>NC_080391.1:31220501-31557403 GCF_028751815.1 Salvia miltiorrhiza
ATGGCGGAGAAATTTTGTGCCGGTCTGAGGCACGAGATTCGGATGACTCTAGCTAGTCATGGTGGACTCTCATACACTGAGTCTTTGAACAGGGCACTGGACATCGAAGCTGCGATGCCAGTAGAAAGGTTGGCTCCGCCACAGACCTCAGCGCCAGCCAACCCACCTGCACGCCCTCAGAACTTTAAAGGGAAGCGCAACTGGAACGACCATAGAGGAAATGAAAACCAGACTAACAAGAGGCCATGGCAAGGAAATGCGCCGTTTGGACAATATCAGCAACAAGGACAAGGGAAGCAACAGGGTCCTGCCCCGGCTGGAGGCAGCCAAAGACAAAATGAAGTTCCCCTTTGTCCAAAATGCCACAAACCACATCGTGGTGTCTGTAAGGCTGGAACTGACAGTTGCTACACGTGTGGCCAGAAGGGCCACTACTCCTCACAATGCCCCAACAAACAGCAGGGCGCGGCAATCAGGGCCACTTATGCCCAGCCCCTGCAAGCAGTTCAAGGGCAACACCATCCCCGCCAACAACAGCCATACCAGCAGCAATACCAACACAAGCACCAACAGCGCCAACAGCAACAGAAGCGCCAGCAACCATTGCCGCAGCAGGCGAGAGCCTTTGCTCTCACCCAAAACCAGCCCGAGAAAAACCAGGGAAACCTGGCAGGTATGGGCAAGCTTAAAGGTTTTTCCATAATGATTCTGTTCGATACTGGTGCTTCGCATTCTTTTATATCTGCCCCTTGCGTAGATACCTTAGAAATCAAATCAGAACGAGCTAAGTGTGCCTTAAGAATCACTACACCCTCAGGAGAAAGATCTACCACCACACATGTTTGCTCGAACGTAGAATTTGAAATAGGAGAACTTAAGATGGTAGCGAACAATCTTAATATTCTGCTCATGTGGGACGTAGATATGATCTTAGGAATGGACTGGCTAGCTGAGAATCACGCCACCATCCTTTGTAGTGAACGAAAAATTTCTCTTCGACCACCTGGAAAGGAACCGACGGAATTTCACGGCATAGGTATGAAGAAAAGAGTACCAGTGATATCCGCATTACAAGCCAGAAAAGAGATGATGAAGGAAGGAAGCACAGCTTATCTCGTCTACCTAAACGGGGAAGCTAGTGAAGACAAGAAGGTGGAAGATGTGGCAATAGTACGAGACTTTCCAGAAGTTTTTCCTGAAATATTGCCAGGACTACCTCCAGACAGGCAACTAGATTTCACCATTGATCTAGAACCTAGATCTGCCCCAGTATCAAAGGCACCGTACAGGATGGCCCCAAAGGAACTACAAGAATTAAAGGTGCAACTACAGGAACTCTTGGACTTGGGTTTCATCAGGCCCAGTGTCTCGCCTTGGGGAGCGCCTGTACTCTTCGTCAAGAAGAAAGATGGAACCATGAGGATGTGTATTGATTATCGAGAGTTGAACAAACTGACGCTTAAAAACAAATATCCTCTTCCAAGGATAGATGATTTGTTCGATCAACTCAAAGGAGCCAGTGTATTCTCAAAAATAGATTTAAGGTCTGGTTATCATCAACTGAAGATCAGACCAGATGATATATCTAAGACCGCTTTCCGCACAAGATATGGTCACTATGAATTCATTGTCATGCCATTTGGTCTAACCAATGCACCGGCAGTATTCATGGACCTCATGAATCGAGTTTTCCATCCATACTTAGACAAATTTGTATTAGTATTTATAGATGATATCCTCATCTATTCTAAGAATGACCAAGAACATGAAAATCATTTAAGAATCATCCTGGAGACATTAAAGACGGAGAAGTTGTTCGCCAAATTCAGCAAGTGCGAATTTTGGTTGAAAGAAGTAATGTTTCTAGGGCACATCGTATCAGCAGATGGAATCAAGGTGGACCCCGCCAAGGTGCAAGCAGTGCGCGAGTGGAAATCACCAACCACACCTAATGAAATCCGAAGTTTCTTAGGTTTGGCAGGATACTACCGGAGATTCATCGAAGGATTCTCTAAAATAGCGAGACCAATGACGCAATTACTTCGCAAAGGAATCAAGTATAAGTGGAACGAAGAGTGTGAAGCCAGCTTCCAAGAGCTGAAGAAGAAATTGACAACTGCACCAGTGCTAGCAGTTCCAGCAGCCGATAAAGAATACGTGATCTTCACGGACGCATCCAAAAATGGGCTAGGTTGTGTGTTGATGCAAGAAGGAAAGGTCATTGCCTACGCCTCGCGACAACTAAGGCCACATGAATTGAACTACCCCACTCATGATCTGGAACTGGCAGCAATTGTGCATGCTTTGAAAATTTGGAGACACCATCTATACGGAGTTAGATGTGAAATCTTCACTGATCACAAAAGCCTTAAGTATTTTTTCGAGCAGAAAGACTTGAATATGAGACAGAGGAGATGGCTCGAACTCGTAAAGGATTACGACTGCGGTATCAACTACCACCCGGGAAAAGCTAATGTAGTAGCTGATGCTTTAAGTCGTAAAACTCAATCCGAGTTAGGACTTCTTCTCACTCAAGAGGACACGCTTGTAAGGGATTTTGACAAATTGAAGATAGAAGTGGTTCAGCCACCGGCAACGACAAGAGCAATTATTGCAACTCTAGTAGCCGTCCCAGACCTCAGAGAAAGGATCGTCAGTGCCCAGAGAGCGGATGAGAGCTTGGAAAAAGTTCGTCTCAAAATTCGAACGGGCACGCCAGAAGGCTACCAAGAGGCAAAGGATAACGCAGTTCTTTTTGAAGGAAGATTGTGTGTTCCCCATAACGAGGAACTGAGAAACGAGATCATGAGTGAAGCTCATGACACGCCCTATACCGCTCATCCCGGAAGTACCAAAATGTACCAAGATCTAAAACAGAAATTTTGGTGGGACGGGATGAAACGAGATATAGCCTCGTTTGTAGAGCGTTGCCTTGCATGCCAGCAAGTGAAAGCTTTACATCAACGACCATATGGGAAATTACAGCCATTGGAAATCCCAGAATGGAAGTGGGAGCACATAGCGATGGATTTCGTGACGGGTTTACCCAAGACAAATAGGGGCAACACAGCTATTTGGGTAATAGTAGACCGTCTCACAAAAAGCGCTCATTTTATACCGATTCCAATTACCCATGGATCGGAGAAACTAGCCCAACTGTACATTCGTGAGATTGTACGGCTACATGGAATACCAATATCCATTACTTCAGATAGAGATTCAAAATTTACTTCTAGATTTTGGATCAGTTTGCAGAAAGAGTTGGGAACGAGATTAAACTTTAGCACCGCCTTTCACCCTCAAACAGATGGACAATCAGAAAGGACAATTCAGACCCTTGAAGATATGTTGAGGACAGTGGTGCTAGACCGAGGAGGAAGTTGGGAATCAGTGCTGCCATTGATCGAATTCGCCTACAACAATAGTTACCAGGCAACTATTGATATGGCACCTTATGAGGCGCTGTATGGAAGAAAGTGTAGATCACCACTTTACTGGGATGAAGTGGGTGAAAGAAAAATCCTTGGGCCAGATGCAGTAAGCGAGATGATCGAGACCATCCGCCAGATTAGAACAAGAATTAAAGAGGCCCAGGACAGACAGAAGTCTTATGCTGATACCCGACGAACTGAACTACAATTTCAGATTGGAGACAAGGTTTTCATTAAAATATCACCCTCGAAAGGGATCGTTAGATTCGGTGTTAAGGGTAAGTTGAGACCCCGTTTTGTAGGACCTTATGAGATCCTAGAAAGAATAGGTACCGTAGCGTATAGGTTGGCACTGCCACCTAGCTTTGGAAACGTCCACAATGTGTTCCACGTGTCACAGCTGAGACGGTACGTGTTTGACCCCAAACACGTGATTCACCAAGATGAAATGATCCTTAACCCAGATTTGACGTACGAAGAAAAACCTGAAGCCATTTTGGACCGAAAGGTGCAAGAGTTGAGGAATAAATCGATCGCGTCAGTCAAAATACTGTGGAGACACCATGGACCGGAAGAAGCAACGTGGGAACTTGAGGACCAGATGAAAGAAAAATACCCAGAACTTTTCACATAGGTATGCAAATTTCGGGACGAAATTTTTGTTAAGAGGGGTAGTATGTAACAACCCGCTATTTTATTATATTTAAATCCAGTAATATGATATTATTATTTCATCTTTCAGTAAATCAAGCCCAGTAATTATTTATGATTTAAATTCAGCTTATGACCTTGGATTATATTCAATTAAGCAGGATTATTATTTTAGTACCAAGTCAGTAGCTTCGCGTAAATAAAACCGCGATGAGAATTATTGAGTAAGCCAATAATTATTTCAGATTCATAACTGACTTAGCGAAGTCATGTTATTTATTAATCACAATAGAATTATTTTTCTATTTTTATTATTATTTCTTGAGTCGTAAATTTATTCCGGCTTATGAAGAATTAAATCTACGGATTTAATTTAGAATTATTTTAGCTAAGCAAGGAAGCATGATATCGAGTAGTTTTATAAACACGCGATATTAACAAAACCCGGGAGTTGATTTTTATTTAAAGATGCAATACAATATTACAGATATAGAAATTCCAAGACAAGAATTATTACTTCTGTTTATACTTCACTTTACAAACCCCTATTTTTCTATCTATCTACCAACATTAAAAAAAAAAATGGAATAGTGTATGTGTGTGAAGAAAATCTGCAGATATCCTTTAAGCATGCTCAAGCATGCTCAGCCATATCTTTGACTCCAGCTCCAGCAGCATATCTGCAAAATTTTCACACCCGAACACCTTCATTGGTTTCAGTTTGCAGCAAGCTAAATCTCAAGTATTCAACAGACAAATCTAATTTGTCAGCAGCAAATATAATCTCATTGAATTCTTCAACCACGCCTAAACTTAGCCGCACTATTCACCATATTTTTCACACTAGCAGCTTCAGTATTTACTCCCTATAAAAGGCATCCTCACTTACCTAAAATCCTTAGCAGCTGCAAAGAATTTTAGACGAAACAAGATCACCATATATAACTCAGCAACAACAACCAACAAACAAAACTTTCAAGGTATTCACTATCTCATTTGCACGCTTCGGTTTAATTAGGAATACAGAATGGTAGAGAACCTACATATGCATAAATGGACATAGCAAATATAGCAAACCATTCGTTTCTGTGATACATAATGAGCTATGATAGGTTGTAAAAATAAGAATACAGAAAATTAAGTTTTCATTCCAAAAATCAAGTCTTTATACAAAGTTGAATTTTCTGAAAATTATTCAAATTTACGAACCTATCGTGAGTGATAAAACGAGAGAGAAAGGATGGTGGATTGTCGGAGCTCTGCGACTCACGGCGACGGCGACTCCAGGAGAGGCGGCTGCCGGATTCTTGCTGCCAACGGCAGCGGCTGACGGCGGCGCTCCTCCAGCGAGCTGCTGGCCGTCGATCGCAGGCAAACCAGCGGCGACTCCCGGCGAAGCAGCAGCGGACTCCAGCGACTCACTCCAGCGGCTCCCAGTCGACGGTTTCAGGCGAGAAGCTCGCCTCGGTGCTCCACGAGCAGTCAGCGGCAGCAGCTCCACGCGGCGGCCTCGTTGGCGACCGGAACGGCCAGGACGCAGGGAGGAGATGGCCGGATTTCGGAGCTCTGCAACTCCAGGCCGCGACTCCGGGAACAGCAGCAGACGGCGGCTTATCGCCGCTGCTTTCCGGCGAAGCTTCCGCAGCGGCGGAGCTTTGTGAGAGAGAGAGAGAGGCGGCTGGATCGAGCGAGAGAGAGAGATGTTGGGTAGTGTCCGATTCTTGAGAATTTAGAGAGATGATGAATAGTGTGTGAGTGTGTTGTGAGAAAGAGAAAGAGAGAGATGCAGCGTTTTTTTTTTGTTGTTTTAGGAGATAGGTTCTGTTTTAATAATTGAGAGAGAGAGAAGGTTAAGCTTTAAAAAAAAAGGGGAGAACCGAATTATTATGAGAGAAAAACATTTCACTTTAATAAAGATAGAGAGATAGGCGTGATTTGTGATAGAAAATAGAGAGGGACCGAGATTGAGGGAGAGGGATCGAGATGATGAATTTTGTTGGGCCAATCCTTGGCTAAATCTTATTTTTATTGTTTTGGGCTTTCTTTTGGGCTCCCATTATTTATTTAATAGGCTTCAATTTTATATAAATGGGCTTCTATTATTGGTTAATAATGGGTTTCGAATTTTATATTACTTGGACTCCTACGATTTAATTGATTAAGTCCAATGAAATTTATTTATTTAACCCAATAAGAATTTTTATTTTAGGCCTCTTCATTAATCCTAATTATTTTAATTAGTGATTAATATTAAAATTTACTAATTATGTTAAGGGTGATGATGGGCTCACTTATTGGGCTTCATGATTTTATTATCTTGGGCCTCATTTGTTGGGCTCTAGAATTTAATTGATGTTGGGCCTAATATTATTAATGCACTGGGCTTCGAATTTGTTCATTTGGGCTCGAATTAAATTCCTTTTGGGCCTAGTTTATTTTATTGGGCCGGAGATTAATTCAATTGGGCTTTGCTTATTTTATTTCCATTGGGCTAATACATATATTGTTTGGACTCTTTTATAAATGGGCTCTTATTATTTATTTTTGATTGGGCTTCTATTAATTATTAATAATGAATTTATTATTTTTATTAATTGAACTCCTACTATTTTAATTGATTAAGTTCAATGAAATTTATTAGTTAAGCCCAATGAGATTTATTAATTTAGGCCATTATTTAATCCTAATTATTTTAATTAGTGATAAATTTTTAAGACTTACTAATCATTAATTAGTAAGTAAATTAGATTATTTTAAGATGAGTAGATTATTGAAGATTAATAATCCGTCCTCATAAGACGAGCTTTATTTCCTTAAATAGGATTAGCATCTCATAATTTAATTAAAGGAATATGAGTCATGCATAATCATTTCACGCATCCTCATTTATTGAGATTTTTCGAGAATTAGAATCTTATTTTATTTTCTCGGATTAAAGGTCAAGCACCAGAGTTAGAGCTAAACCGTGAGTCTGCTATTCAGGTAGGCTTTCTATGTATAAACTAAAATTATATATTAGAATTGTTAAGACTTTATGCTTATGAATTTAAATGATATTGTCAATGCCTAAATGCTTTATGTTTTATTATTAATTGCCTATCTGATGTTAATCGAATTCGGATTCTGGATGGGACCGCAAATCCCTTCGGAATTAGTGTACACCTTGTGATCGTGAGTCATCTAGCGGGTTGGCCGATCATAGTGTCCGTAGAGGGAGGCCTCCCTCTCGGCACGAGTTACTGATATGGTGATTAATGATATAAAATACCTGCGCGGGTTATTGATGAAAGAAATGATATTATGTTTGGTAAATACGAGTCTTTAAAGGAAAACCCTCGTATCTTACTACTGTTGAAAGGCTTGACAATAAAATATTATGCATGTATGTAAATTTCGGCAAGTGTCCACTAAGTACTTTTGTACTTAGCCCTGCATGTATTTTTAAATGTGCAGGTTGAGCGGTGATCGAGGATGTAGTGTGCAAGCGGAGCTTCTGTCAATCTAGGATGAGTACCTCAGAGTAGAGTATATGTCTTCATACATATATTCAAATTATTATTCCGCTGCAAACACTGATTTTACTAAGACATTATGTTATCTGTCAAAACAATATGTACTATTTAATAATGTACTCAAACTCGTTGAGTACCCCTTTGAATAATATTATGTACGGTTCCCTTGTGGCCTTCGTTGAAATTCTAGTTAATTTCAATTATTTTCCTTATACAAGTCGAGTCATCAATAAACCGAATATGCCCCTTTCTTACTCCCGCTCCTAAATTCCCTCCCTTAGTCGCGGTTTCCCCGAATTTGCTATCCTTAGCAAGTGCGGTCGTGACATATACGGCCCTATTCATCAGTATATATGTCTTATTCATTACGAATTTTTAAAATTTTATTTTTTATCAGTATATACATCTTGTTCATTAGATATACGTTTTGTTCATTAGTATTATATGTCTTATTCATTGTACTCATGTTACACGAAAAATAGGGGGTCTCACTGGAGCGCGCCCATATATATATATATATATAGGGGTGGGCTACCGTGAGAGCACATCTTAAAATAAGAAATAAGAGCAATTTTTAACGTATGAATTTTATGTAGAATACGTATGAATTCGCTATATAAAGGTATGAATTGTGAAAAATAAATTTTTGCTACCTTTGGGATTCGAACTCAGGACCATAAATCCATCCAACAGGATTACGAATCAACCGTAGATCTTGATGATCTAAGGGCTGAAAATGATTCTTATTTTATATCTTAAAAAATGCTCTTATTTTAGCCATTCTCTATATATATATATATGTATATATATATATATAGCAGACGATTGGGTTGGGTTTTCTGTTGGCATTTTCGCTGGTTTCTGTTTTGGTTTTCTCTTCGTTTTCTTTGTTTTGTCTTTGTGATGGGTAGCCGAGACAACCTAGGGACAATGGTTAGGCCGGAGTCTCTGAGGTGGTCTCACTCCGCTCCCTCACAGTTTGTGTTTATTCTTGTAGACAAGTACTCTTTTTCCTCAAGCTGAGGTTTTAATGAGGCTCGGCCCTTAGTTTGCTTCTCTGTGCTTTCAAGGGTTTAGGTTTTTCGTTTTTTCTTTTAATAAAATCTTATTTTAATAATAAAGGATAGAGTTCTATGAAGACCATCAAAAATTAGAAAAACGAAGACCAAATTCTGTTCGTTGATCTTGGTATATCCAAGCGTGATGATTCATCTGGTGAAGATTTGATATTTTCGTTAATTGTCATAGATATAGGCAATCAAATCTTTAATTTATGGAATATTATTTTGATGAAAAGTCTGTTACGTGAATAATGCACCAACATATTATGTTCATTGATATGTTCGTAGAAAATACTAATGAACATACTAATGTTCGTTGATATGTTCGTAAAAAAACAAATGAACATACTAATTTTCGTTGATATGTTCGTAAAAAATAAATGAACATATAATGTTTGTCGATATTTTCGTAAAAAAATAAATGAACATACTAATGTTCGTCGATATTTTTGTAGGAAAACAAATGAACATAATAATGTTCACATATTATGTTCATTAATGGATCAGGTCCCAGAATAGGAAGTTTCGAAATTTCCGGGATTTATTCAACGTGATCCCAAATTTCAGTGGATTTAATCAACCAATATTTAATTACATGAAAAATCAAATCAGGAAATTATATGAACCGTTAGATTAAGCAAGATCGACACAGGATTTGGTCTTTGTTCTCTATGTAGGGGAATGGTCTCCATAAAAGCTAACCCTATATATATAAGAGTTCAATGGAGACCACTCCCCTATATAGAGAATGAAGACCAAATCAGAGCCAATGATCTCACCAAAATCAATGAATCAGATTCATCTGAATTCATCAAGTTTAGAAAATCCCGTAAATTCCTCATTTTTCAATTCTGGGAACCAACGAACATTATTATGAACTAACGAACATAAGTATGTTAATTTGTATGTTCATTTGTTTTTATACGAACATATCGACGAACATTAGTATGTTCATTTATTTTTTATACGAACACATCTACGAACATTAGTATGTTCGTAAGTTCATAATAATGTTCGTTGGTTCCCAAACTTAGAAAATGAGGAATTTATGGGATTTTCTAAACTTGAAGAATTCAGATTAATCTGATTCATTGATTTTGGTGAGATCAATAGCTCTGATTTGGTCTCTATTCTCTATATAGGGAAGTGGTCTCCATTGAAGCTGACCATATATATATATATATATATATATATATATATATGTGTGTGTGTGTGTGTGTGTGTGTGTGTGTGTGTGTGTGTGTGATTATGTTATATTGAGAATTTTATTTTTGTGAATAATGAACAAATCAATAAATTCTACGATAAATTAATATAAATAATGAACAGGCATATCTATTTAAAATGCCAAAAATTTCACCCCCTCCAAGTTTCGAACCCCAGACAAATATAGTTGTTCATAAAAATTATTGAATTGTGTGTGTGTGTATGTGTTGGCCAAGTGGTAAGGGGTTAATGCCCAAGGCTAAAGGTCATGGGTTCGAGTCCTCACTGGTGTGGCCTTTAAATTTCTTTATTTAATACTGTTAATTTATCAAAAAAAAATATTGAATTATTCACAATTATTGATCTATTCAAACGCAATCTCAATTTCGCAAAATATTTGTATTCTCAATTGATCATTTCTCATTCTTTCTCTCTCTCTCTCTCTCTCTCTCTGTATATATATATATATATATATATATATATATATATATATAGGGGAAGGCTAAAATAAGAACGCTTCTTAAAATATAAATTAGGAACCATTTCCAGCCCTTAGATCATCAAGATCTACGGTTGATTCATCACCTTGTTGGATAAATTCATGGTCCTGAGTTCGAATCCCAAAGGTAGCAAAAAATTATTTTTCGCAATTCATGCATTTATACAGTTTATTCATGCGTGTTATACATAAAATTCATGCATTTTTGCTGGTTCGTAATTCTTAAAATAAGGGTGGTTTATTGAATAACCACCCCCTATATATATATATATATATATATATATATATATATATATATATATATAGGAGGGAGTGGCACAAGTTTTATGACAAAGTTGTTGAGTGTATAGAAAAGGATAAAAAAGTGTTATAATTAGTATTGGGAGTTGTGAAAATGTGAAAAGTAAAAATAAATAGGGTATTATTAGTCGTAGGATAGTGTCCAAAATAACTATGAAGTTATTTTGGGGACGACCCAAAAAGGAAAGATGAGAAGTTATTTGAGGGATGGAGTAAGTATACGATGGGTTCTTGTAGTACCGTGTCTTTAGAAGGATGCATCGTTGGAAAGCCACCCCGAGTAAAGATTGTGGCTGCAACATTGAAATTCTCCATTTCCCCGCAAATTATTTTGCTATTATGGAGAGCTTCAACGAAGCAACGAACAGAGGGTCAAGTTATTCATATTCGCAGTGGTAAGCTTACTTATACAAGAAAAAAGATTGTTCACCTTGATCTCAATCTACTAACAAATCTAGAGTTATCAAAGAGGAGCAACATAAGGACATTAGCTAAAGGTTTATGACAGATGAAGAGTACCGTGGAGAGAAAGGTGCTCACAGGAGCAATTAGGGCTCACACTTCAGCCATCAAACCTAACTTAACAGCCCCCAACAAGCTGTTAAGCTTGAGATTTACCCTCCAACCCTTACAGCTTGATAGAATTCTCAATGTATTCAAGTTTAGCAATATACACAACACTATGCATATTGACGAAAAGTGGTTTCATATCATAAGAGGTTCAATTAGATTTTATTTAGCTTCAAGAGAAGCCGACCCACACAAGACATGTAAGAGCAAGAACTTCATCACAAAATTTATGTTCATGTGTGCAGTTGTAAAACCTTTAATTGCAGATAATGGAGGTATTGTTCGATGGAAAAATTGGCATTTTTCCATTTTGTGAGGAAATTCCAGCAAAAAGAAGTAGCAAGAACAGGCAAGCAGGCACACTCAGGACAAAGACAATTGATTCAATCACAAAACAGTCATCAAGGAGTGTTCAATCAACAAGGTAGCTATATACCATTGATACCCTTCATTTATTACTCTTTAGACTCATATGTAATGAAGTCTTAGAGGTTTCAGATTGAGTATGTCTCATCATCACAGACCAAGTATCCCCTTTGTAGTGTGTATTTGTTCTCATCAGTTATTTATTATTTTTTCAAGTGTATATATGTTCTCATCTGTTCTCAACAGCATTTGACTCATAAAAGCAACAACGCATCATTCAACTCAACATCCCAACAACATTTAACTCAAATGCATTTATTTCAAATAACCACCATCAATCCTAACTCAACATCACAACATTTATTTCACATAAATTTTAACAGTTAACATAAGATTTAATCCCACATATTATACCAACAATAAGGTCAAAGTGGTCAGAAGGAGCAAGCAAGGAAATAAACATATAGCAGGATAATGCAAAGCCTCACATCTAAGATAGTGATCAAGAATTCAAGGCTACTGCAACCCAATCAGGGTTTAACATCAGACTTATACAACAACCACCCAACTCCCCATACTGCAATGTTAATGATTTAGGATGGTTTAGGGCCATTCAATTATAGACAGCAACAAATACAATGGAAGAGCTCATAAATGCAGTGCTCACATCATCTGATATGCTTGAAGTTGACACTTTGAATAATGTTTTTCTAACCTTACAGGGATGCATGGTTGAGATCATGAAAATCAAAGGCCAAAACTGCTATAAAATCTCATATATGGGAAAATGAGCTTTGAAAATAGCAGACTAACTACCCTAAAACTTGGATGTCCCTATTAAGTAGGTGATTTAATGCCTTGATTATCTTAAAGAAGTGGGCTGCAGTGAAGGGATGCTCAAGCTTATGCAAATTATAGGTTTTTAAATCGATCTTTAGTTTAAAAGATACTGAAATTCTAAGTTTTTTATATGTTTATGCTCCGAAGACATAGCTTTTAAATGTAGCTATAAATTATGTTTAGAGTGTAAAAATAAAACTGATTTTTGTAACGAATATGCAATCAATCCATATTTTTGTCATGAATATACAATCAGTTCATATTAGTGCACATAGAACATGGGAATATGCACTCAGTTCATATATAACTCCTCATGTTAAATTACAAGAAAAGATCTCATCCAATCAGTGTATATTATCGACGGTGACCATCACAGCCACTTCGGGCCATCATCATCGGTCTGAGAAAAGGACAAAGCCCTCATCTTTCATCTGTCGCTCAGCTTCTTCGACGGCGGCCTCCCAAGTCTCCTCTTCTATCAGAAAAGGAAAATAACAAGAGCATTCATAGGAGTCATCGAAGGGGACTGAATCCTCGCCACTTTTATCGATGGGGACATCATCATTGCCACTCCCTCCGTACTCTGCACTCCAACCTTCAGAACCACCGCATATCCAGTATGGATCTGTCGTAGTTTTACCGGGGTGGTTGGAATGGATAAAGGGGCCTCTGCTCCCATCGGTCATCGCGGTGGGGCCAACGGATCCTTCCGCATCAGGTATGATCAGCGCCAGATATAGGGTTAACAAGGCTCAGAAAGGGATTAGGCGAGACGTCACGTCGTCATTAACCCCACCGCTCTCTTCCGTTTTCACAGTGGGGTAGTGGCGAACTCAGAGTTTTTCCAAGATAGCTTTGACGGTAAGAGATCCGGCTCTAGTTAGGAGGTGGAGAGGATTGACCCATCCGGATTCATCCGAAGGAGGCATCGAATCCATGGAGTAAGAGAGATTTATAAGAAGTGACGACTAAATTGAAGGAGGCGTCATCGAATGAGGCGGCAACTGAATCAAGAGGAATTAGGGTTTCGATTAAGGAGGTGACTTAATCGAGAGGCACATTCAAGAGAAATTAAAGTTTCGATTGAGGAGGCGAAGAGTGAGTTTAGAGAGAGAGTCGAGAGGTCCTCGGGTTTCGGATATGAAGGTGTGAAGGGTGAATTAGTGGAGTAATAAGTGGATGTTTAATTAAGTTAAATTAGGATTTAAAAAATCCTTATTTCTTTCCTAATATTTACTATAAACGAAAATGTAACAAGTTTCGTGGGACAGCCTAAAAAAGAATACTACTCATATTTCGTGGGACGAAGGGAGTACTACTTAAAGCTTGAGTATACTACATAATATATTTCCTATATATATTGCAAATTTAATAAGGATAATTTAGTCAAAACACATATATATGTTGCAAAATTGGTGTCGTTGATCCGGATGAAATTTATCCTTTAAGATTTGTTTGTATATTTCAAATTTAAAATACATTAAAACCCTAAAAAACGATTCATGCACATGAGTGTAGACATATAAATGTTTTTTTTTTTATCAGACAAAGGAGAAATTTTATTAAAGTGAAAGCGGGTATCAGGAATACCCAAATATGGGAAGGACATAGAAAGATAGAGAAGGGTAAAGAAGACCACTCTAAAAAAGTTAACCACAAAGCTTTACCGCTGAGAACCAGCGTCTGAACTCAGTTGAAGAGGTCGGCAAATTGAAAGCCAGTGACCACCCCCACAGCATCGTCTTGATCTCTGTCAGCGTTCTTTCTGTTCTCCATGTTCCTTGGTTAAACATGCACTCGTTCCTCCCTTTCCAAACACACCAGATTGTACAAATCCAAACTCCAAGAAGAAATTGAATATCCTCCTTGTTTCCAAGATTAATAAATGCTAGCATATGTTCGTTCGCTTTGTGGTGATTTGGTGACTGTTTACCAATCCAACGTAAAATATTTTTCCCAACTTCATCGGTTTTTTGGCACTCAAAGAAGATGTGATCGATGGATTCTGGTTTCAACTTGCAAAAAACGCATAAAGCCTCCGAATTTTGAATGGCCACATGCCGTTTTTGGAGCTCGTCACAAGTAGCCAGTCTCCCTTTTAGAACTTTCCAAGATGTAGTTCTTGCCTTGAATGGAGCAGGAGCTTTCCAGATAAATGGCCATTCCTTCTCTTCTTTTTGGATATCGACAGGTTTTGCCTCTAAACAAAGAACCTTGTATGACGTATTGACTGAGAACCTTCCATTTGAAGATGTTTTCCACCTCCAACCATCTTTTTCACTTGCACACACTCGAAAATTGTTGATAATAAAGATAAGATTATTGATCTGGTCGAGTTCTCTTTCCAGCAATTCTCGGTTCCACGTGAGTCTCCACTCCCATTCATCCTCAACCCATTTACCCATACTTTTAATGTAACCTCCCTGGTTGTTACTAAGATGGTAAAGCCTAGGGAACATTTCCGAAAGACTCCTCTCCCCAGTCCAACAATGGTGCCAAAAGAGAATGGTGTCTCCCTCCCCGATTTGCATTTCTAGATTCTCTCTAAACCACTTCTCTCCCTCCCCCCAGCTCAAACCCAGCATGTTATTCCACCATCCAGGTCTCATCCCTCTGTTCCCCGCCACCCAAAAGCCTTCACCATCCCAACAAATATCCCCTTGACATGCCCGTACCACCCGAGCCCACAAAAGATCTCTCTCAATTAGGAAGCGCCAAATCCATTTAGACATGAGAGCATTATTAAACCATTCCAGATTTTTAATACCCCTCCCCCCGAGACGATGATCAGTGCACAACTCCTTCCATTTAACCCAGTGTATTTTCCTAACCTCCAAGCTCTC
The DNA here is from genome assembly GCF_028751815.1 of Salvia miltiorrhiza. Classification (NCBI taxonomy): domain Eukaryota; kingdom Viridiplantae; phylum Streptophyta; class Magnoliopsida; order Lamiales; family Lamiaceae; genus Salvia; species Salvia miltiorrhiza. The sequence goes on from NC_080391.1 coordinate 31,235,781, forward strand.
CCCCCCAAAGAAAATTACTCAAAAAGGATCGAATTTCAGACAACACACATTTAGGTACCTTGGAGAACGACAATTGGTATATCGGGATTGAAAAGAGGACCGACCGAATTAAAGTTAACCTCCCAGCAAAAGACATGTTTCAGTTATTCCATCCACTGATCTTCTTCTTGATTTTCTCCACCAAGTATTTCCAATCCATCGACCAGTTTAGTCGCATCCCAATCTTGATGCCAAGGTATTTGGTTGGGATTTCGCCTACTTTACAATCCATAATCTCAGCCATTTCATCGCATTTGGGCTCAGCAATACCTACTCCCATGATGTTGCTTTTGTCGAAGTTCACTGTCAAGCCCGAAAGTAGTTCAAAGAGTCTGAGGATGCTCTTAAAATCCCAGGCATTTTCCTTCTTATCCGAAGCCACAAACATTGTGTCATCCGCATATTGTAAGTGAAAGACCTCAATCTCTTCTCTCCTAATTTTGACCGGTTCCAGTAGCTCTTTTTGCACTGTTCTTTCGACTAGCAAATTTAACCCTTCCGCCACAATTAGAAACAGAAATGGAGAAAGGGGATCGCCTTGTCTAAAAGCTCTTTTCAATTGAAACTCTCCCGATGGGCTGCCATTGACCATGACATTGGTGGTTGCTGAACTAAGACAGCCGGCAACCCATTTTCTCTATTTAAGGCTAAAATTCATTTTCTCCATCATTTTGTCAAGAAAGGCCCAATCCACTGTATCGTAGGCTTTGGCAAAGTCGACTTTAAAGAGGATGATACCTTTCTTCTTCTCCTTAGCCTCCGCAATGATCTCGTTCAGCACTACAACTCCATCTAGGATGTATCTTTCTTCGACAAAGGCGCTTTAGCATTAAGAGATAATGAACTTCATCACTGATCACTATTTTTATAGCAACAAAAACTGCAACTAAACAGTGTAATTGTAGCACAGAAATAGCAAGCAGAGTATCGTATCCACAGAGACTATTATGACGAAATCACTATATCTATTTCCTAAACAGACTCTCACAGTATGCAGGTAAACGAAAGCAGGAAGGTTTAATTAACTTAAACTAAAACGCAAATAACAATAATTAAAAACACGTAGGAAAATTCTAATATTAAAAGACAACTGATCCTAGGGTAGTAAATTCATTAACTAAATCCACATAATAAATTTATTAATCCTATGTACCAGTTTAATCCAGTTATGATGAGAGATCACTTAATTAATCAATCACTCTCGCTAGAGCAGCAACGATCGTAGATTAGTAAATTATCTATCTCCGTTAGGTCTCAAGAAAATCTACTAACTCCCAATAGCTCCCTATGATCCACCTATCTCCGCTAGGTCTCAAGGTTAAAATCATATCATACATTCCTGAATTCGCTAAACAGTTATCTCCGCTAGGTCTCAAACCGAATAGCTAAACATGCAAACTATTGATCAGATAATTCACAAGAAATTAAGCACCAGGAATTATGAATCATAAACTGGAAGGCACAAAGGTATTAACAAATAAATCACATAAATTCAATCAACTATTTACAAACCCTAGAATCAGCTAAAGGAAACTAGCCAGACATAATAAAAGAAAGCATAAACATAATTAAAAAGAAAGCAATTGGAAAAACTGAATTAAATAAAATTGAAAGAATGATCTTGAATCTTCAATCTTGTGGAAATCCAATCCAAGCAGTAAAAACTGGAAAGCAATAAATTCTAAAGCTATGAAATTAAAAAATAAAAGTTTGGAACTGAAAAAGGAACCCAAAATTGGTCAAAAGAAGACCTATTTATAGTACCAGGGTAAAATACAGAGTTTGAGCTCGAAAAGGACTTGAAAAACGCCTAAAAAATGCAAAAATACGGAGGTGGCGCCGAAAACTCGGCGGGCTGCCCGGCGGTCTCCGGCCGGTCGCCGGCTCCTTCCCAAAAATCCTTCTTCGGGAGGCGGTCGCCGCCCGGTCGCCGCGGGGTCGCCGCCGTTTCGCTGCTGCGCGCGACTTTCTTGTTTTGGTCGTAACTTTCTCGTCCGAACTTCGATTTATGATCCGTTTGCGCTCACGAACTCGTATCGAGACGATCTACAACTTCTATTTCAGGTAAGTTTTCCAAATTCGAACTCAATAAATCTGAAATTTCCTTCAAAGTTCGAGTAAGAAACATGTTTCAAAAGATAAAGCAAATTAAGCATAAAACAATCATCCAACACTTAGTTTCCTATAAAATTGACATCATATGAACACTAAAACCATGGAAACATGAGTGTTATCAATCACCTGTTTCAATCTCGATGCTAGAACTTTTGCGATTACCTTGTATATGCAATTGATAAGGAAAATGGGTCTAAAATCTTTTAGATCGGACGTTGCTTCTTTCTTCGGTATCAAAACAACAAAGGAAAGATTGCATCCTCTAGCCAGCTTTCCGTGTGAATGGAACTCCTTCATGGCCTTGAAAAGATCCTCTTTGATGATCTCCCAACATTTCTTCATAAAATGGAAGTTGAAACCATCGGGCCCGGGGCTCGTCCCGCTATCACAATTCCAAACCGCATCTTTGATCTCTTCTTCCGTGAAAGGACTTTCTAGCCACTCTCTAGCTTCTTCTGGAATTTTTTTTCTGTACAAAATCTTCTGGAATACTTGGGCTAACACGATTTCTCTTTCGAAATTGTGCTTGAAAGTGTGATCGCACCACTCTTTTCACTTCATTTGGTTCTTCGGTCTGTATCTTCCACAAGGAGACCAGAGATCTCATTCTTAATTCTTCTGCCTGTGATTGCCTTGTGAAACAGTCCACTATTTGCATCCCCATCCTTCAGCCATCGGGTTCTTAATTCTGAGCGAGAAAGTTGTCTTTATTATTCAATTGAAGGATCAAATTAGCCTCTACTTCGTTTCTCTTGGCAGCCTCAACTGCCTCAAGACCTATGGTATCATCGATCGTATCCCATTTATGAATTTCATCTCTCAGTTTTGAGATATTTTCCCCAACCTGCCCGAAAGTTGTTTTATTCCAAGTTTTGAGATCTTCATTTAGCCTCTTCAGTTTTTCTTTAATAACAAAACAACTCCAGCCTGTAATTCCACTCCTTTGCCACAATTCTTCGACCACTCTCTCAAAATCTGGATGATTTGCCCAAACGTTGAAAAAACATAAAGATTTCGGTCCCCAATCCACAACCTTTGTTTCCAACATTATCGGGCAATGATCTGATATCGTCCTTTGAAGACCTCTAACTCTTGACTGGGGCCAAATTGTTAACCATTTCTCATTCACCAAGAACCTATCAAGTTTTGTTTTACATTGACCCTGTGGTTGATATCACGTGAACTTTCTTCCCTGCAGCCGAACTTCTATCAAATTGGAATCTCTAACGAATTTATCGAAACCCTACACATCTCTTGAGGAGAATTATGTTCCCCTTCCCACCCTTTCGGAACTATTTCTAACTGAGTTAAAATCCCCTGCAATACACACACAATAATCCCTATTTTACTCCACCACAAGACCTATTTTGTCCCAAAGTTCCTATCTTTCGCTCAGACTTTGGGGTGCATAGACGTTAATCAAACAACAATCAATGTTACCTGAATTCCATCTTTCGTTCACGAACAATGCTCTCGGGATGTCCCACTGGCTGTAGCTGGAGAAGCGCGCATTATTCCAAATGGAGATAATACCCCCAGATCTTCATTCATCTTGACACACAGCATACCCAAAAGCTTCTGAACCCCACATGAGTTTAAGATCCAAACCACTGAAACTCTCAATTTTGTTTCTTGGACAAAGCAAATATCAATCTCTTGTCTCTGAATAAGCTCCCTCACCTCTCTCTTCTTGATCTTACTCCCCAGCCCTCGGATATTATATGAAAGCATCTTCATTAAATACTAGTTACCTTGTTCTCCCCAGACCCATCGAGTCCTTTGCCTCCATTTATTAGCTTGGCCATCTCAAGATCGCCGTGGCTGCTAAACAGGCCGATTTCCTTCCCAAACTCCCAAATTTTTGGGCCTTCATCCAAATGATGTTGATTGTTTTCCATTCTGTCATCCTCCATTCCTGCCTCTGGCCGATTCTCTCCTGACCTTCTTTCTCCATCTGTTGCGCTCTCTGAAGGATGAGAATTAATCCCCTTTCCTTCCGTCCTTTTTCGATCCTGCATTTTGGAGTAATTTTTCTTGGATCTTTGGTGTAGAAATCGATTGAAACCCAATTTGAGAGGTAAATCGCCACCAACTTTTTCTTTTGCTGAGATTTATTCCAGCTCACTCTCCTCTGGTTCCCTAGGTAAAGATCATCTGCGAGAAAACTATCGTCCCCCAAAGCTGAGTTGGGCTTATTAAGGTTATAATTTGGCGTGAATTCCTCAATTAATCCAGGCCCGCTTTCTCTTATTCCACCATTATCGCTTATTTCTTCTGAGTTGTTTCCCAGCCCCTCAGCTTCTATATTTTCCCAGCCCAAATTAGAGTTATTGGGCCCATTAACTTCTTTTGGGCTGGATGGTGTGTTGTCCACTTCCATTGGATTCGAAAAAGGGAGTCCACTAGGACAGCTGTGATGTAGAACATTTCGGAAACCAGAGGGCTTTTCACACCTCGGACTACCTTCACGTGTGGCCCCATTTCCTTCTAGAAGCTGACACCCCAATGATTGTTTGGAAGCACCATTATTGCAATCTATATCGAGAGCCGAGAATTCGGCTGCACGCTGAATAGGAAACGAGGAGACATCTAGTTGAAATATTTTTTGGCCGGATTCTCCTCTGCTCGTGGAATTTTCCGATTTACCTCCGATTTGAGCGTTTGTCGGGACTCCTAAGACTTTTTCCTCCACCTCCTCCTCCTCCTCTGAAACAAAATCATCTTCAGACTTGGAGGTCTCGTTCTGAAGAAGGGGTTTTTCCGAAAACTGTTGGTCCTCCGCTTCCTTCACTCGAATCTTGAAATGAGCTCCGTCGATTTTACATTCGAAGATGTTATTGATCGAGGCTAATCCTGTTGAAATTTGGATAAGCGCATGATCCAAACGACTCTTGGACCTTGTAGTTTCATGGATCTTCAGAACCATCCCCATACGAGCACTTACAATGTCAAAAAATCTAGAGTTCCACGCCTGGAGGTGAACTCCATACCATTTTGTCCAAACTGTTCTCTGTGTGTAAACATCAACATAAGACCACGGTCTGACCCACTCGAACCAAAAGTTCGACCACTCGTAGAGATCCTTCAGAAGATCTTGGACCGGTGTTTGATTTAGACTTTGAATAAGAACAAGGCTACCTCCAAGAGAGGATATCTTTAGCAAGGCTACACTCTCGCTATTGATTTCTTCTTCAAACTCTTCCCAATCGAAATCTGCTTTCACGAATCCTGTGCATGATTTCCGAAGCCAAGCTGTCTCCTCTTCTGTTGTTTGAAACCCTATCACTTCGTCTGCCGGAGGATCAGTATTAATTCTTGTCCCTCCTAAAACCTTCGCGAATGTTTTTCCACTTTCTCTTTTGGTCCTTGGGATTAAGTGACCTCTTCTTTTCTTTGTCGTAGTCACTTTCTTCTCTAGCGTATCGGCTTCCTCTTGGGCTTCCTTACCTTTCGAGATAGCTCCCATAGTTGGTCTCTCAAACCTTGGTATATGTCACAGCCCAACTATCCCAATGACGGGTTAACCGGGGTTATGACTTGGGATGAAAAATAAGAAATGGATATGGACAATTACTTAACATTAAAGTATATGGAAATGTCACTCATAGATAAAATGCTAGGATCATATATGATTATTTGGATACTTATAAAACATACACATAAATGAGAACTGATTAAGGTGGGTTACCCAATAACACGTGTCACAATTTCATAACATAAAGTTATCCTAATCAAAATGTTTTGCAGCGGAAAAGTGTGAGATATACATATGAAGATGTATACTCAAGGTTACATTTCTTGAAATGTCAAAGGAACACCCGCTCAACATCATTCCATTCCATCAGCTACTCAACCTGCACATTTAGAAATACATGCAGGGCTGAGTATAAAAATACTCAGTGGGCATAGCCGAAAATACATTCATGCATACATATATAAATTGAACTGCCATAACAGTAACACACAGGGGTTTTCTTGAAAGTCCTGCGCTTACTAAAATATTTCTTTCATTTTCATAAAGTCGATCGGCCGATCATTTTCCTTCATATGATCCGTATCTGTTCCTTTCTGTCACGCGCCGGGAAGGAGGCCTCCTTACCACGGACGCCAAGACCGGTCGCAAGCGACTCGCGGTCTCCATAAGTGTACACGTTAACCCTAGCTAGCGACCTTTGTCTAGCATAGGATCCCAATTGGATTTCCTTTAAAGTTGGCGAACCAACACAGATAGGATACATATAAAAACATAAACATTTTTGGCAGTCAATCATTTCATTTCATTTCATAAACATTTCATTTTCATTTCATAAGAGTCATTTATCATTTGGGCATAATAATAAATTGAAATTAACAGTTAAAATCATCTCATGCATATATTCGTATAAGAGGCCTACGACACGCAGGGGATCTCTATATACGTATAGTAAAAGTAATGCCCACTTGGATAGGCAAAGCCTGAAGATCATACACATATAAACCTGTCTTGGAAAAGTAGCGCTAATCCTCCTGGTCATCACAAAGCCTACAAGAAATTCTATTCTTAATAGGTCTCGTGAAGCTAACTTAATATCTTGGGGAAGAATGCTTAACATTCTATGATTCATCACGCCGGGTTTCAAAATTTAATGAATAAATAATTGAAAACTAAATTCTTAAGTTAAGGACACCAACAATATCCTTACTCGATTTTTCTTAAATAATTGGATTTATAAATAAATCAATTAAATCATGAACGCTTTCACTCACAAAAATACTTGATGCAAATCATTTCATGCTTAATCATATATGTACATAATAATATAATATTATTATGCAAATCATTCTTTAAATTAATTAATTAAACTTTTACAAGTCTAATTAATTAATATAATGCAGCCCCTTTTAAAAAAAAAATCTGCATAGCTTAACTAAATAAAAATGGATTGGGCTCAATAATTCAATTAATAGTCAACCCAAGTTTTTTTTTTTAAAAAAAATTACAGCCCATTTTAGATAAAAAAAAATCGGCCCAACTCCCATGGTCCAACCCTAAAACCCAAACTCTTACTCAGCCCAAATAAGGAGCCCAACATAATTAAATAAAACCCGGCCCAATGATTTAATTCGGCCCAACAGCAGCCCTAAACCCTTTTATCCACCTTTCCTTCTTCTCCAAATCACACGCACACACTCAGACACACAAAGCGGCGCAGCAGCATTCTCTTTCTCTCACGACAGCACACACACTCACGCTTCAGTCACTCATCCCCCCTCACTGCTCATCTCCCTCTCCCGGACGCTCCGCCACCGTGAAACCATCGTTTCCGGCGAGGAGCTTCGCTTCCGGCCTCCCTCTCTGATCGGATCTGTGACTGCAGCGGTGAAGGCTGCCGCGGCCACCTCCGGTCGTCCTCGCCTCTCCCGTTCACGTCTCCCTCTCTCTCACACCCCGGCACGCACAGGCGACGCGCACCCAACTGACAGGCGGCGAAGCAGCGGCAATAAATCATCGCCTCATCTCTCCCTTTCTCTCTTCGGTTCAGGCAGTCCACCCCCTTCTCCCTCCGAATCTGCCGCCGAGCAGATCGCCGGAGGAGCAGCAGCGACGAGCTACCGCCACCAGCTCTCTCTCTGACCTCTCTCTCTTCGGCTGGTAACAGCCGCCATACGCTGCCACCATCGCCGATTCCCAGCCCTCAAGCTTTCTCTCTCTCTCACTTACTCGGCCAGACTGACAGCAGCAGCTTCACGCCACTACAGCCGTCTGCCGGCTCACAGCCAAACGCCCCTTCCCTGACTTGACTCGGCAGCCGACGGCAGTAGCTTCGCCCCGCCGTCGCCGCTCACCCTCTGAAACTCCCTCTCTGCCCGTCCTTGGCTGGGCAGCAGCGGCACCACCGCCGCCAAACCCAGCCTCCCTCATCTCCCTCCGACGAACAGCGGCTGCCAGACCGCCGCCGACAAGTTCTGACCCAGCCAACAGAAGACATGCACCCTCGGCTTCACTCTTCTCTCGGCTGAAACAGGCCCGACATCCCACCGCGAAGAGCGGCGCCCGAGCCCTAGCTCCCTCTCTCTCACCGTGGCCGGGCGACAGCAGCGCCGCTGCCGTGCCGTGCCTCCGTCCACCTCCCGACTCAACACAACAAGTTCGAACAGAGAAAGTTAAAGCTTCAAGACTTTTTTTTTCTACTCTTCTTTTCATTTTTAAAACAAATCATGCTTTCATTGATGTATATGCACAGATTATGTATACATATCTATTTTCATAGTAAAGTATGTTTATGATCGAAAAGATGCACTAAATATATGTATATGTATGCATTTCTATCTGATGCTCGGTGAAGTTGAAATTTTGGGGAAAGGCCTTGAGTTCTAAAACAATTGTTGCGAAAATAAATTTAAGGCAAGGTCGGAGAAAACCTTGTGATACTGATTTGTTGATCTGTTGAGGGAGAGTCCTTTAAAACCAAGCTTCTTGTGGTGTGAAAGCATGCAGCAACAAAAACTTTGTAAGTTCAAGTTCTGTTCTTGAAAGAGGGAATTTGGTGAATAAGGCCCTCCATCTGCGTTTTTCTTGTGAGAATAAATTGTGGTGATTTGTTTGAAACAGAGTTAAAGCTTCCCTTAGCTGATATAAAATGTTTTAGTTGGTATAGTGGTGTAAAGGGAAGCATAACTAGGTGATATAAAATTGTGAGGGAGTCGGTGGTTGATGGAATAAGTGGAAGGAAAGGTGCAGTGGAAGTTGGTGGTGGGAGTAGTGGAAGGGAAAGTGGGAGGAAAGGTGGAGAGTAGGTGGGAGTAGTGGAATAAAATAAAATAAAATAAAAAAAATCTTCCGGGTTGTACTATAAAAACTGTAATAATTCTTCAGGGTTTGCTGACTAAAAGCTCGTGAAAATGCTTTAAATAAATATGCGACGCACATAAATTCAATAACTAAATTTACAAATGTTTTTGTAAATCATTTTTGTTGGAATTAAAAATAAATTCATTTTCTTTATATCCGGCGTGAATCCTCCCGACTTCTAAGTTCAAAATTACTCTAAATTTAGCTAGGAAAAAGCGGGGTGTTACAGTATAAAAGCTCTCAGTTTGTAACTACCAAACCAAATGTTGTTCAGCTCTTCTAGAATCCTTGCCTTTTCAAATCGAACAAATCCAAACGGTTTTCCTTTGATGCCTCTCTTCCTAGGGCAAAAAATATCGATAATTTTTCCAACCTTGTTAAATCTACTTTCCAGAGTCACCAACCAAGTTCCTTCCGGAAAATTTTTGAAGAAGAAGGTGTCACCTTGATCGAGGTTCCTGGTTTCCAAGCCATTCCCAACTGTCTGAGGTTTGGGGTTAAACCTAGGTGCGGGGATATTCGGGTGCCTCGCCGGAGTACGCTCGGGATGGGAAAAACCTACCCCTCTCCTCCTCACCACCCTCTACTCGCCTTCACCCTCTCTCTCACTCTTTTTTTTTTAATATGGTAAGTAGAAAAATTGATAAAAGGTGTTGAACGTACTCTATCTAGTTCTGACATGTAAGTGTCTAAACTCCAAGTTAATATGAATTTCGAGGTGCAGTTTCATCCTAAATTAGACATTCCACGACAAACTCATCATTTTCCGAATTCAAATGCACAACTGCCGATGAAAGAAAACCCATTTTTCGTGATCACTGCAACCCAACAAACAAATTAAATGCTTCTTTTTTTGCCAAAAATGGACTTTTGTTTCCTTGCAAACAACAAACAAAATCCTTCTTTTCTTACTTCTGAAAGATTGGTATTACCAATGAGTCCATGCAGAGAACATACATAAATTTTATAATTATTTAGACTTCATGATTCCTGACGTGCATTCCATATGGCTCACCCACGACTCACCAACATAAAAAGCCTTGGGCTGGAATTTATTCACCCACTTATATATATATATATATATATGGATGTACATAAATGATTCAATTCAAACTTCAAACTGTTGTATAAGCTTACCTTACAAAGCAATAATAGTAAACTACACGAGTCATGCTATATATTGCTTTATGTATCTGCACGACTGCACCTATTCTCTATAATTATGCATAATTGTAGAGAATAGGTGGAGAGACGTGGAGGCTTAATGACCAGATAAGGTTCCATTTTGGATGGATTACTTTCACAAGATTAGGACCAAAGGTGTTATTACATTAAGTTGCGATAACTTATGATTTTGAATTTAAGGGCGGATGTAGATTTAGAAGAGCTAATTAAATCGAATTTTTTTCGATAGTGATTGGTGTTAAAATATTTTTTTAGAAAAAACATACGAAATATAAAGGTGAAAATTATTGGTGGGGATGCTTTAGTGAACCTAGCACACCCTGTGTCCACGAACTACCAAGCATATCATAAAATTTAGTGATATTTGAGGATGTATTAATTTTTATATGTAACAAAAGTTACTTATTAATTTATATTTATATATGTAACAAAAAGTAAATAAATATATATGTGAATGTAATTAAATTTTATTATAACGAAAGATATAAATTTTAATTACGACCTATTTCTTGACGTTAATTGAGAATTTATTTGTAGAGTTTCGACGACGAACACGAAGTATAACTAATAATTGAATTAGAATACTATTACATAATGATGAGCTTATTTTATTAGCTCGTCAACTAGTCGAGTCCCATAAGTAGGTTGATAATTGAATATTTTATGCTTGATTTCGTTTTTGCAATTTGTAATAAAAGGATGATATCATTAGAGAAACATATATGTTTCGTCAAACTCAAGATTGTGGAATGTTTTTACCCTTACATAAAAATTTAGAGTAGTTTAGGAACTATTTTCTCAAAGTTACTTTTCTTGATTTTTTTTTTTTTTTCATTAATTTGCGATATATGAATGAGTCAATCACGTGCATGGTTGTAAGCCCTCGTTTTGAGGAGACTATTTATGTGGTCAATTTTATGTTTGGACCTCCCATTTTGAGCTCTAACTTTTGAGATTAAAAGTAGTTACTAGTCTCATTTTCACCTCAACGGAAAATTTTCTTTGAAAGAAAAAGAAAAAGAAAAAACGTGAATGGGTTGGTAAATAACAAATGGGCCTAAACATTGGTATGCTTGCATTGCATGTGATATTTTGATCGATTTGAGATATTTGTTGTGTGTGTTTTGTGATATTTTGATCGATTTAAGGTGTTTTTTTGTGTGTGTAAATTCAGTTAAACTTTCAATTGGGCCCTAACTCGCTAGCTCTCTTTGGCACAATGTACAGTTTTGGTCTTTTTTCTTTTTTTTATCTCCAATTACCATCTAAATCCCAAATTTTAGAAAGAATTCGGAAGGTTTTTTTTTTTTGAAAAAGAATTTGCAAGTCTTATTTACTCTTTAGTTTTCCTAATCTTGGTCCGTTTTCTTTTTGAATTGTCCCAATAATATTAAAATATTTTTATTTAAAAACATAATTAATTTTTAATTAAAATTCACTATACATGTCGACCATCACATTTACTAAAAAGTCAAACAATTTTAATAAGTTAAATAACTTTAATAAATGATCATTAACTTACAATTATTTTTTTTAATACGTGGGTCACCACCTTTACTCCATTAATTTAACGCTACTTAATATATGTGCCCAAAAGAAATAGGTCAAGATTAATGGAACGGATGGAGTATATTTTTATACTAACTTGAAACAACATTTTTTTTTATTGTAGGTACGGAACTAGTACAATAGGTATGTTAATGTTCTCGCTATCGACGTGAGTTTTCCTTCAACTCTACTTGTGAAATACTCCGTCCATCTTATTAGTAATGTCCCATTATTTTTTAGCACGAAGATTAAAAAAAAGTATAATTAATATATAAAGTGTGTTGGCAGAAAATATTTAAAGATTATTTTAAATGAGTTGGTATATAAAATGAGTTGGACCAACCATTAATAATATGAAGTAGTTAATTTTTTACTAAAAAAGTTATGAAATACTATTAATGGGACATCTCGATATAATAATTAGGACATTACTAATTTTAGCTGCTTTACTACCTAAATTAGGTTGTGGTATGCTTTGTCATTCATTTAGAAAAAGCATATCGATGAAACGTATAATCCTTTTAACTTGTCACATCTGCCCATTTTTCATATTTGACTCTTCAGCTTGAAACACTTTGCCCCCTACATATTATTCTTTCGTTTAATCTTAAATTCTTATATATTTTTGCTGTCAACCTTTTAACATACTCCTTCCGTCCCATTGTTGAAGACATACTATCCTTATTGAGTTGTCCCAATAATAAAGATACACTTCCAAATAAATAAATAATTAGGATTTAAGATACACTAATTAAATGCACCTTAATTAAAGTATAAATAAGAAACAAAAAAAACCCTAAAGGTCTTTTCTATCGCTCGGCCTCTCCGCCTCTCTCACTCTCTCGAAAGTTCTCTCTACTCTCTCGGCCTCTTCGCCTCTCTCACTCTCTGAATCGATCGTCTCCGGAACCCTGAAAATCCGCCGCCCTCAGCCAATTCTACAGCTACACCCCTCCATCCGCGCCGCCCTTCTCTGAAACCCTAAGATTCCGCCGCCCTCAGCCTCCAACCCTAATCCCCCTTTTCCCTCTCTCTGGAACCCTAGATCTTAGCGTTTATGGCCGATAAATTGGGTTGGTCGGCGTATTTGAACTCTGAATTCGTCCCCGATTTAGAGGATGAAGAATTCTTTGATTTCTTACCTCAGTTGTCGTCGCTGCCGTCTGGTTATTTCTATGAGGGGGGCGACAGATTCCAAGGTTCCGAGGAGTCCGTCGGTGGTGCTTTCATAGAGGATTCGAGGGTTCCGAGGAGTCCGATCCGTCGGACCATCTATCGCCGCCCCTCTACCGCGATGAAGGCGGAAGAGTCAGAGCTAGACTCTCTCCTATTCATCGAGAGCTGGGACGATGTTGTGCACGAGCGGGAAGAGGTTGTCGGTAGTGACTGGTGGCTCCGGTGCTCTCCTTTGTTGCGAAGGATGGTGGAGACCATGTTTTCGGCTCTAAAAGGGTGAGATTGTTCTTATTGTTGTGATATTTGTGTTCCTTTGTGTCTAGCATCAGTACAGTGTTGTAGATGGAATTTGATATGCTGAAATGATGAATAAATGCTCGTTTGTTTAATTTGTATGCCTTGGCCAAAAAATCTATGATTATTTGTGCTACTTCATGAGATTGTGGGTTGTGTCCCTTAAATTTGGCTTGATGGCTGTGAATTGGTTCTTTCTTGTGACTAATTGTTTGTGATTGAATATGGTGTGTGTCCTGTTGGTATGAGGGATGTGGCCCTCTGTGCTGTTGATACTTCCATTAAGTTGTTGTTGGTATGAGGGGTGTGTCCCTCTGTGAACTGTTTATTTTTTTAAACTTGGAAATTTCCAGGCTGTGTTCCTTTCTAAATAAGGAGCTTTCAAATCCATAAAATGAAAAAGCTTAACATTAACACTTTACAAAATGTGAGGCATTTAACAAAAACTAGCCTCTTTCAGTTGGTGTCTCCAACCAAAACAAAAAAGAATTCTAAAAACAGCCAACTAAATGGAGGCATTCGTTGATTGAAGGCAGCCTCCATTGCTGCAAATGCATTAGGCTCTAATCCCAACTGCATTTTTCAGTTGGTCTATGCCCTCCACCACTCCTTTTTCAAGCAAATATCCAATGCACTCTTCCACAAGGTCTTTTGACACTTCTAATGCCATTGGAAGTGCACCCAGTCTTGCAAGCATCTCTTCTTCATGTGTGGGAGCTTGTAACAATTCTGCCCTCTTACTTTCAAAATTTCAGATAAACGCCCATGTAGGCTCAAGAATACACAGTTTAAAGTATTAGGACTTAGCTCTTCATACGATTTCTGAACTGCCTTCACTAGCTCTCCTTCATTTGTGCAAACTGATTGTACTTGCAAGCTTTGAATAGCCCTAAACCAACCCAAGTCATTGATGTTGGTGTCTGGGCTATTTGGAGGTTGATGAACAATCTTGATATCAAAACCATTTGTTGTTGCTGCATCTCTGAAACCTGGATCACTGTTTTTTATATGTGGCATAGCATTATCTTGTTGTATGTATATAGTTTTGCTTGCAAATTGGGGCCATTTGGCCATAATTGCTGGAATTAGCTGTTTATATAGCCAAGAAATTGAAATTAAACATTCTTACATGTGAAATTAAGCTTCATATGAGCTCAACAAAATAAAACCAACTAAATTAGAAGTACAATGCATACATAGCTCGTATGTTTTCCATGCCTTGTAGATAAAGCAGTCCTTCATCACTTGTTTAGTGATGGACTGAATTGGTTTCTCTTCCATTGTTCCAGCCTCCCTGTTCTTGCTTGTTCTTTTGGCTGGTACCATCTCAGTGAAAGGGAAAATCCCTATCTTGCCATCGAATAACACACTCCCATCTTCATTGAATAAAGGCCTACACACTGCACATAGGAACATAACCTTTTTAATGAACTTCTTACTTTTGCATGTGCGATGTGGATCTATTTCTGCTGGAGTCAAGTAAAATTTGTGGTTTGATGTGATGTAGAACCACTTCTCATCAACATGCACTACATTGTGCATATTCTTGAACTTTAGGACATTGCATATCCTATCATACACAATGTGTTCGAGAGAGAACCGAAGCCTCAATAACTTGTTGGGAGCTGTCAAATCTGGTCGGATGGCACTTGAATGAGCTCTGATTAGCCCATTGAGATCCATCTACCCACTGTACTCTTTGAGCAATTTATGCCGGTTGCTAGCCTTCGAATGGTCCCCCTTGTGTAACTCCAGACTTGATATGAGTTCTAAATCAATGTGCACTCTTTTTCTTCTAACCTTGTTGATTTTTTTGCTTTGAACTGTTATTAACTGTCCTTGTGCTTGTTCCTCTTTCGCAGCCTTCCATAAACGTGCAATGGAGCTCCTACAACATCCCCATTTTGCCATGGCAGCCTTATGCGTCCCATAATGGAGCTTCCCATCAGTAGAGTTTTGAAGAAGAAACAAGGCAATAGCTTGTCTTTCTTCACTAGTTAGATCTTTCCTTCTAGTCATCTTTTTTTTTTTTGGTGGGAAGCGTTTTTTGAGCTTTGAAAATGTGTGGAATTGCTGCAGAAATTTTTGTGAAAGTAGTGTGGCAAATACCTTTTTATAAGGTTGTAAACAAAATTTCAAATGGGAAGTGAAACTGATGCAGCGCCATTTTTTGGTGGGAAATGAAATTTGTTCATTTCAATTCAGTTTTGAGTGGAATGGGAAATTTTGATGCATCGCCAATTTTTTTGAGTTTTGATGAAATTTTGATGCAACGCCAATTTTGAATAGAATGGGAATTCTAAAATTTTGAGTTTCAGTTTGCATTGATAATAGTGAGAACGAAAAAAGGATTAAATGGGAATTCTGAAGAAAAAAAATAATAATTATTAATTTAATTAAAATTCCGAAATTTAATTATTTAAAATTTTAAATTTGAAGTCAAAACTTAAAATAAAGGTCAACATATTCATTAAACTTCAACTAATCAAATACACTAAGGTTGCGTTTACTTTGATGGATAAATTTATCCATGGAAAATAATGGATAACAAAAATTTATGCCTTTAAATATCTCATTTCTTTTCCAACATTTGACATAAAAGCATTTTTCCTTCCTTATTTTCACTTCAAGGGTGGATAATATTATCCCTCCTTTTTTGGTGTGATAATATTATCCACCCTTGAAGTGAAAATAAGAAAGGAAAAATGCTCGTGTCAAATGTTGGAAAAGAAATGAGACATTTTAAGGCATAACTTCTTGTTATCCATCCTTTTTCATGGATAAATTTATCCATCAAAGTAAACGCAGCCTAATAGAGGTGGACCACAATACTTTAACACCTAAACTACATCTCCTTAATCTTCGTGTCCAAATGAAATGTGTCTTCATTATTGGGACGGAGGGAGTACTTCACAGTCGTATTATTAAAAGACCTTTAGACAATACAAAAAACATTGACAAACTAAAAAACATCAAATTTAAAAGGGCAAAACAATCGAACTTTGCAGTACAAGGGATTACAAATACATTTTTTGATCAAGTCCAATTTAAGGGAATAAAGTTATATCATAATGTGAGAAAGCCAAATAACTGAATTTAAGTAGTTCAGAGGACCTCACAAAAAATAATGATTTTCTCCAAGGCAGAGAGAGGAGCCATATTAGTCTTTTTTTTGAATAAGATAAGGCGCCTCATCTGGAGCAACACTTGAGATAGATAGGTTCACAATCATTTAATAAACTGATCTATAACATAACTATTCAATAGGAAAAGGATAACTAAGTTGTGATGAAATGAGATACCATTGAAACAGTACCAATGCAGAAAGGCAGAGAGAGAGATCTTTAAAAAGCTACCGGCAGAGCTGCTCAACGGCTGTTACAATCTGTGCAGGTTGGACAACAGTCCATTCCTCCAATGTCCCAGCATAAGGAGTGGGCACATCCTGCGACGAGAGGCAAACAATTGGTGCATCCAAATAGTCATTGAAATTCTCATTTATTGCAGCGGTAAGGCTGGCTCCGATACCACCTGTTCTCATGCACTCCTCAACAATCAATACTTTGTGGGTTTTCTTCACAGAGTTTCCAATGGTGTAGAGATCAAAGGGCTTCAAAGACCTAATATCAATCACTTCTGGGTCGTAGCCTTTATTCACCAGAGTCTTGGCAGCTTGCATGACATGGTATCTCATCCTAGAGTACGTTAAGATTGTAACATGCTCACCGGGCCTCACCATCTCTGCTTCTTCTAGTGACACTACATACTCTTCATCTGGAATTCTTTCCTTTAAGTTGTATAGGAGCACGTGCTCGAAGAGAACCACAGGATTCTCACTGCGGATGGCAGCCTTCATCAGACCCTTGGCGTTGTATGGGGTCGAACAGGCAACCATCTGTATTCCAGGAATGGACTGGAAGTAGGACTCGAGCCTCTGTGAATGCTCGGCCCCAAGTTGGCGTCCAACTCCTCCTGGTCCTCGGATGACAGTTGGAATCGTGAATTGCCCGCCTGAGGTGTAGTGCAACATGCCGCAGTTGTCAGATATTTGGTTGAAGGCCAAGAGAAGAAATCCCATGTTCATGCCCTCAACAACTGGCCTTAGACCTGTCATAGCTGCCCCAACAGCCATGCCAGTAAAAGAATTTTCAGCAATGGGTGTATCGAGCACCCTCAGATCTCCATACTTGTCAGCAAGACCCTTGCTGACCTTGTATGAACCTCCATAATGTCCCACATCTTCACCAAAGATACAAACTCTAGGATCTCTCTCCATTTCTTCCTCCAGTCCTTCTCTAAGGGCTTCAAACAGCAGCACTTCATGCCTAGAAACATCAAAATTTAATCGACATATTTCAGGTATCAACGTTGCATTATTCAAGGATTTGGGATCAAGATATGAAACACGATTGCGAGTTAGAAGAAGATAAACATGATGGCATCACGATACATAGATGTTTCCCAACATAGAATCTCACATGTGATCACACAAGCCCACCAATACTTTTAATTATAATCAGAAAATTAATGTTACATGGATTACATGGATTAGAGAGATCTTTAATCTGAAAAGTAAAACATCCACTGCAAGGGAAAAATATTGCCGCCCAAACTATGGCCATTTTTCAACTTTAAGACCTAAGCTTTTTTGTTGCAATTTGCAACCTGAACTTTGCAAAATACTACTATTATACTTTAGGAGTGAGAACCATTTACTATCTCACATGAAGTGCTCACAGTTTAATAAAATGTGCAGATAATTGAGTTAGGCTCAGGTGATGGTTACTTCTACACTTAACCATTCAAATGCACAATAAAGCACAATTTGCTAAGTTAGAATAAATAGGTACCAATTATCACTAATATACCAACAAAAATGCAAATCTTAGCTAGAAACAAAAGTTCAGTTTCAAAGCATATGCAATGGTCAGATAGCAAAGTTTAATCAAAAGAAAAAAAAATTATTAGGTTGCAAATTTCGAAAGGAGCCAAAGTTCGGTGGCAATCGGGAACAATTGTTGGATTTTAATAAAAAATATTTTTTCTCTATTTCCTAGTTCCTAGAAAAAGTCAATCCAGCAATCCTCTATGAGACGGAGGAGTGTGAAAGAGGAGTTGGGTAAAGAATGCGATTGTCAATGCTTGTTTGCAGCAAACAATACCAATGTGTATATGCATACAACCACATCCTAGTATGAACCACGAACCCCCAGTCTGTCTTTTTGTGATGATGATTGTAAAGCAGAACTCCTAGTTTATTTTTGTATTCAATCTATCAAGCTATTGATACTGTGCTTTTAAATAATTAATGAACTCTGAAAGACCATACCATAGCATAGTCTGCATGCAATCTGTAGCTAATCAATCTAGAACCTTTTCCTTCACACAGTAAGGATTATAACACAAACAAAGTCACAATAGACATTTCTTTTTCTATAACCATCACATGCATTACCATATTGTTCCAAATACATATAATATAGTAACTTAGTAAGTATGAATCCAGAGAAAGTTATCTTATACTTGGGAGATTAATTTGAAGTAAGGCCACCTCTCAATAAAAGGATGAAAGGATGTCAAAGAGGGCAAGGCCCAAAGAGAATTCAACAACACATGAATCAGGCATAACTCACATTACTGCAAATTTCCAAAAGATACATGGAATTTTTGCTGTGCAAAGAATGTAACTATTCATCACCACTTATCCTTTTCATGCTGGCTCTTGACGGAAAAACAAAAATGAAAAGGTTCCAACTTGGCCAATCCAAAAAAACATCGTATATTTAGAAACCTATCAACTGATAAACATGGGAATTTATAACTATTAACTAGCACATACCTGACATTGCAATGAAAATGCCAAAATGTTAAGAAACAGAATTCATATAGAAAGCATGGTTAACAACTAAAAATCTTACCCTGGTTTGGAAGCCGCTGAGGCAGGATTTTCAGTCTGTGCCTGAATAAGAAAAATTCAAACAAAACATAGGTCGATTGCGACGAAGTAAAACCCAAATAATTGCACTCTATCTTACAAAGAAAATGAATCAGCAAGAAGTCCAATTACACAACAGAATACTAACCGCAACTGCGTGAGTAGAGATTTTCCCAGCCTTGCGAGATCTATTAACCCGACCCGAGATCGGCCTCGCCTCAGATCTGATTACTGTGAAACCAACGAAAGTGAATAACGGAATACAATATGGAATGAATACAACAAGTATCTACGAGATTCCACGATCACAGAATGTAGTCAAGAGTAGCTTAATGATTTTAAAAAATAACTAGACGCAGTTTCCCTGGATCAAAAAAACTGATGATTCCAATTATTTACAACAAATTTTGAATTTTACATGAGCAAAACTAAGATTCAGAGCTGGAGAGAGGAAGAAGAAGGGATATACCTGTAAGAGAAGGAAGAGGGAAAGCAGAAGATTTGACGGCGTGATCCGCAAGGGCAACTGCGGCCGATGAAACTCCAAATGAAGCTGCCATTGAAGCCTCTGTCTCTCTCTACAAATGTAAATGCGTTTGAAGTTGCGAGCGTAGAGAGAAACAGAAGAGTGGGGTGGTGTGGCGGAAAAAGTGGTTATATAGTGGGAGAGAGGAGAGAGAGAGAAAGGGGAGGAGGCGGAGATACAAATGCAAAGAGGGGGGCCAGATTTGAAGCAAAGATGCAGTAGAAATAGCAATGGCGATGATACCAAAGACGATCCATCTGTATTTTCTTGCTTCCCTTTTTTTCTTTTCTACGATATGTTTGAACGAACTGCCCACAGTATTTGCCTATTAAAATTAGTACTACTATACTTAATACTTCCATATAATTAAAAGAAACACCTCCCATATTTTAATGATATTAACACTTAGGGGATGTATTGGTTTGAAATTTTCTTCGATTTTTTTGGACTTTAAAAAGTCCATGAATTTGTGTGAATGTAGGAAATCAACAATTTGATTGATTTTTTGTTTTTTTATTGATTTTTATGGATTTTCATCGACTTAATAGAAATTAGGAAGGCAGCAACTCAGCGTCGACTAGAGCCCTGCTGCCGTTAGAAATGTCAATCGGGCCAGCCCTATCGAGTTTCACGCTAATCGGGTGTGCACTAATCGAGTTGAGGATTTTATCGGGTTATAAATTTTCAATTCTAACCCTAAATTCTCGGGTTTCGGGCTAGCCCATCGGATTAATCGGGTTAAAGGCGTAAAAATAAAATAATCATTTTATTTTGTTATTCATAATGATCTAATGTATAATGTATAAAATATACATAGAAATTAAAGATATAAATTATATAGCAAGCATGAAATGCAAAAATATAAGATATTGAAGAAAAAAAATCAAGATTACATAACATATAAAATGAGTTGGTAACAATAAAATGTTCAACTTTGTTAAAGAAAAAATAATAAAATATCCAACAATAGTTTGAACTCATAGAATCAAAGCATTTAAAAAATACAGAAAGTGAAATGACGAGACTTTATAATATTTTGTCACTTTTTTAATTTTTATATCTAAATATTATATGTATTTGAGTTTCGGGTTAGTCGGGCTGACCCTATCAGGTACCGGGCTATTCAGTTACGGGCTAGTCGGGTTGTAATTTTTATCGGGTTGCAAATTTTTAACCCTAACCCTCTCGGATTGACGGGTTAATCGAGCAAGTCCATAGGTTTTGGACTGGATTGACATTCCTTGCTGCCGCTGGAAAATGCTCATAAACGTGAAAGGAGATCTAAATGTATGTTTTTTTTTCCAAACTTATGAAATTAAATATAAAAGTCAATTAGGAAGCGGATAATTAATTAGCAGAAATTAGAAATTTAATCATATGATGTTGACATGTTGCCTCTTTGTTGGGAACCTTGTGGAATATCCTAATTCTTGTTTTGATGATACCAAAATTCATAGGTCTTAATTGTAATAGACTAGAACAGTTTTTGAACTCAAGTGTTAGAGTTCGTTTCTAGTTTAGTATGCGGTTCTGAAGACTGAAGACTGAAGGACGAAAGACTGAAGACTGAAGACTGAAGATACCAACTGAAGTATCAGTTGAAGAATCAGTTTGGAACTGATTACTTAATGCGTGCCACAGACTGATACTAAAGTCAAGTATCAGTTGATCATTCTTCCTCGGACTGATCTTCCAACGTTCAAAGGAAGCCATGTACTCACAAGAGTACAGCCGCATTAAATGCAGAGATCTCAGGATCTTATCTCTGCAGAGGTCATTGCTATTTGGTGGTTACTTTTTCAGAGACGTCACATCTCTTGTTCCTCAAGAGAGTCGTTTCCACCAGACAAGGAACCTCGAAGATTGAAGCCTCAGCCCAAATTCGAATTGCTCTTCAACGGAAGAAATCTTGAGGACGTTCTACGCCAATGGATCTATTCAAGAGTTCTCCTACAAATAGCGCTCGAGAATCACTTCAACCTTCACCGATTCAACGACATAAGCTGAAGCTCTACCGAAATTGCTACTAAGCCTAAAGCTTAACCTCCCCAAAGCTTGAATCGAAGAAGAGAATTCCAAAGCCAAAATCAGTCACTGCTGATTACATACATTCTCTTAGACCTTAGGCAAACCTCTGTTTACCCAGAAGCCAAGGTCAAACTTGCTACAAAGAACTTGTTCTTTGCAGTATAGTTGGCACTCGTTCAAACCTCATTTCCAAAAGAAAGATTAGAGTGTTTTGAGTGATTCGGAGTTCAGAAGGGTTATCTGACTCTGAGAGTCTTAGTGCGGGTTGTGCTAAGCAAGAGAAATCCGACGCGAGTGAAGCGTGGGTACTGAAGAAGGGTTTTCTTCAGTGGTACAGTTGTGTGCACCCGGCAAGCACACGGTTTGGTTTGCAGTGCACCTGTTAAGCACTTGCGGAGTGGATTGTTGGTCTGATCAACCGACCGTGGATGTAGAAAGGGTTTTTCCGAACCACGTAAAAGTCTATGTGTTGTTTACTACTTTCAGTTTTTACATTCCTACTTGTGTTATTTCAATTGATAAACTGAATACTGATTAACGGCAAAGAGAAACCTAAGACCAACAACGTGCTCAACCGAGGCTATTGCGAAACTAAGTTTAATTTTCGCTGCGTATGATATCAGTCTGACTGATCTATCTTTTGATAGTCAGGAAGAGTGTTATCATCTCTGTTTTAGCAAACTCAACTGAAGCCCATAAGTGCATCAGTTAAGTTCCAGTAACTTAACTGATAACTTCTTACTGAAGAGCGTTCAGTATCAGTCGTCAACCCTGTTTGGTCAAAAATGCTTTCAGTCAACAGGTATCTTTGTTTGCGTGCAAAGTTTCGCTTAGATCTCTATCTTGAGATCCCTCTGATTGAGGTTTTTGCAAAAATAGCCCATAGGTGTATTCCCCCCCCCCCATACACCTATTCGAGACCCCCCGGGACCTAACAATTGGTATCAGAGCAGGTTGTTCGCAAGAACACTCTGTGTCTGATTAGGTTCTAATTGAACTAGATCATTTTTCTCAAGGGTCGCGAAAAAGTTTTCTCTTTCATTTTTGTGCTTGCTATTTGTTCTATCTGTTGTTATCTGTTCTCTCTTTTTTGATGGAGACTAACCACAGCAGATTATCTTCTCTACCTATGTTTAGTATTGAAAAATACGACATATGGAAGTTTCGGCTTGAAAGCTTCCTCACCGCCCAACATTGCCGAATGTGGGAAGTCATCACCAAAGGACCAATCATCATCATCGAAACCGTCAAACAGATCCCTGTTGATCCACATCAGGATCCTTACGATGAGGTCCGGCCAAAGCAAAAGGCAGACTTCACCACCGAAGAAATGAAGCAAGATGAGCTAGACAACCTCGCCAAAAGTATCATCTCCGGCACCGTTCCCGACAAGCATGTCATGAAGATCATCAAGTGCGGAACTGCAAAGGAGATATGGGACATTCTTGAAAGAATGTGCGTAGGTTCCGAGGAAATCAAGGAGAATAAGCTATCCATAGCTTGCCAGAAATTCGACTCCTTCCTCATGCTCAAGAATGAATCTGTCGAAGAAATGGAACTTAGATTCAATCAAATCTTGAATGAAGTTCAATCCATTTCTAAAGACAAATACACTCAACGAGAAATCAACCTGAAGATTCTTCGAGCACTGCCACGAGGAGAATGGCAGATCTACTCAGTCGCTCATCAACATAAGCCAGGATTCAGTCAGCTCCCGACAAACAAGCTTTTCTCTGATCTCATGGCAAATGAGTTCGACCTACAGAGAAATCTTTGAATCAAGAAGGCTGGAGGATCAGACGAAGATGGTCCATCAACCTCAAGAGGAGCAGCACTGAAAGCCTCAACAAGAGAAGGCAAGAAGCAAATCAAGGAACCAGCGGAACTCAACCCTGAGGACTTCTTCAGTCAATATGCTTTGTTGACTGAAAGGTTTAATAAAATGGAGTCCAAGTTTCGGAAGTACAGAAGGTTCCACAAGCAGCACTTCAAAGGAAAGGAAAGAGAAAGCAACTCCAGACATTCCACTAATCGAAGCAGAGAAAGAAAGTCAGCCGCTTACGACATCAAAGATATGGAATGCTTTGGATGCAGAAAGAAAGGGCACTTTCGAAATGAATGCCCTGAACTGACTCAATCTGAGCGCAAAGAGCTGAAAGCCAAGAAAGATCGCAGCTTCTCAAGGAAGAAAGCGATGGTTGCTGACGATGCTGACTTTTCCAAAGACACATCAGAATCATACGACTTCGACAGCTCCAGCTCAGATGATGAGAGTCGAGCCCTGATGGCCAATGAATCTGAAAGCGTGGCTGACAACAGCTACGACAATGGAATGAATGGCTCAGAGGTAATCTCTCATTCAAAAACTCCTTATACTGATAATTTCCTGATGCTTTCAGGAGACCTCTCAGAATCAGGAGAAAGCTCATCCGATGAAACTGACGAGTTTGATCAACTCATGACTGATCACTGTCAGTTGAGGAAAATGTTCGAAGATCTCCTCAAGCAGAATCAGAAAATGGACAAGGAGATCAATGATGAACGAGCTAGGAATCAGACAATCATCTACTTTCCGGATGAAATTTGTCTTGATCAGCTAATCATGGAGAACAGTCGACTGGAAGAAAAGCTCAGAATCTCCAACTCGAAATGTGATAGAGCATCTCATGAGATCAAGAGGCTCAATCACAAGCTGGAAGAAACAGTCAAGAACTGCATGATGCAGTCACCCATGATGAGCAACTTTCCATCAAAAGGCCTTGTTAAAAGCATTGGAGGAAAGGTTGCAGCTGACAAAGGAAAGAATATCATGATCATCTCAAAGGATGATACTTCTGAAATCACAACATCAGAAGAATCAAGAGATCATGATATGGATGAAGTTCGCAAACGCAAACTGATGGCAAGATCAAATGTTCCACCTCCACGGAGCTACAGACGAGCAAAGGAAGCCCCCAACCAGATCACCCTACTGAGAAGACTGGAAAGCAGATTTCAGTCAAAGATCGGGGAAGGAACATCAGGAATCAAGAAGAATCTTCCTCACCAGTCCAGGGGGAAGAAAGACCACATCAGTCAGAGACTGACATCAGTTCAGTTTCAGAAGGAACAACATCCATGGAAACACAGCAATGATGAGTCCAGTCGAGCCAAGCGACATCCACGATGACAAGCAACTGGACATCAAACGACTCATGTTCCACGACATCAGTCAAGTCTCCATCAGTCTGGAAAGACTCGAGTATCTCAAGGAAGATACTTCGCCGAGCAAAGAAGACCTCAACCACTCATCAGACAGAACACCTACAAGAGTGAGGCCTTCAAAAGGAATTCTCAACAGAAGAATGCTCGTGTGCCAACTGAAGCGCCAACAACGTCAGTCAGACGATCAACAAAGCGCAAGAGATCAGCCAGACCAATTCTGAATCAGATATGGGTTCCAAAGGGAACTCGAGCTAACATCGAAGGACCCAAATCTTGATTGGGTACCTGAAGTAACTCTTCCTTGCAGGTCAATGTCAGGAAACACAAAAAGAAGGAAGAAGTTAAAGCTTCAATCAGAAGATGGTATCTGGACAGCGGCTGCTCGAAGCACATGACGGGCTACAAAGAATATCTATCTCAGTATGTTGAGAAAGCAGGATCCAAAGTTGCATTCGGAGACAACTCAATCGGAGAAACAAAAGGTTACGGTGTGCTCAACATGGGTAACGCCAGTATCAGTAATGTTAGCTTTGTTTCTGGTCTTAAACATAATCTGTTGTCTGTGAGTCAATTTTGTGACAGCGGTTTCACAGTGAAGATAAAAAATGATGAATTCACTGTTAGAAACTATCAAAAGAAGGTGGTTCTAAAAGGTTTCAGACAAGGAAGTCTCTACGTTGTGTCATGGGAAGACAGCCCACCAGAAACATGCCTCATCAGCAAAAGTAGCTCGGAGCTCAACTGGCTGTGGCACAAGAGACTCAACCATCTCAACTTCAAGACGATCAACAAGCTTGCTAAACATCAACTGGTAGAAGGTCTGCCTTCTATTGTGTTCCAGAAGAAGCAAGAATGTGAAGCATGTCAAAGAGGAAAGCAGACGCGAATGTCATTCAAGTCAAAGTCAGGACACTCCTCTGGAAGAATCCTTCAACTACTTCACATGGATCTGTTTGGCCCAATCTCTCCAAGAAGCTACAACGGTAGGAAGTACACCTTAGTAGTTGTGGATGATTATTCACGATATACTTGGGTTATCTTTCTCTTCAAGAAGAAAGAGACACTGGAGGAACTGCCAAAGCTGCTGAAGAGACTGAGCGTGGAAAAGGAAGTCAACATCATCAGCATCAGATCAGATCGTGGGACTGAGTTCCTCAATACTGTCATTCGTGAGTATTGCGATGAACAAGGAATCAGTCATCAAACTTCTGCAGCAAGAACTCCTCAACAGAATGGAGTTGCAGAAAGAAGAAACCTGTCTTTAAAGGAAGCAGCAAGGACGATGCTAGCCGAATCAAAACTCCCCTTGAAGTTTTGGACCGAAGCAGTCAACAACGCATGCTACACGCAGAATCGCTCCTTCCTCACTCAAAGACATGGAAAAACTCCTTACGAGTTATGGAAGAACAGAAAGCCCTCAATTGTCTATTTTCATGCTTTCGGTTCTAAGTGTTTCATCTACAACAATGAAAAGAAGAGGTTAAACACATTTGATAGCAAGGCTGATCCAGGAGTTTTTCTTGGATACTCTGGAACAGAACGTTCGAGCAAAGCCTATCGAGTGTTTAACTCTCAAACTCTTTGTGTTGAAGAAACACCTCATGTGGTCTTTGATGAGTCTACAGATGATTTCAGGGAACAGAAAACTGAAAGACGTGATCAGAACACTGAAGGTTCCCAAGCTAAAATCCACAACACCGAGCCCTCTACTGTCTTGGTATGGGGACCAGGAAAAGATGAAGATACTGAAAGACTTCAGTATCAAAAGATCAGTCAAAGGTCTGAAGTTCAGACTGGAGCCAATACAGATGGCATCAGTCAAGGGGGAACTCCAGTTACTGAAGATCGAGTTGAACGTGCCGAAGCAGCTCCAGCTCAACTCACCCCTGCTCCAGAAGGTGCTCAACACTTCAGAACCATTCTGACAAAAGAAGCCCCACCATCTCCAGAAGAAATCAAGAAGTATCGAAGGTGGTTTGAACTCCACTCAAAGGAGAACATCATTGGAGAACTATCAGATGACGTCAAGACTCGAAGATCAATGTGCAACCTCGTCTTTGACATCAATCAGAACTGCATCAACGAAGATAAGAATTTCAGCTATTTCTTATCATCTACAGAGCCCAAGGATATTGAAGAAGCTCTGAAGTCCACTCAATGGGTCATCGCAATGCAAGAAGAACTCAATGAATTCAACCGGAATTCAGTTTGGGAGCTTGTGGATCGAGTAGACGATGCAAAAGTGATTGGTTTGAAATGGATTTTCAAAAATAAGAAAGACGAAGAAGGAAACGTTGTGAGAAACAAAGCAAGGCTTGTAGCAAAAGGATACAGTCAAGAAGAAGGAATCGACTACGATGAAACGTTCGCTCCAGTTGCCAGATTGGAAGCAGTCAGACTCTTCTTAGCCTTCGCAGCTCACAAAGGTTTCAAGGTACACCAAATGGATGTCAAGTGTGCATTTCTCAATGGAGTGCTCACCGATGAAGTCTATGTGGAACAACCTCCAGGCTTTGAGGTTGCTGGACCAGAAAAGGTGTACAAGCTGAAGAAAGCGCTCTATGGCTTGAAGTAAGCTCCAAGAGCGTGGTATGATACTCTCTCGGAGTATCTTGTTGAACAAGGTTTCAAGAAAGGATCTGTAGACAGAACTTTGTTCACTCTCAAAGAAGGAGAAGATCTCTTGCTTGTTCAGATTTATGTCGATGACATAATCTTCGGATCCAAATCCGAATGCATGTGCAAAAAGTTTGCTGACATCATCACCAATAAGTTCCAAATGTCCATGATGGGAGAAATGAATTTCTTTCTCGGATTGCAAGTCAAGCAGACCAGCGAAGGAATACTGATCAGTCAGTCCAAGTATGCCAAGGAACTGATAGCCAAGTTCGGTATTCAGCACATGAAATCAGTCAAGATCCCAATGAACACAAACTGGAAAGTTGATCCAGGCTCAGAATGAAAATTTGTCTCTTCGACGAAGTACAGAGAAATCATTGGATCATTGCTGTATTTGACTGCGAGCAGACCAGACATCGCATTTGCAGTCGGGGTATGTGCAAGATATCAGTCAGATCCAAAGAAAGCTCATTTGGATGCAGCAAAACAAATTCTACGATATCTTAAAGGCACACCCAACTTAGGATTGTGGTACCCAGCAGACGACAACTTCAAGCTCACCGGATACTCAGACTCAGATTTTGTTGGATGCAAAATTGATCGCAAATCAACCTTCGGAACATGTCAATTCCTAGGCAACAAGCTCATCTCATGGTTTTCAAAGAAGCAGACTTCAGTCGCCACCTCCACAACTGAAGTTGAATATGTTGCTGCCGGAAGCTGCTGCTCACAAATCCTGTGGTTAGTCCAACAGTTGAAGGACTATGGGATAGACGAAAAGGAAGTCCCAATCTATTGCGACAGCTCCAGTGCTATTGCAATCTCCCATAATCCAGTTCATCACACCAGAGTCAAGCATATTGCTATTCGACATCACTTCATCCGTGATCATGTCGAAAAGAAGAATATCTCTGTGGAATGGATTCCCACTACTGTTCAGAGAGCGGACCTGCTGACCAAGGCTCTTCCAGAAGAGAGGTTCAATGATCTGTGTGGAAGGATCGGCCTCATCAACCCTGAAGAGTGATGTTGTGTTTGAAGATTTTCTCAAACAGTCATGCTGACTGGTGGTCAACCAACTGCTGTTCTACGATCGCTGACGTGGAAAGCAATGAAGTCAGAACGCTCATCTGAAGAAGAAGTCATCCTGATGATTCAACCAGGATCAAGTGGTATCGACTGACTACAATGATCAGTCGATCAGTAAGTATTTTTAAAAGCTTACCTTTTAAATCAGTTATTTCAGTTAAGAGCACTGTGTTTTAAATTCAAAATCTTTCTCTAACGGATCAGTTTCTTTCAAAAACTTTAACTGATTGTTGGAAAATGGAATATCTGTGAAGGACGAGTATTTTAAAAAGGGAAAAATCTATTTTGATTGAACTTGTCCTGATCTTTTGCCAAAAATCTTTCCAACCCTTTTGCCTCTATGATAAAATTTCTTGAGAACCTCATTGACATGACAGAATACAATGATGCCTCTCACCTTTATGAAGTTTCAGTCCCCTGCAGTGACGGCGGACGTGAAAATTTCTTCAAAAACATTTTTAGGCATAGTCTTCGAAAAACCTTTCATCTTCTTACTTGGTACAAATTTTGTCTATTTAAAACCATGTTGTCTTCACTCTTTTTCTGCATCTACTAACAACTCTCCACAGCCTTCACTGTGAGAAAAATTTTCAAACCTTCAAAGTTGCAGAGAAATTTTGTTCCGACTAAAGGAGAAATCTATGATTGCAAAGTCATGGAGTGGGAGAATGACGCTCACATACTTGGTCTTCACCGGACCCTTCCACTGGATCTCAACGTCTCTCCGACGTCAAAGTTTGCTCTACCCTCACTTGTATCCAGCGAAGCGAGTGTCTTCCATCCTCATGCCCGGACCATATAGCTTGAAGTACATGTCTCAAGCAGACGGACTTCACCTGTTCTTCAGGCAAGCTTCTCACCTTTTCGTGAAGCTTCCATGTGGTGCAACAACAATGAGCAGGAGCTCGTTGTCAACCGGCGCAATATCGACAGTGTTAGTCCTCACGACTACCACTGATTCGATTTTTCATCCTCACCTTCTCTTTTCTCCATGTATGCCGATGTGCGTTTTGATCTACTTCTTTCATCAAAGCCTCGCCATGCATTTCCTTCGCTTCTCTTCCCCACTTCTCGCACTCCTCTAATTATTCTCTTCTCATCTGTCTATTCGCCCTCCGGATTGTATGCATAGCTGCATCTCATGTTTATCTCTAACATGCTATGCATACTTTCCATTCCTACACCCTGCTCTTCTCCATCTCTCCGTCTCCATCACTTCTCCATCTCCCTTCTCATCTCTCCACCTCTCCACTGGCGTCCTCTTCCTTCTGCATCTCGGGATCTCTTCTCCCTTTCAAGTTCTCCCACGAGTGCTTGAGAATCGGAGTTGAAGTCCCATCCGATCATAGCTTCCATCATCAGCTCTCTTTTTGATGTTGCCAAAAAGGGGGAAAGTCAGAAGTCAGAGAGAAACCTTTCCTAAGGTTGCTCATGTCCCTTCTTTCTTGACTAAAGATGAGACTACAAGGATCACCAGAAGTTGTAAGGATGACGTTCCAGTAAAGACCTCAACTCAACGGAAAACAAGTGAGAGTGGAACAAGCTTAGGAACATGAAGACACGAAGACAGAAGATGAAGATCAAGAAGTTCAAAGGCGCAGCCAAGCAGACTGCTGGAGTCCATGGTTTTCTCATGATGTTTTTGTTTTTATTTTGTTACTCCTATGTAAGTCTCGCTCTGTACCTCGACTGATGGCTTATCAGTCCGTTTTTAATAAAAAGAACTTCTTTTTTATCTCAACCTGAAGACAATAACTTTTTGTCCAGGCTATGATTATGTTTTTCTATTTTCTCCTGTTCTGTTTTTAGAACTGTTTCGTTCTTAACTCTAAGTACAAGTTTTTAGGTTCTATTGTTAAGGGGGAACTGTTTTCACCCCAGTTTTAGAACTTGTGCAGTGAGTTCAGTCTTTTTGTTGTCGAGAACTGCTGTATGGTTTTGGCATCATCAAAAAGGGGGAAATTGTTGGGAACTTTGTGGAATATCCTAATCCTTGTTTTGATGATACCAAAATTCATAGATCTTAATTGTAATAGACTAGAAAAGTTTTTGAACTCAAGTGTTAGAGTTTGTTTCTAGTTTAGTATGCAATTCTGAAGACTGAAGACTGAAGGACGAAAGACTGAAGACTGAAGATACCAACTGAAGTATCAGTTGAAGAATCAGTTTGGAACTGATTACTTAATGCGTGCCACAGACTGATACTAAAGTCAAGTATCAGTTGATCATTCTTCCTCGGACTGATCTTCCAACGTTCAAAGAAAGCCACGTACTCACAAGAGTACAACCGCATTAAATGCAGAGATCTCAGGATCTTATCTCTGCAGAGGTCATTCCTATTTGGTGGTTACTTTTTCAGAGACGTCACATCTCATGTCCCTCAAGAGAGCCGTTTCCACCAGACAAGGAACCTCGAAGATTGAAGCCTCAGCCCAAATTTGAATTGCTCTCCAACGGAAGAAATCTTGAGGACGTTCTACGCCAACGGATCTATTCAAGAGTTCTCCTACAAATAGCGCTCGAGGATCACTTCAACCATCACCAATTCAACGACATAAGCTGAAGCTCTGCCGAAATTGCTACTCAGCCTAAAGCTTAACCTCCCCAAAGCTTGAATCGAAGAAGAGAATTCCAAAGCCAAAATCAGTCACTGCTGATTACATACATTCTCTTAGACCTTAGACAAACCTCTGTTTACCCAGAAGCCAAGGTCAAACTTGCTACAAAGAACTTGTTCTTTGTAGTATAGTTGGCACTCGTTCAAACCTCCTTTCCAAAAGAAATATTAGAGTATTTTGAGTGATTCAGAGTTCAGAAGGGTTATCTGACTCTGAGAGTCTTAGTGCGGGTTGTGCTAAGCAAGAGAAATCCGACGCGAGTGAAGCGTGAGTACTGAAGAAGGGTTTTCTTCAGTGGTACAGTTGTGTGCACCCGGCAAGCACACGGTTTGGTTTGCAGTGCACCTGTTAAGCACTTGCGGAGTGGATTGTTGGTCTGATCAACCGACCGTGGATGTAGGAAAAGGTTTTTTCGAACCACGTAAAAGTCTATGTGTTGTTTACTGCTTTCAGTTTTTACATTCCTACTTGTGTTATTTCAATTGATAAACTGAATACTGATTAACGGCAAAGAGAAACCTAAGACCAACAACGTGCTCAACCGAGGCTATCGCGAAACTAAGTTTAATTTTCGCTGCGTATGATATCAGTCTGACTGATCTATCTTTTGATAGTCAGGAAGAGTGTTATCATCTCTGTTTTAGCAAACTCGACTGAAGCCCATAAGTGCATCAGTTAAGTTCCAGTAACTTAACTGATAACTCCTTACTGAAGAGCGTTCAGTATCAGTCGTCAACCCTGTTTGGTCAAAACTGCTTTCAGTCAACATGTATCTTTGTTTGGGTGCAAAGTTTCGCTTAGATCTCTATCTTGAGATCCCTCTGATTGAGGTTTTTGCAAAAATAGCCCATATGTGTATTTCCCCCCCCATACACCTATTCGAGACCCCCCGGGACCTAACACTCTTAATACATGAATAAAAAATGTATGTCGTGTACCTTTGTTTATATTTTAAAAGAATTCATAGAAATCTCGTGTGATAAGGTGAGATTTCTCTCTTTGTATTTTTAAAGGAGAATCCATCAAAATTCATTGAATTTTAAAATTCACAGACTTTTAGATACCTAAGGATTTTTTAAGACTTTTTAAAATCACTATTGAATACTTCTAGATTTTTAAAGACTTTTAAAAGTCTGGATTGAATACCCCCAAGACTTTCAAAGTCCAAAAAAATCCTACAAAGTGCGATGTACGAAAAAATATTTTTTATATTTTTTATATAGATAATCAATATATCAATTTAATTATTATATTTATAAATATAATATAATTTTAAGTGAATATATTTGAGCTTAATATAATAATTACAGATGCAAAAATTGGTGGTTTGTTAATTCACTTAAAATCTAAAAACATTTCAGGTTTACTAGGGAAAGAGAGATAAGCTAAATCAGTATGATGAATGAATGACAGATACATAAATAGTTAATCAAATTCAAATGTACAACACACAAAAATTTAATGAAGTTCCGAGACAACCGCTCCTACGTCCACGACCTGATTTAACAGGGGAATCCAAGTCAATTAAGATTTCTTGTTTTATGGTTGCAAGTCAACCAATCAGCTAGGTAACCTCATACTGATCCACGGGTTCAAGAGGTCGTGACCTTAAACTCTATCTCGTTTTCAGGCTACAAAAACTTCGCACTTGCTCTACCTTTTAACACTTTTCAATCTTTAGGAAGGGTGTTAAGAAAGCAATCTTTCTACTATGGTGAACAAACAGTTACAATGATAACAGTACTAAAAAATAATTTGCTCGAAGATTAAGTTGTGCTATACAAGAAACAAATGTCTGTGAGATTTCTTCGGAGAAAAGCTAAAAGCTTACAGAGATCTTTTAAGCGTTGAACTATTTCCTTATTCGAAAGCCTACTCAAATTGTGTTCTTAAACTTGTTGGCTTTATAATATTGTAGTTTTTGATCACACAAAGTTTTGGTGGTGATTGTGTATATACCAACGGGTATATACATGAGGCTGTCCAAAAATAGTAGTTGGAGAGCTTGTTTCAAAATATCCTTATCTTCGTTGAAAATCTTCATGTTGGTAGTAGGTGAGATGACACGTCAGTCTGCAACATCGTACATAATTTCTAAACCTTTGGATGGTTTGAATATTCTGTGTCAGACTTGTACGGTTCAACAAAGCACCTTCAACAATTTCGAAGATGGTTATTCTGGTGGCTTCATCAATTGTCTTGTATTTAGTTGATTTGTCTTCCTTATTGATCATTGTACACTAAGCTCAATTGAGCATATATTTTTCAATTGAGTAGATCGTTAACATCATTTCTTCTTGCTTGTCAACTGTTACTACTTCTCGAGTTCCCCCCTCCCAGACTAAGTACCTGCAAATAGAAACTCGTTTTTTTAATATGTAAAGATAAATCTAATTACACTGTTGAAAAATATCATCAGGAGATTCAAACGTATTTTTGGTAAGCATCAAAACATGGAATTTTTCACTTTTTCCCCTTTTTGATGATGCCAAAACCTATTCTATGAATATGAAGGTAAAACTAAAAAAGTTTAAGCTAATAAAAAAATATGAAAGGTTAGTGCAACAATAAGGAATAAGGTAGAAGTCAGAGCCTAGACAAAGAGTGATTGTCATCAGATTGCCTTTAGAAGATAATAAGACTTGCATAATGTTAGGGCAGAAAAGAAAATATGAGGAATAATTTGTAGATCAGCAGCCCTATTCAATCTATTATAGTATTGAAGTTTTCATTCTTTTGGCAGCTCAGACAACATGTCTCTTTGTGTTCAATTGTTCGTTTATCAGTTGACCATGCATTCTAAAGATCCTTTCAGTGAGAAAAGAAAACAAATTTTCATAAGTGATACGATCCATTTTTAGTAGTTGGGCAGCAGCAAACACTTGAGCTTTGATCTCTATTCTGTTAACATCTCCATACAATTCTTATGAAGAAGGTCTTGCAGGAGCCTTCAAGTTCACATTGTTCACAATAGCAACTTTGAGAATCTTCTGTGTGGTTACTTTTTTAGGATGTTTATTCATGAAGTGCATAAATTCTTCATCAACATCTTTTACTTGAAATGTGTGAAAAAAGTAGAAATATTCGATGAAATCCCTAACGATACAACACCATATTTTTCATGATTCATCAGAGATCCATAAGTCCTTGTTGGACTTTTCTTGCTCAATAAATTTCCTTGCTTGTTGTCATTTGAACTTCAAAAGGGCAACTCTATCGCCGTGCCTTTTGTCTTCAATTGTAGGAAGTTGAACAACAGTGGCAGCTTCGAGATTTTCAGCAGCATCGGTATCAACACTACAAGAAAAATGAGTATACATGACACTGCATACATGACGCTTTTTCATAAAAAGCGTCATGTATGAGCGCATTTTTCATATACATGACGGTTTAAAAAAAAGCGTCATATATGCGGTGTCATGTATTGAATACTTGACACTGAGCTGACACTTTTAGGAAAAGCGTCATGTATGAGCGTCGTTTATTCATAGTATACATGACATTTACTATAAAGCGTCATATATGTGCGTTAATTTAAATGTTATACATGACAGTTATGCAAACTGACATGTATGTTACTAAACAAACCGTCATTAATTGTATTATTCTTGACATTTGATATAAATCGTCAAATATATTTAAATATAAGCGTCATATATGTACATTAATTTAAATATTATACATGATATTTATGCAAATTGCCGTGTAAGTTAGTAAATAAATCGTCATTAATTATATTAATCTTGAAATTTAGTACAAAACATCAATTATATTTAAATTAAACCGTCATAATAATAATAATAAAAAAATGCAAGTGTGAAGGATCAAATACTTGGACTCTAACTTAATTTTTTTCAGGTGCACCAATAAGAATTTTACAAATAATTTCAACTTTGTTAATATTTATAATAATTGTATTGAAATCATAAAGAAAAATGATTTTAATTTAAAATATTTATAATATAATGAATTTTAGTAATCAATTAATATTAAATAAAAGTGAATATATATTTTAAATTGAAAAAAAATAATTTATTTATAGTATAAGCAATAAGTTTTATTTTAAACCATTTAAATATTAAATAAGATAATTTTGTAATTATTAAAAAATAAATATTTTAAATAAGAAAATATTGTAAATAATGATTTTTATTTAAAGTCATTTAAATATTAAACAAAAATAATAAATTTTAAATGTTAATTTTTTTAACTAAGATTGTTTTGATATCATAGTGAAAAATGATTTTAATGAAAAATATTTTATGAGAGTTATATATTTCGTTAGTTTCCTTTTAAAATTAGGTAATTGCCTTAGGGTATTGTTTAATGCCTTCACGCTATCAGGTTGTCAATGATTTGCTGAACCTGCTGGACAAAATTTGAGAATGAGAGAAGATGCACAGGTGATATTTTCATTTACTTGTTATTGGGAGATTTACTTTAGTGTATTTGAAGAACTATGATCTGTGCTTTCTTTAATCTTTTTCTGATATATTAAGCTTGTACCATATTTTACTCAAGTGATTTACTTCTTTTATAAGAACCGAATTGAATGTCTCTACTGATATTATATTTTACTAAATCATAGAAAATTTACTATATTGGTTGTAGGGAACCTTTGTTGAAGGAGTTAAGGAGGAAGTTATAGTATCCTCGATACTAATTTCAGGTTATAGCAAGAGGTGTAGAGTGTGATTTAGCTCTTATTTTTTGGTGAAAGCAAGGAGTTATGAGAAGGCACCGAGCCACTGCATTTCAGATGCTAGCTTATGTAATTTACAGGTTTGTTTTCTTTGCTTTCCAGTGAGGAAACCGGCATGTTGTCCTGTTTTCTTCTTACATATGTTTTCTTCTTACATATGCAGTGGATTGGTTCGATTGGATATTCACTTTCTCACATAATGCTATTTAGTTTTTAGATGCCACTTGTTTACTCATGAAAACTATTTAGTATTGGTGAGGTAAGACTTTGACAGGATTTTACTCTTCTCTATTCCCACGATTTTGATAGAAAATCTTATATTCTCAATTCAATATGTTAGATTTTTTTTAATTGTTCATACTAAATCTAAATTTTGTGTAGTAAACATTGGATCTTAACAATTATTGAGCCTTACAAAGATTGTGTCTATGTGATGGATCCTTTGTCTCATCGGAATCGTGATGCCACTTGGAAATCCGTAGTTGACACGTACGTTTCTCATCATCTTAATTGCTCTTTCTTCTACTCTTTTCTTTTATGTGTTTATTTCACAAGCATCTCTATCTTTATATATATTAGTTAAACTTTCCAGGTCATACTCAAGTTAGGGACAAAGAATAGGCACCATTTACCTTGCTAGGAAAAAATATTGATTTTGCGTATTAAAAACCTAACGATATACATATGTTTGTTTTCCAGCGCAATGGTAAGAAGTTATATTAATTATTAGTAATATATTAATATAGCATTTTATGTGATATAGGTTTTATGTGATGAATTTGTTTATTGTCAGTTTAAAAAACGTGAGTATTCTATGAGTGAGATAAATGAGGTTCGAGAAGATTGGGCAACTTCTGCCATTAATGAGGTTTGTAATATCTAATGATTAGAATTTTTATTAAATATATCTATGGCTTTATAGTGTTGTTAATATATATACTTGTTTTCTTTGTCTTGTAGCTTTGACATGTGACATGGAGAAGTTCTTGCGCGTTGATATGGCATTTTGAAAGCTTTTTGGAACAATTATAATTTGTGGGTGTCGTATGTAGGTGAATTTTGTTGTTGGGAGATGTGGTAGAACATTGGTTCTTATTTTGTTGTTGTTGTTGGATGAATATTGGTTATCAATGTTTAATTGGTCATTTTCAGTATGTTTTGATTTCTTTTTTTGTACAATTTAATAATATTTATAAATTTAAAACAGGAAAAAACCAATATAATATGAAATAATATTTTAAAAATCTGAATAAGCATATATGACAGTTTTAATATGACTATAGATGACGCTTATAAACCGTCAAGAAAATTAAATATAATGACATATTCTGGCTGAAATGACGGTTACAAAGTGTCAAGAATAAACATAGAAACGTCATGAAAACCTATATACATGACATTCAAAAAGTGTCAAATATAATCAATAAACCGTCATGAAAACGAACATACATGACGGTCAAAAAATGTCAAAATATAAAACAAACCGTCATGTATTATATTTTTCTTGACGGTTAGAAAGCGTCAAGAAAATATATAAATGTCATGTTTAAAATTATAGTTGACGGTTATCCACCGTCATGTATACATATATAACCGTCAAGAATAATTAGTATAGATGACGGTCATTAACCGTCATCTTTACTAGGTACTATACTTGACACCAGTATACTTGACGGTCGACGGATATCATAGATGACGGCTAAAAACCGTCAAGTATGAGCGTTTTTCTTGTAGTGCAACAATTTTTTTAGCATCAGCAGTGGGGTTAACTTCCCCCTTAAGAAGATCATCTTCCTCTTTAGAAGCAATTTTTTCTTCTGGTACTTTCTTCTTTATATTTCTCCTTATCTTCCCCCTTGATTTCAGTGTCTTCACAAACATCTTCCATTTCTTCCTGACCATCTATATCTTTCCCCTTTCTAGCATCAAAAAAATTTGGAGTGGTTAGCTCGTCTTTCTGAAAACTTGAAGGTAGAGGTGGATTTTGGGATTGTTGAACTGAAGGGGATGCCAGCGAGACTTCTAGTCGTTGAATGTGATCTTCAATTGATTGTAGCTGGTGTTGAAAAGCATTGACTGATTCACTCAGAGCTTGAACTTCAGTAATTCTGTTTTGCTGAATCAGTTAAGTGGTCTTCTCTTGAACTTGAAGGAGATTGGTCTCTTTTGCAATCTAAATTACTGATCTTTCTACCTTCTTGAGAAGTTTGTTCAGCTCTTTGCCGAGTCACTTTCTGATTGTTTGAAGCTGGTTATTGACCTTGGTCAGAACGTCTTGGCATTCAACTTTAAAACATTAAACTACTGATGCCAAATTATATTTTATTGCCAAGTGGTCGGAAATGATCACCTAATGAAAGAGTTCCAAATTCTCTTTCATTTCATGTGCCGCAATCGACAATATATATGTGACAGCTGCATTGATTGCATCAGCAAACTGAGTTTCTGAGGGAAGCAACTCAGTGGCAGGGGATGCAATAACCTAAAGCTTTTCATAGAAAGCTAATAATGCCTTAATCTCATCAATGACTTGGTGATGACTCGATTAAAAGGTGATTTCGCTATTCATCTCTTTTCAAACCCAATGAATTTCCTTTTAATTTTCATGAGTTTACTGCATTTTAATATTTTACTATTTCTATTATAATTAGCACCAACAAAAATAGCATCACATCACAATAAGTTAGATTTTAAATATTTATAAAGAATAAATAAAAATATTAATTGATTTATGCTTTTGTAACATTTTTATTAATTAATTGATTGATTGATAAATATTAATGTTAATTGTAGTATGTCATTTATAATTGTAATTTAAAATTTGAAAAAAATACAATGGAGAGTAATTACAAATTAAGGAGATTTGAGAAAAATTTAAGCAGTGAAGTTTTAAAATGTTTTGTAGGAGAGAATATATATTTTTCTATTATATATTATCTTCGTCTCAATTCAATAGGCCACAAGGTCTGGACACGAATGTTACGAGACAAATACTCCTTCTGTCTCACTATAAGTGAGACCATTTTTTTTTGCACGAGAATTAAGAAATGTATATTTTGTGTGTAAGTGAAAAGGTGTTTAAAGGGTTAAACTTTTACCCAAAAATGAAAGAGTCACACTTATGGTGGGACACCCAAAATAGAAAGAGTCTCACTTATAGTAGGACGTAGGGAGTAGTTTTTAATAAAATAAGAGTGAGAAAGTAAAATTTTAAGGTATATTTGACCAAAAAATAGGAAAGATAAATGGATATGTTATTTTTTAAATGAAATAAGAGATAATTATGTATGATATGAACCCCAATGACATTTGATGTGAATAATTAGTTATGAGAAGTTTTTGTTATGTATTAATTTTTTATTTAGAAAATGACTTATTGAAATGAGACGTTTAAATAAGGAAACGTGCATATTGAATTGGGACGATGGGAATATAAAATATATTTGATTTTGAATAAACCTACATCATATGCGAGTTTCTTTTTCACAGTAAACAAAAGTGGGGTTTTCGTATAATTTTTTTTCAATTAGTGTTTAAGAGTAGCTCTCCTGTTTAAGAGTAGCTCTCCTGTTATTTACCTAACTTTTCAGATAATTAAGTATATTTATTCATTGACTTCGTCATTGTTCTAATTTTTCATTTGTAACGTTGATTCTTAGCCCTTGCACTTTTTTTTGAAATTTCGATTCCAAGAATAATACCAAGACCAAAATTTTAGGCCAGAATTCGATTTTAACTCGCATAAAAAAAGGTAAACTAAGCATCTAAGTGATGAATTTAAGACAAATTCCAATTTCAACAAAGCCTTGTACCAAAATCAAATTTATATACATAATAGGGGACAAAGCTCAGCCAACCAAAAATACAATTACTAAGCATTCAATTTGAGCGACAGGATGGATAGATAAAAATAATTTAAACTAATTTGGCATGTATTTTATAGGTTGAATAATTTTGAACTTATTTAATCATCTTATCCTTCAAATACTCAATTTTATATTTTGTCAATCTATCAATATCACTCAAAGTTAATATTTTACAAGATTGTTACGTATGTAATTGTATATTGTACATAATTGTATATTTTTATCTTCAAGATTATAATTTTTCCAATCTCATATTTTCACTAAGGTATAAATCAAGCAAAACTAACTCAAATAGTAAAAATTACTAAACTTACTAAGAGCCTTAAGATATAGTACCAAAGTTTCAATCAATCTTAATAAACAAAATATTTATCACAATATAGCATTCTATTTTGTTGTAAATTTGTTATGAGAAAATGAAGGATACAAAAAACTTTCCTCAAATCTTTTTTTCTCATTTTCTACAAAAAAAAAAAATCATTATTTCCCATTCTTCATTTTCACTCCAATAAAAATAATATTATCAAATAAAAAATAAAGGGATAATATTATCCCTTAAAGTGAAAAAAAAAGGATTGAGAAATAATTAAATTCTATTTCTATAGGCAATGAAGAAAGAGAAAGAACAAATATAAAGAAATAAATTTTTATTATTCATTATTTTCTTATGATAAATTTACAATCAAATAGAACACACAAAATCAAACTAGCAACAAAAGGAACTTAGAATATATACTTTAGATATAAACATATACTGCTTCTTTTATGGCGCCTGTTGCTACCGAGCAAAGCAACATGCCCAAATTCATAGCAATATTAATTACATCATGCATTTTCCCTCCAAAAAAATAAAAGAGAGCAAAATTCATTTTCCAAGAAGGCATTAAAACAAACACTTCAAAACTGGCAACGTGTGAAGTCTTACTACTATGGTTAAATACATAACTTGAAGAATAACATTCCTCTGGAGTTAATTTAAACTACAATATCAATTTGCCACTGTAATTTCTCAAGAGTCCATAGAATTACATACTGTATTTCAGATTTTAACTAGCCTAACAATTGCATCTCGGATCTACAAGTGAATGGAATACTGCAAGAAGGAAAGCAAGTTCCACGTATGCACCAATCAAAAATGAAAACTGCAATCAACAAACATATACCGATATACCAAAATCTTGAAGCTGGTCGCTTGATAAGCGGAAGCTTCTGCTATAATCACACTATTTTCTTCCACCAACACCTGAACCCCAATAAGGAATAAGTATTTAATGAAGTTCGTTCCAAAAAAATTTGAACCACCTGCATCAACAGCTCGAATAATAAGAAATCATTCATGCGATATAACAGCCATCTTTCAAGAGACAACATGTTCATAAGAACAAATCTGCACACACACAAATATACAAGAAAATAAATTTAATACTTGAGATGTGCGAGGAATGAGTAGTGGAAGATCACCTTTACTAAAAGAAAGTATAGCTGCAGCAAATCTAATCCTCCTCCATTGGTACATCTGGAATATCAAACCTGTCTTCTTGAATTGTTTTGTTGACTACAGATAAATGGGTTGGTGCTAAGGAGTTATGGAACACGTAATTGCAAAAGTGATTAGGTAGAATTATCAAATCTTTAATTGTCGCAAGACATCATTAGGACAATCAACTGTGCAATTCCGCTAGTTTGTATGACCAAAATACCCAAAAAAAGACCTCATTTACCATATAGGACTTCACAAGTCAAATGAAATTCCTCTACAGCATAAAACAATAATTTGCTTCTAGTCATCCACATTGAGCTCAATCATAAAGACTGAAGTCACTGAACACCTTCTTCCTCACAGTGGGGAACCACATCTCATCCATGTTGCAACTCTGCTTTACTTTTTCTTTTTTTCTTTTCCCTATTCAATAGTCATAATTGTGCAAACTAGAGGCTTACATTTAGTATCCAAATCAGATATATTCAAAGAATTGAAGGGCCAATTTTCTATATAAATTGAAAATTAAAACAAATTTCAGTTTAAAAACACTATGATTATAAGCCACGAATAGGTATGGAGGGTATTGTCACGAAGAAGAGAAAACTAGCATGCATGTCTCAAACAAATATAAAACTCATACTACGAAGGAGAAGGGAAAGGATATATATTGACATAGGATCACTATCCTTCTCCCCACGGTTACGGCTATTATTTAATTCCCTCAGTATTTCAGGTGTAACCTGCATCATAATGAAAAATACAGATAATAGTATTGCAAATTCCATGAATTAGAAACAAGAAAGAAATAGTTTATCACAGGTAAGCTGATGATCTTACTAGTTTATGTCTTTGCCTTTCAACTAGTGTGTTGAGATCATCTTTGTCCTCCTTTGTTAATTCATTTTTGTACCTGTACAAATTGTTTAATCAAACAGAATCAAGCAACGCTAGGAAGATTTACAATACGCAATCAAAAGAAAATATTAAGTAATTCATTTTCAGGGGAAAATGTCAAGAGAAACTAACCTCTGTGCAAATGCAAGAAGTGATTGATGCCAGATCACAGGCATTACTCTGGATTCATCATAGAATTTCATAAAATGTGCAACCAAAGCATCAAGTACACGATATGGCAATGCGTACTTCTTCTCAATTAGCAACTTGATGAAATAACTGCTCAAAACATACAAGTCAAATTTTATTCATAAAGGATGAGTGCAAATATCTAGGGAAAAAGTAAATGAAGATAGAGAGCATTGCAATACAAAACACAACTTTTGTAATCAATACAATGGATCGTTTAGTAAGCAGCTAGTTCATAGGATTATCAATGAAATATTATGATTTTCTCTTGAAAGTGAATGCAAGCTTATTGACCGCCAGCATCAACTATGTTGTGCTTGTGCATTTACGGAATCCCAGAAGATCATTGCATATATCTATACCTTGTTGTACCATAGTATTCCATCTCCGCAAGCTTCAATAATGCAACACTGTCATGAGTAACAGAGAAACATATCAACAACCAAATTGTAAAATATAATAGCAGATAGAAATATCAGAAATTAGAAAACCAGACAAGGGAAATCGGTTGACGAGTAGTTATAAGTTTCTATAGAGCAGTCAGTGGGTTTTTTATTCATCCAGCTTCCGGATGTCAGGACACTCACTCACTTTGTTGTTGATGTCTGCCAAATGTCAGTCCAGTTCAGCTATATGCCATGTTACATCTAATTCTCATATCATTGCGAGGAAGGATATATCAAATTCAGCTAAGTCCAACCTGCACTTATCAGCTAAACTAAAGCAAAACCTTGTTGGTTTTCTAGTGATGGCCAATGGGTCATTTCAGCAAACAAACTCATCTATGACCAGCCTACGACATGGTTCAACATTTCAACTTCTCATTTTACAGATTAGAATCATTCAAATGGAAGTGTAAAACATGTAAATGTTACTTATCATACTTTC
The DNA here is from genome assembly GCF_028751815.1 of Salvia miltiorrhiza. Lineage (NCBI taxonomy): Eukaryota > Viridiplantae > Streptophyta > Magnoliopsida > Lamiales > Lamiaceae > Salvia > Salvia miltiorrhiza. The sequence goes on from NC_080391.1 coordinate 31,279,011, forward strand.
AAGTTTATTGATATTTCCTATGTTTGGAGGGTTGTTCCAAGTATATATCATGGTTGAGTATGTTGGAAAGAGAATCTTTTAGTAATTTTCAAGTTTGAGATTTACTCTGTTAGTTTTAATTTGTTCTTTGAGAAATTTCCAGCAAGATCATGCATCTCTTCGGTGAAATTTTCAGCAAGTAATTAAAAAGGCCTTTTTATCAGAATTATGGCAGAGAACGCAACATTACCTAGAGTGAAGAGGAGGAATAGAAACCTTCTCAATGATGCTCCCGACTATGACAGCTTCCCTTAAATTGCATGTCTTTGACTGGAAGAAAAACACACAAGGCATCATTGTTTGTATTCAAATCCAGAAATGCAGAACAATATGCATGTTGCTTGAGAAACATTTCCAAAAAAATGCCGCTAGGTTCTCTAGATACTAACAAATAATGCAGTAAAACAGAGGAATCAAGTTGAACTTGAACATAGACTAGTCGAAGGTTCCGAAACCATGATAAAATCCCCAACCAAACCAAAAGAGTAGATCCCCCATAGAGCAAAAGCGTACCTCACACAAGGGCAATAAAATTCCCTTATTAAAAGCAGCTGGTTTGTAGAGAGCCTTTTTCAACGACTGGTATAAAGCAAAGTGCAGCCTCTTATTTTTCCGAATATCTTCTCTCACGCGTGGCAGCAAAACAAACTTATAGAACCGTTCCACCTTCTTAACACCCATATTTGAAGCAAAGATTCTTGTTGCTTGATACATTGCATTTGGTGACCATTTATCAGGTTCTGTCAGGTATAAAACTTCTTCCCAGAATTGCAGAGAAGGTACGTGCTTGAAAGCTTTGGGCATCTTGCCAGAGGTGTACTTGTTAAGCAGTTTACCAACCCTGCATAATACATATGCCACCCAACATCAGTAAAATCATTAGCAAGGGAAAGACGACCAGAAATCACATTGCAGTTGGTGATCAGTGACAAGGCTATAAGCATACCCCTTGTACAGCTCAATGATGGAGTTGTCCAATTTCGGCATTGGTTGTGCTCCTACACACAAACACAACATTCAATACACTTGCCAATTGCAGGACACTAATTGTCATCATTAGCTAAAGATTAATATGATGCATCATTTCGTAAATTGAAAAGCACCTAGATTCGTATTAGCAATACAAAATATTTCATGAGTATGTATAACCCCCAACATTTGATTTTAGTACTAACTTTTGACACCCCATCCAATATGAAAGGATGAACGGGTTAATTATCATCAGCAAATTTGAACTCATACCAGATGAAACTTGGGCATCTTTTTCCTTGATCTTCTCCACAATGATGTCAGCCAATGTTCGTTCAGGGCGATCATCTTTTGATAGAAAGGCATCCAGCAACTTTTCTTCCTCCTCATTAATATCATCCTTCATATCATAGTAGTACAATTAGCACCAAGCGATGGCTTCAACTAAGTCTTCAACAACAAAAAAACGTTCTGCAAAGATCTAACTACCAGCCCCACTAGATTTCCTTTTGCTTAATCACTCAATGGCCGTCTCTTTCTCCTCTTGTTACAGTCCAAACCTTTTTCTCTCTTTCACCCTCTCTTAGTTATAACTAAAGTAATCTGACAGTCATAACTGATTCAAAATCCACTGTTCTCAAATTTCTCAGTTTGCCTCATTCTGTAATCCATAGTTTTCCTTTTTTAGAAAAAAATATTCTCATTCGGTTCTATCTGCTAGCTGCTAGTAACTAAAGAGCCCTTAAAAAACACGCATATTGTAAGAAAAGAAGGAAGCACTCTAACAAAACATGTTCCCCGTAACAAAACCACAGGAAAAAGAGATGACTTGAGACATAAACGAAAGAGAGCAAGTCGAACCTCGAAATTCCACTGGCCAAACTGACTCTGGGTCTCGGAAAACTCTTCAAAATCATCCACGTCGTCATCGTCGTCTTTGAGGCCGTGAATTTGAGGAAACACAATTTTAGTGTTAGGGTTGTGGTCAGCAACATTGTTGTCGTTTTCCTCTTCTCGCTGGATCTCCTTCTGCTGTAAAAGGGCTTCCTTTAGAATCTTAGAGCTGACGGTCGACGGGACGAGCTTGTCCTCTAGCTGGTGGTGCTTCGGCGGCTTGCTCCGCTTCTTGCCCGTGGAGAATGCGTCGGAGCCCAACGGCAAAAACGGCTCCGGGTTCGTGATTCGTGAACGTTTCTTCGACATTGTTGATGACCAAAAAACAAAACCCTACTTCGTGAAAGTGGGGTTTTAGGTGTTTTTTATGTAGGACTAGTTTTATACTTTTCTTATTACTGGTTTTGGTTTTTGCCTATCACAACTTTTACAATGACATAACTCATGACAACAAATTAATTTTAATATTTTAATTGAATGTTATCTTTATAGTGACATGTAATAAACTTAAGAAGATTTACTTATATGTGATTTTCCTCAATCAATTTATTCCATTAAAAAAAATTAATTTATTTTAGTTTCAAATTTATCTAAAGAAAATCACAAATTCACACCGAAAAATTTTAGTGTGCTCAAAACAATCATCCAACTTTTTTTTATCTCTATTGTCGTGATGTGCATTGATAAAACATACTATATCCATCTCAATTAAATAGATTTTTTTTTTTCAGATATTCCAAAATATAGGTCAATTTTCATAAAAGGTGATGCATTTTTAAATTATTTATTTATAAATATATCTCTATTTGATTCTTTGATTAACTCTAGAATTAATGTGTAGAATTTAACCAACGAAACAATCAAAAGCAAAACGAACAATGCAAGAAGGATTTACGTGGTTCGGCGTAAATGCCTACGTCCACGGAGAAAGAGTATCGCGATTTCTTATTCAATCTCAAAAGCAAGAATTACAGATGAGAATCAAGCTCTACAATGGCTTCTCTCCTCTCGCTCTGTACTATCTCTAGCTCTCTCAAGATCTCTCACACTTCATGTTGCTTGCTGTTACATCACGCAGAATATAATATGTATATTCATCTCCATGCTGACCCTACGATCTCCCTCAACGGTGCAGATTAGTCCATCAATAACTAACAACTAACTCACTCTTTTATTTGCAAAAGAGTCCTTCCGCAGAGATGAGAAATAGCAGCCAACACCTTGAGCTTATGGAATATCACAAACCAACAATCTCCACCTTGATATAACATAAGCACCACGATAATCTTCCTCTCATAACCTTGCTTATCGAACATTGACCAACTGCATACAGTACTTGAACTTCACCCTTAATAATGCCTTTGTGAGAGCATCTGCTGCATTATCCTCAGTGGGTACTTTCAACATCTGTATAAGCCCTTTGTTCACTAAGTCTCTTACAAAATGATACCTTACATCGATGTGTTTCGACCTCTCATGAAACACTTGATGTTTGGCCAAGTGCAATGCACTTTGATTATCACAGAAGATTTCTACATTCTTCTGAAAAACACCAAAATCAGCTAACATTCCTTTAAGCCAAACTCCCTCCTTCACTGCCTCTGTCATTGCCATGAACTCAGCTTCGGTTGTGGACAATGCAACCACAGACTGCAACATTGACTTCCAGCTAATGGCAGTACCATATAAGCTAAAAATGTATCCAGTTTGTGATCTCCTGCTATCTTCATATGATGCATAATCTGCATCAACAAATCCCATCAAAGGATTTCCTAACCATCTTTCCTTCTTCTCAAACACTAATCCACAGCAATCACTTCCTCTTATGTATCTTAATACACATTTCAGAGCTTCCCAATGAGGTTTACCAGGGTTTGACATAAATTTGCTGAGTATGCTGATAGCATAGGATAAATCAGGCCTTGTGCATATCATCATATACATTATGCTGCCCACAGCATTTGAGTATGGCACCGAATGCATCTCTCTCTTTTCCTTATCTGTCTTTGGACACTGAGAAGTACTGAGCTTTGTCTGCTGCATTATAGGCACTACCAGGCTCTTAGCTTGATGCAGCCTGAATTTCTTTATCACCTTCAAAGCATAATCACTCTGAAGAAGACACAACCTTCCTCTATCCTGGTCCCTTATGATGTCCATTCCCATAATTCTTCTTGCCTTTCCTAACTCCTTCATCTCAAAAACTGATTTAAGTTGCTCCTTCAACAACTCTATTTCTTTAATACTCTTGCTAGCAATTAGCATGTCATCAACATAGAGTAGGAGGTATACAAGAACCTTCTTACTATTCTTTTTCAAATATACACAATTATCATGGTTAGATCTTTCAAAACCATGGCTAAGCATGAATTCATCGAACCTTATATACCACTGTCTAGAGCTTTGCTTAAGACCATATAGAGATTTCTTTAGAAAACATACCTTTCCTTCCTGTCCTGACTTTATGAACCCCTCCGGTTGGTCCATATATATTGTTTCCTTCAAGCTTCCATTTAAGAAAGCTGTCTTTACATCAAGTTGTTCCAAGAACATATCCTACTGAGTTACAAGAGAGAGCAACATTCTGATGGAGCAGTGTTTAACTACGGGTGAAAAGATTTCATTGAAATCTATACCTTCCTTTTGTGTATATCCTTTTGCCACAAGTCTAGCCTTGAACCTAATCTGCTCCATTCCATTGACCATTTCAAACTTCTTCTTATAAATCCATTTGCAGCCTACTGGTTTTTGGTGTAAAGGCTTGTCCACCAAAATCCAAGTATTGTTCTTCATCAATGAATCCAGTTATTCTTTCATGGCTTCCAGCCATTTCTCTCTGTCTCTGCTACTCATAGCTTCTTTGAAGTTACTGGGTTCCTGATACTCAATGTTCTCTGCAACATTGAATGCATATGCTATCATATCTGCATTTCCATATCTGGATGGAGGCTTTATCTCCCTTCTTTGTCTGTCTCTAGCAAGCAAATAATTTTGTAAATCATCATCATCCTCTTCCATCTGATATGATTCTTCACTGTCATCATCAGATTTGGAAACATCCTCATGTTGCAGCTCCACCTTAACCTCTGCACCATCTTGACTCTGAGGTTTTGGTTGTTTATCTTGTAGCAGCAGCTTCTCTTTGTTGAATGGCATTATGTCTTCTCTAAAGACCACATCCCTGCTGATTATGATCTTACTTGATCTTGGCTCAGTACACCATAGCCTATACCCCTTTACACCAGTTGGGTATCCCACCATTATACAATGGACCAGCCGGAGAATTTAACCAACGAAACAATCAAAAGCAAAACGAACAATGCAAGAAGGATTTACGTGGTTCGGCGTAAATGCCTACGTCCACGGAGAAAGAGTATTGCGATTTCTTATTCAATCTCAAAAGCAAGAATTACAGATGAGAATCAAGCTCTACAATGGCTTCTCTCCTCTCGTTCTATACTATCTCTAGCTCTCTCAAGATCTATCACACTTCATGTTGCTTGCTGTTACATCACGCAGAATATAGTATGTATATTCCTCTCCATGCTGACCCTACGATCTCCCTCAACGGTGCAGATTAGTCCATCAATAACTAACAACTAACTCACTCTTTTATTTGCAAAAGAGCCTTCCGCAGAGATGAGAAATAACAGCCAACACCTTGAGCTTATGGAATATCACAAACCAACATAATGTATTGTCAAATAATAAATACGGGCGAAGTTACTTGTATAATATTCTTTTCCAATAATTTTCTTAATCCTTGGGCAGAATTCAATCAACTTAAATAATTGGGACCAATGAAGTATTTTGAAAAAATTCTGAGTTGTATAATATGCATCAAAGAATAAAACTTCTAGAGATTTTTTTTTGCTAATATGCATTAAAAAAAAAGTTTTAGAAAATCTTTTTTGTTTAGTAGAAACCTAAAATATAAAATAGATGGATATTTTGGTGGATATTTTGATGGACATTTAACTAGCTAATAATGATCGTTGATAAAAATATGTTATTAATTGAGATATTGATAATTGATTTAACTCACATACAATTATAAAAAGACATTTTATTTGAACAATCATAGCAGAGATCTATCTTAGTATAAGTTAAACAAATATGAATGTTATCTTTTAAGTTAGGATAATATTTTACGTATTAGGATATATGAAATTTTACATATGTAATTTAATTACAAATACAATGACCTAAGATATATATATGAAATATATATAGTTTCGCACACTTTTGACTCATCTAAGAGTGGACATGATTTGATTTAAATGGTAGTAAATTAAATTAAACCAAATCGAATACGATCTAATTTGATTTACGATTTAAAAATTAAATTAGATTTTTTAGGACTATAATAATAATAAAAATATGTTTTGTCTATAGTAGTAGGGTTTTCGTCTTACCTGTACTGTTGTCAATGGCGGCCCAGGTGAAGTGGTTCAGGGGAGGGCTAGGTTGCAGTCGCGCATTGCTTCCGCCAACGACGGGGACCGGAGGAGGCAGGTCGACGGAGGGCGAGAGAGAATTGCATGGTCACACGTGTTTCTGTTTATGTTTGTTTATTAGCATATTTGCACATCAAATACAACACTGGTCACAAAAAACTGAGACAAAAAATTAAATAAAATTTTGGGCCAAACACAAGGACTTGAGGCCCAAATGTAAAACAGTACGTGGCACAACTTAGCGGACCAACACACGAAACTCCTGGGCCCACATTCTCCCGCTCATCCAATTCGGTGTAATAATGAAGTATTTCTCTACATAACAATAATAAAACTACTCCCTCTGTCCCATTAAAGTTGGTCTTATTCTTTTCGGCACGGAGATTAAGAAATGGATAGTTAGTGTTTAATTAAATGTGGTACATCAAAATTAATGAGTTAATTAAAATTTCCTTCAACCTAACTTTATCTTCTTCAACCTAACTTCACTACATCCGGCGACGTCGCCGGCAACGCCGACGCCAGTGGTCGCCGGTAGCCTCTCACCCAAACCATGTTGGATTTGTATACTGAAAGCAAGAACCTTTTGTGCTTGTATACATTGATTCCTGTATTCACTGTTTTATCTCCTATCTGATTGTGTTCATGATTGCATATGTATGTTCTTTATCTCTATATAAGTAGATCACAGAAGACCGTATAATTGGAATAACCTTAAGAGATATAATATAATCACAGCCGAAATAACCCTAGGACAAGTTATTGGTTTAGGCTGCGGTATAGATGGAAGTAGTTTGTCTTGACTACTTATCTATACTGGTACGTCATAACGTATTGATAGGACCACAGTGAGATGTATTCTTCTATCTGACTTAAGTGAAGAATCAAGATCTCGGTAACTTATATGATCTTAATACTAATAAGATTTCAGATATACATGTTGATTCGTTTATCACTTTGATTTACTATGAGTGAGAGTTATATAGTAACTTGAGTACTCTGTATCTTAGGTGATAGCAGTTAATATATGATATTTGATTATCTGTATTAGTACTCGTATCCGATAGAGGATAATGACATCCCCTTAAGGAGCTCAATAATGTTTATTGCGTTAAACCCTGCAGGTTGATTAAGTTCAGGCGCAATAATAAGGTTTGAGTGGTAGTGCTTAAGGATTACAAGAGATTAATTAATTAAGGCTGTCAGAGCTCTAATTAATTAATGGATGTCGGATATTTTAAATACGAGGATTTAATAAGTCTAAATACAAGCCCCGACTCAAATGCCGGCAATAAAGGGGTAAGTCAATATTGGTTCTCTAGTGGAATGAACTGATATTTATAAATTAATTATGGTCTGGGCTGACCATAGATAAATTAATTTATTTGAGGCCCATCTTTATTCCTTGTATCTGGTCCCTGGACTGGCCCAATGTCTCCTAGCCCAAGTAGGGCTAGAAATCGCCCCTGCACCAAAACTGGCGCCCCCTCCCTTCTTCTGTATTATAAAATACAGTTGTCAGCTCTCAGGAAACACACACTGATAATTATTAGGGTTTTTGAGAGCTAAGGAGGCGCAGGAAATGTGCAGGGTGATTTCTAGCTTGGGACTTTCATAGCTCGTTGTCCATCCAACGGTGAAAGCTGAGCGGGATACAATCGAGAAGATCAGAACTGGAGTCTTTCGACACGATCATCAACGACCTCTGCATCCGTTTCACAAGTAAGTAATTCCTAACACCTATGTGCAGTTGTTAAATTCATAGGAGCATGTTTAAGATTAATCGTTGTATGATAAATTAATAATAACCAAGAAACGATCATCGGACAAAGCGGAACGTTAATTCAATTTAATATTCCTTCAAACCAGACTTCACCTTCACAGGCGAGCTTCGGCGCCCATCAAAGCTAGGCTTCGATTTTCAGCCAAAGCCAAAAAAGGTTTCAATAAAAAATTAATCTATGCTTCGCATCACCTTCCTCACCCAAACCAAGCTTCAATTTTCAGCTAAAAACCAAAAAAAGGAAAGAGATAACCCAATCGACACTCCATCGCTCACCCCCAAATTGGCGGACCCAAGCTTCGATTTTCAGCCGCTCGCCCAAATCGCAGCGAAATCCCCTCAATATCCAAACCCGAAGGAAGCGGCGCTGCCTGGAGAGGCAAATCGGCGGCGGCGGCAAAGCCCTAGCCCCAAATCGCAGATGCAGCCGACTGGAGAGGCGGAGCGGCAAAGCCCTAGCCCCAAATCGGAGAGGCGGAGAGCCCTAGCCCCAAATGGAGGCTGTGGAGCGGCGCTAGGTGGAGGGAGGCGGAGGCGGGTGAAGGAATGCGAGGAGGTGGAGGAAGGCGGCGCGGGTGGAAGAAATGGAGGTGTGGATCGGCGCTAGGTGGAGGGAGGCGGTGGAGGGCCAGATCCTGGGAGAGCAGAGGCGAGGGAGAGTGAGAGTGAGGTCAGGGGACGGGGCGGCCGCCGGCGACGAGGTCGGCCGGCGGAGAAGAAGAGAGAAGGGGGTGGGGCGCTGAGGGAGGGGGGGTTGCTGTGTGCGTGTGTTAGTGTGTGTTTTTAAATAAAGAGAGTTTAGATTTAATTAGCAAATTTTAATTAAATGAATTAATTGGATTTAACTAAAATAAATATTTTCATTTTTAAAAAGTGACCAACTTTAGTGGGACACCCAAAAAGGAAATGTGGTCAACTTTCATGGGACGGAGGGAGTATAATTTTTTCAAAAAAAAAACATTACTATATCTAAAAAATTAAATTAATAAATAGAAATAGTATATTTTGGGTTAAACTAATGCAAAATATTAACAACAATATACTGATAATAACCGAAAAATGCATTCTATTAGAAGAAAAAAAAACAACCAAAAAACAATAAACAATTAATTTTCGTCAATTGAAAAATAGGAGTAACAAACAAAGGCAAAAATGAACAAAACGCGATAAAAACTGAAAATAACTAATAATTGAAAACCTCCTAACCCCAGAAAGAAACCCCCCTTTAGCTCCCGATTAATTTTATTTGAGGGATTGGAAAAAGGGAAAATCCTCGACGACGAATTCAGTCCGAAGAGAAGAAGAATCTGCAAGGGTGATGCGATCTCGGAGGTGGCGGCCGGCCAATGGTGCGGCGGAGCTGGCGGCGCGTTGATGGGCATGCTGCAGATGACGTGGCAGTCGAGCCTTCTCAAGTCGCTGAAGCGGAAGCACGGCTCGCCGCCGCTAGGGCTCCGGAACCTCGGCAATACCTGCTACCTCAACTCCGTCCTACAGTGCCTCACCTACACCCCTCCCCTCGCTAATTTCTGCCTTCGCTACCTCCACTCCTCCGTTTGTACGCTCCCGTCTCTCTCTACATCTATGTGTGTGTTTTGTCTGTTGTTTCTGTGAGTTCCGTTTCGTCTCGATATGTTTCTAGTTATTCACCGTAATAATTACTCAATCCCATGTAAATTGGTTGTTATTATGGTATCCTTTCACTCTAATTGTTTCTTCTTCTTCTTTTTCTTTCAAGAATTGAAGCATTGACTGTAACAATTTAGGGGATTTGAGCTGGCAAGGTTTATTAATTTTAGAAGTTTTTTTTAGCATTATGCGTTTCTTATTGGGGATTATTCCGTGCTTGTGATGTATTCATTTAAATTTGAAAGAGTTACTGTGGAACTTAGTAACCCAGTTATTGTACTAGTTCGTAGTTGACATTCATGAGTGGAGGCTGATGTAATTAATATGTTCTTACCAACAAGTTAATTGTGTAAAAAAAAAATTTCTCTGCGACTAGATTGAGCTTGTATATACATTCCCGCTGATCTAATTGTCCCAAAATGACTGTAATTTATAGGGGAATGAAGCTCAAAAGAGTCTAGATGGTACCCAGGCTAGCTTTATTGGAATTAAGTATGTATTATAAATATTTGAAATATCTATAGATGTTTATGACTAAAGACATTTCCGTCTATGAGATGTTGAGAAATGGAACTAAATGATCCCAGTCTGCTCCTCTTATTGGCTAGAACTTTCAATAGTTCATGTAAAGATAAATCTTGCAATGTTAAGGGCGATTGATAAACACAGTCTACGGGTTACATTCTAGTTCCTTTATTCTGTAATTAACTAATAAATTTAGTTTCTCTTCTATGCTTTTAAAATGAACTCTGCATGATATTAGAACTTTGTTTTCATATATCTTGCCCTCAGGAATTGGCTATTAAAAAGAGACTATAGTCAGCGTAAATGTTCTCCAATATATAGTCAGCATAAGTATTCTTCAATGGTATAATAAAGCTTTAGTTTAAGGGTGGACAGTGGATAAGTGAGCCCAAAAAATTATTAACATCATAAATATTTATAGGTGACTTTGGGACAGGAAAGGAGAAGAAGGGGGATTGTCCATTCTGCATATTAGAGAAACGAATTGCTCGCTCTTTGAGTAGTGAAGCAGTTTCAGATGCGCCTGTAAAGATAAATAGCTGTTTGCGGATTTATGCTGAGCATTTTCGCACTGGGAGACAAGAAGATGCACATGAATTTTTGCGTTATGTGATTGATGCATGCCATAATACATGCTTAAGAATAAAGAAGTTGCAGCATCAACAACGGGGGAGGAATGGGACTGCCAATGGTGGTGATTTTGCTGGGGCTGGAGAAACGGTGGTCAAGGAGATCTTTGGAGGGGCGTTGCAGAGTCAAGTAAAATGTTTGTCATGTGGGGCTGAGTCAAATAAGGTTGATGAGATAATGGATATAAGTCTGGATATTTTGCATAGTGGATCACTCCGAGAAGCTTTGCAGAAGTTTTTTCAGCCTGAGGTCTTGGATGGAAATAATAAGTATAAGTGTGATAAGTAAGTATTTTAACTTCTCTAATTTTATGACCATGGATTAGTTTGCTTGTCCATATTCTTTATTCATACAAGGTGTGTGCAAATAAGCTTTACCAACATATTTTGCTTTTATTACTTCTGGTTTAAGTTCTGACTTTGTGTCATGGAAACTTGTTCCTGTTTAGCTGTAAGAAATTGGTGGCAGCAAGGAAGCAAATGTCGATTCTCGAGGCTCCAAATGTTCTTGTAATTCAATTAAAGGTGTGGTAGTTACTGGAACATATTTTATTTGTTTACTTTGGCTTACTGAGTTAGAATATTTGAATAATATCTGTTTCCTTATCTTCTTCTTCTTTTTGTTTTTGGGTAGAGGTTTGAAGGTATATTTGGTTCAAAGATTGATAAGCCCATTGCATTTGACGAGATATTGGTGCTGTCAAGTCACATGTGCAAAGGAAGCAAGGTACATTACTGCAAACAGTTTATGTGCTTTTCTTCTTCCTCCAAGCACGAAAAGTTACTGAGACAAACTTGTAAATATGCTTACAACCTTCTTTATGTTCCTCTTTCATAAATTACTATTTCATGTTGCTAATCCTATTGACTTTTCTTGCACCTGTTGATAATCAAAAGCCTATGCTGTACTTCAATCATATCAATCTCATACACCTATCGGCCGGCGTCCCCTCAAACCTGATAGTTTTCAATAATCTTTTGAGCCACTGCCTTGCACTTAGGTTTCGTAATAGGTTTTGCTTGCTTTTGCATCTCATGATTGATTGGTTCATTACTGCTCAACTTTATACTTCAAAGATTTGAACATCTATGGAGGTTCTTCTGTGATTCACTTTATGATCCTGGTTGTTTAAGTTGCACTTAAATGACTAACCTTTCTTGCACCTTTATAGCTCCTCTATCTCCACCACTTTTCCATTATGTGCACCTTTGCGCCAACCAGTTCGAGTTTTTCAGTTGCTGTTCTGCCGCCTTCATATGATATCACTATTGATCTTTTTGATTCTGAATATCTCTCTCTTGGGTAACTTGTTTTGACGATTTCATCTTCCCTATATCAATTGCTTATGGTGTTAGGTATACTTTTGTTTTGCCTAAGCGGCTCTAGGCTGCCTCAGGAGTTACTCTCTCCGTCCACAAATTGCATCCCTGTTTAAGAATGGACGGGTTTTAAGAAATTGGTTGAGTGTGTTGTGAGTGGAATAAGTATCCAACTTTTGTTGTGAGTGGGTGGTATGGGGTATACTTACTAAATATAGAAGTAAGGGTGCATTTTGTGGACTCACCAAAAGGAAATATGGGGATGCAATTCGTGGACAGAGGGAGTAGAAAGGAATCTCCCTTGATCATATAATCTGAACATTATAATTGTCATCCTTGAGTTTTCTGTGTGAACTGAGTTCAGTCTTTATCATTTACCAGCCAGGTTTTCTGCTTACAGCCGTATCATTACATTTAATTCCAGATATCCTTTTATTGTTTGATAAACATCGATTAATTTGTTATGCACGGATGAAATGTGGCTCTTTTGGACTGAAGCTGTTCTATCTGGAAACCATATTATTTGCCTTTTCATCCATAATTGCAAAAACCTATGGTAACTTTCCCTTCTGTGCTTGCAAATGCTATTTTAAGTTCTTTTCTTAGTTCTCAAGATTCATGTGATGCTAATTTTTTTTTTAAAAAAAAGATTCATGTGAAGCTTCTTTGACCAGCTATGATTTTCTTTAGATAGGTGTAGAGAGAATTGCCATAACATTTTTCTGTATTGTGACATTTATGCTGATGTCTTCTTTGTGCAGGATCAACAACCTGAATACAATCTTTTTGGTACTATTGTACATTCAGGTTTCTCTCCTGATTCTGGGCACTACTATGCATATATCAAGGTCTTTTTTAGGGTTGATGCATTTCTTCAGATTGATGTCTCTTGATTTTAGTTTGTAACCAGTAGTATCTGTCTGACTTGGTTTGTATGCTCAGGATGCGATTGGCCGCTGGTACTGCTGCAATGATTCTTATGTTTCAGTCTCAACCCTGCAAGAGGTTTTATCAGAAAAAGTGTATATACTTTTCTTCTCCCGTGCAAAACAGAGGCCCCGGACTCGGGTTGATGCAGTGGTTAATGGATCTAAGACTCATGAGTCAAATGGCAATAAGATATCAACAATGCCAAAGTCTGGTTCTGCAGATAAATCTGTTTGTAACAAACAAATTTCCAATCATCTGCAAGAGACCAACAAGTCAACTAATGGCAGTAGATCCTTTATCCAGAAGTCAGGTTGCGTAGAAAAGCCATTTAGCATGAAGATTTCTGCCAATCATTCTGAGACTAACCGGTCAAATAATTTCCTTGCAACCAATGGCACTAAAACACTTACATGCCAAAGGTCCGATTGTGTGGAGACCCCTGCTAATATGGGAGATTTTTCTGATAACCAACCGGAGACATGTAATATCACTTTACTTGAGTTAAATTCTTGCAACTCAACTGATGGACAAATAGTCGGTCGTTGTGTTAAACAAGTAGATGTTCAAGAGTCTTCAAACCACCACAGTCAGACAAGTGAATCAGGTAAATCTAAGATTGATCATGAGCGCCCTAGTCAGCAGAGAACATTTAGTGACTCTGGGAGTACCAGCAAGGTTCTTGCCCCTGGGAATATGAGGATCGTCGTTCATAAGAAAGAGCCTGGGGAGGAAAATGGACATATAGCAGCTTCACCTACTTCATTCAAAAAGGAGAGAACTGGGCTGATGAGTGACAGGAATTGTATGGGCAAAACTTCAGCAGATATTCAGAGTACAGGGAAAGGGCTATCTTGTTTGCCCCTCCATAATGGCAACGGGCCTATGGTGGTGGACTCCTTAGAGAGATGTTTGCCTGAAGTAAATGGATCTGCTCACATGACTGACTCACAAAAGAGTCTTAATTGCCAAGACTTACCCAATGGAAATATTGGGGCCTCTAACAACTCATGTGTAAAGAGGAAGACAGAAGATGATTATTCGTGCATCTTTTTTGCCAAAGATGATCAATCTCGTGCAAGAGTGGAAGCATTCAAGGAATCGTATGTCACTTTGCTTGGATAATTAAGTAGAGAATTGCCTTTCTTTTGCTAATTACCTGATGGTTCTACTTTGAAATTGCATCATAGCTTCCCCAGGACTAAGAATATATTATCTTTTGTCGATTTATATTGGTTGTGTTGATTTATTTGAAGAAATAATCTGTGGTTAGTTAGGGAAAAGATCTAGGTGACGGTTTAATTAAGTTCAGTTATCCTTCTTTGATGTGCATGGCTGGATTTGTTCCTTGATTGATTCCATTTCTGTCAGACACAAACAAGGGTCGCGAATTAAGTAATCTACTTATTGTCTATATCTAACAGAATTATTTTTACTTGTTGACTCTGTTTACCAGATATTTTTCCGGTTTAGGTTACTGTTGAAATTTCGCTGATTGAATCTACCGAAGTATGTGTGTATGGAAGATACTCAATAATGTTTTCACATTTCTCAGGATTGGAAAAGAAGCTTCCATGATTCTGCGTTCATGTGGATGGTCCGAGGAAGTGCGTAGTTTCATGCATACAACAAAAAAGTTGTGTCAAGAAACTGGGAATTCTGCACTGAATGACCATGAGAGGAAGTGAGTTCTCCTGTATTTATTATTCAGGATTAACCACTAGTTTTGCTCTGGAATATATACTGTGCAATTCTGCATCATGTGTGTTTGGCATATGCATTTTGAGTGTTGTTGCCTTGAAGAAACTTTACCTGGTTTATGCTTATCTGAGGACTCTTTCTGTGTGCTTTGAGAATAAATTTTTGTATTAAGATTCTCTGTGTTTAAATTTCATCCTGGTGAAGGCCTTAATGGAATTTTGGTCATTTAATCATTGTGTAGCTTTATGTTATATTGTTAAATTACATCTACTTCTCTGTCATGCAAAATAGAAACACACTGAGATGCAAGTTATAAGTTGCTGTGTACTTGACTCATATAGATAGTAGATTTAACTCTTTATATATTGATTTAATATTTGAATTGCTAGTTGTAGTACATTTATACCTCTAGTATATCTGTTTAAATGTAATCTGCCTAAGGATTAATTAGAGAGCAAACAGTATGAATTGAATTCTCTATGAAATTATATTTGTGTGAGGAGAAAGTCAAATGGTCTTGGTTTGTTAATTGTGTTTTAATATGTTAACATAATTTTCTTATAATCCAGTCATAATTGTTGGCTTTGGTCAATATTTTTGGCTTCAATCTATTGGTTTTCATACTTGATGCAAGTTAGGTTAAAACTTAAAAGTTGACTTTGTTTGCTTTATGCAGTAGAGTTCAGGATGCCTATTCTTGCTTGGTTGCTTGACCTTTGTTTATGGCTCCAAATTTACAAAATCAAGGATTTACTTTATTGTCGTGTGGTTGCTGTCTTGCCTTCCATAAGAATATTGCTTTTATCCAATGTTTATTGATGCATTTAGTTTAGATAGTTTTGGTATGGATGCTTGTCTTGTCTTCTTCATTCTTGGTTTTGAGATATTCCAGAAAACGCCTCTTAATATGTGTATATGTGGTCGTTGAGCAGGTGCTTACTCGTTTCACAAGCGAAGAGAACTTTTCTTTCTAAGGTTCCGGAATCACTGAAAGCAAAACTAGTTGAACGCCTCAAATTGTTTAGCCAAGAGAAACAACTATCTGGAATTTAACCGAGTAAGACATGGTATGCTCTGCACTGAATGTTTGATGTAACAGGGTCCCAAGTAATTATAGTATTATTTTATGTGCAAATTGCAGCAGTTTTGGTGAGAGTGTAATCTGTTCCCATGCGGTGAATATGCTTGTAAATATTTTGCGGATGCAAACCTGAGAGAACCTGGTTGGTTGAGTTAGGAAGTGTTGTTGAGGCGGCGCAGCTGCACAGTTGGTACTGAGAGAAGAGAGCATCTGGAGAAGGCACACAATTCAATCTTTGTACAATATTCTTTTTGGCCGTAGCCCAATCCTCATTTTTATAGACCCATTATAGTTTGAATGCGGTCTTTCGAGGAGTTTTGGATGTACTGCAATTTCTAATATTACAGATCGGGATAAATCTACAAGCATCGTTTCGTTTGGTTTTGCTCGCTGAATCAGGTGGGGGCGTTCATAGAAGTAAAGGTTTTTTTTTTTTTTTTTGGGTGGTGGGGTGTATACAACTTATTCGTGAAGCATGGAATATATCAATGCAGTGCAGTATCTGTTGTTGATATGGGTATATTGCACCAGTTTTATATTTATGAAGTATAGTTAATTTGAATAGAATACAAGCCTGCATGCGTGATTAGACTATGGTAGGCGGGCTTATTGCGGTTCATACGAGAACTTTTGAATCTTAACCCTTTTACATATTTTAAATATAGATCTTGCAATGGAAATACAATATTTTAATTATAGAATGCACATAAACATGGGATTTTTACTAAAATTATTTCACTCAACTCTATAAAAGATGGGATTTCTACTCCACTTTGATTATTTTATTAAAACTTTAGAAATTGGAAGACAAAGGATGTAATAGTGAATAGTGATTGATGGGATTCATTGCAAGTCCAAGGCGTTGCGGTTTCTGATGCGGCGCACAAGATGGCAAAGCTTGTCGGGGTCGGGGAGAGATGCGGAGAAGGTGTGGCGTTGCATGCATCTGTGCGTCCATGCCTTGAGCTTAGGGAACTCATCAAGAATGCTGAAGCTTCCCAACTCTTTATATGCACAAAACCAGCTGCAGAATCCACCTAATATCACATCCAAATACCCCACTCTCTCCCCTCCAAAATAAGGCTTCTCTCCGAGCTCACCTTGCAATAGCTTCACACACTCTACCATCTCCTTCTCAGCTTCCTCCAACTGTGCCTTGGTCTCGTACCTCATTGTCTTCATACTCACGGGATGTAGCTGCCATCACATCAATGGACATCTATTAATTAGAGAGAGAGAGTGATGAGAAATTAAGAGAGAGAGAGAGAGATGAGACCTTGTGGTCAATGAAATGAGCCCAGAAGTTGGCTTTGGCTCTGTCATAAGGATCGGTGGGGAGGAGAAACGGAGTGAAGCAGCAGACTTCATCGATATACTGCACGATGTTCCACGACTCGCAGATGGGTTTGCCATTGTGAATCAGAACTGGGATTTTTCGATAAGTTGGATTCATCTCCAACAAAACCTCGCTTTTCTTTGGGAATTCTTCTTCTCTCCTCTCATAAACAATCCCTTTCTCTGCAAGTGCAATTCTAACCCTTGATCCGAACATGCTTGACCAAAAATCCAACAAAATCCACTCATCACCCCCACTCATTTTCTTACCAACTCCCTTCCTCACATCTCTCTACTTTCATTTATTTAGCTTCAATCATTCACCTATCTTACAATATTAAATTTTCTTATATTTTTTTAGCTATTAAAATATTTGGCTATTCAATAAGGAATTCCTATTGTTTGCGTGTATTGGTCTATCGGTATTTGAATCCATTATGCAGCTCGCACGCAGGCAGGACCTTAACATCACACAATTGTGGGAAAGACAACACCTCCTAAAGTGGGTAAACATTACCGCACGCAGGTGGAGGAGAGTATTTGGGTGACTCAATTTTTCCACTGGAGCAAGGCCTCATCGGCAATAATGTCTGCAGCTTGTTTATTGATAATTTATTTGTTTATATTTAAGGATTTACCAAAGAAATATACTTTGAAGATAATTACACTACGAAAATGTAATTAGTGGTTACAATGTTTGATTTTAAGTCTTGTTCAAAATTGGTTTCATGGACTCTAGGCGAAAACAAAAAATAGGCCCGTTTAAAATTGAAATTTTGAATTTTTGTTCTCAGTTAGAGATATCTTATAATCGTATTTTATACGTGTGGTTGCATAACTTTACTTTATAAAATGCGATAAACTAAAAATAATTATTAAATAGTACTCCCTCCGTCCCAGATTTTAGTATCCAATTTTCTTTTTTTGGCCGTCCCACATTTTGGTATCCACTTCTATTTTTAGTAAAAGTATGTGGGGCCCTTACTCCACTTTAATTATTTTAATTCTCACATAAAATGTGGGACCCTTATTCCACTCACAACACATCAATCACTTTATTAAAACCCGTGCCGTTCTCAACAGGATACCAAAAGTCGGGACGGAGGGAGTACATAAAATAATTTAGAGCTTCTAACATTTTAATAAATAAAATCATTAATAACATCAAATATTTTTAATACCTACAATATAATTAACAAAATCCTATATGCATGTAATAGAAGCATTAAAAAAACAATATGAAATTTTAATAAATTCATTCTAAAAATAATGTATTTATAGAACTTATTATTCAGAAAATAAATCTCCAAAAGTCGGATAATATTATTTATGTTGTCCCTATTAAATGACTTAACCCTAAACCCTAACCCTAGCTTTGTATTCCCTATAAATAGAGGCATTTAGTCCTCATAATAAGATGCTCCTGCAGATTTATTCTCTCTACGCTCTCTGCAATTATCTCTTCTACTCCTCTTTTCTCTAGTTTATAACACGTTATCAGCATGATTGTTCTCTACAATATCAAAATCGAAAAACTACAATATCAAAATCGAAAAAGAGGGAGAAATAGAATGAAACAAAGAATCTGTGGCTAGTGAATCTAAACGCTAAAGAATCGTCATTCTTCTCAAAAAGGTACTCTCTAGAAATTTATTATGTGGCTTGCAAATCTGATCTTAAGTTGCGTGAGCAATTGAGTTTAGGTTTTTTTTTTTTTTTTTTTTCTCTTTATTGGTTGATGTTGCTACTATTGTTTAAATTGCATTCTATGTAATCTGACGTATTTAAATTGATTTAAAAAAAAAAACGAATCAATTGGGAATTGAGAGCAATTGCAATTGTGTATGTATTTTTAGATTGATTAGGTATACCTAGTCAACGTATGCGAAGGTTTTGGGATTTAGGCAAAGAATCATGTTGCTATTTGTTTCTTTATTCGAATTATTATTCAGTTTCGTGTTCTTTGTTGATCTATATATACTTTTTACGCTAGTAAGAATTGAAGTTGAAAGAGATTTAAATCTAATGCTTCCTTAACATATTGAGTTGTTTCAGCAACGTACCTTTGGGAATTGATTTTGGTGTTGACGATATTATGCTCCACCGTCTTAATTAGGAGTTTTAAGTTTTGTTGTTATGCAATGCATGATTGAATCTTTATATAGTTTGAATTTTAATGATAATTTATTATGCAATTATCTTCTATTGTTTCCCGAAGAAACATAAATATACAATTTTTAATAATCCGGAAGATTATTAAAAGATAAATCGTTGAAGTTTTTGATGAAACACAACGATATCCCTTAAGTTTAAATATAATGTGTTTCCGATGAACACATTTGAATTGATTTATTAATACAATCCCTGAAGGATTGCTTTATTTTTTTAAATTCATCATTGTGGAATGAATTTATGATTCTTAATAATCTTGAAGATTATTAACATTAAATCGTTGAAGTGTTTGATGAAAACACAACGATATAGCTTCATATTAAATATGAAATATAATGTGTTCCCGATGAACATGCGAGATAAAATTAATATTCCAGAAGAATATTAAAATATTGAGATTGAATTTTTATTTTAAGCTTTATTTTGGTATTTCCTTATTATTTAGTATTTAATTTATTATTAAATTACTTTACTTTATATTGAATTAATATTGATGCTCCCGAAGTAGCACAATTAATATTCCTGAAGAATATTACATGTTCTTGAAGAACAATTTATATTTTAGGTGATATATGTTTATTCTTGAAGGAAAACAACATATACACATAATTTAAATATTACAAGCACTTGAATAGCAATTGATCTTCTCAATTAAATTGTTTTTGAACTATCATTGAGAATATGAGTTATACAATTAAAAATTGATAACATTTTTGTATGGGCTCCCGAAGAGCTTCATTGATTTTCCCATGAGTATTGAATAATTACACATGATTTATAAGTTAATTCAATAATCATGTCGTGATGAATTTCAATTTCATATACCCAAAGGATTTTAAAATAACTCAAGACTTGAGTATTTGGGTTGTCTACATTACAATTAGTGCGTGATTAAAATACCTCCCGAAGAGGATTTCCCATCTACTAAATTCTTTTATCACCATTCAAATGCATTCATAGCTCTATGAAAATTATATGTATACTTTGTGAAAAATACATATATAGAGCCAATAATTGAGGATCAATTCATATGTGATGCTTTGATTTATCCAACTTAAAACTTTTTTTTCGGCATTAGGGGGAGATATGAATGATGAATTGTACAATGCCGTAAATTTCTCGTTGGATTAATTATGTTAGATTCATGCATTAATGAACTAGAAGTTCAACAAGTTATTATTGACTGCCACATGAGTGAAATCTTATACATATGTCATATTGCACCACAAATAATTGAAGTCCCTGAAGGACGAAATTGATTTAATGCTTATTGACGCCAGAAGCGTAAACGACCTATTGGTGCCCAAGATAAAATATCCGCGGATTACAAAATCAAATAAAGAACTCAAATAATTCCGAAACCTCATGAAGAGGATCGTCCTGAAGACGATAATCCCAATACATTTTGCACGTGCACTAAATTATCGTAATATTGGGATTACGAAACAACTAGACCAAATATTATGAAAAATGGTGAAAATTTGGTTTTACTAAAGTTGCCATGAACTTTGTGAATACGTGAGAATCGTATAATAGAAAGAAAAAAAAATTATAGTTGTCGACAACAACTTTTGCCTCAACAAATTGCTAGTTCAACTTGAAGATTATTTGGATCCAAAACAAATTATGTTAGTGTGCCAGAAGCACTGAAAAATATAGAAATAAACAATGAGGCAGCGCCTAACTCGCTAAATGAAAATAATAAGATGTTAAGCGAGATTAGTAGCTCAAGGGTTTGAGAAACCTAAAATCAATCAAATATATTCTCATGTTATATACGTGGCATTATGTTTCGTTATTTATATAACATTTATGGCAGTAATCATTGACATAAATATCAAATTTATGGACGTTATGGTTATATTAATATATAGGCCATTAAACATGGATATATATGTGAAAGTCCATAACTGATTAAGTGAATTCTTTCCGAAGAAAGAACATTTGTGAATACTCAAAACTTGAGGAAGTTAACTCATGTCTAAAGATGAGTTTTGCAAAACTTAGTTAAACTAAATATCATCTCGACCCGAAGATCGAGAATCTCCCAGATAGAGTATTTCAAACCAATCGACTATATTTTATATGTATTAGTCGACCTACCCAAAGAAGATTTTGAATAATAACACATCATTTTAGCTATCAAATGATTATTCTATCACTTGAAGTTGATAAAGACACACCTAGACTAAAAGAAAATAACGAAGTTATTTAGGACCCGAAGTTCCTTACTTGTGTGCTATTGAAGCATTATTTTTATCATGCATGATATACAATTTGCAGTTAACTTGCTAGCAAGATTTAATGTTTCTCTAAGAAGGAGAATTTTAAATGATATTAACCATGTTATTGGTTATATTCAAAACAAATTACAATTGGTCTATGTTATGAAAGAAATCGAAATTCAAAATTGGTGGATGATGTTGATAATTTATTTAATTTCGAAAACTATATTGAACACATTCAAGATTGTTATCTTGAGGGGGAGCAGGATCTTTTAAATAGTTTCAAAAATTAGACTTTGAAGGTCAATGGCCCTGAAGGCCAAATGGTTGCACTCTTTTTCCCTTACTAAGTTTTTTCCTATAAGGTTTTCTTAGTTAAGGTTTTTAACGAGGCAACTAGTGTAATATATGAGTAAATATACGTCTTGTACTTTTTTCCTCTACCGAATTTTTCCCATAGGGTTTTTACGGAGAGGTTTTTAGCAAGGCATGAACATCTAAACTCTAACATCAAATGAGGAGTTTTCTTTGAAGTCAAATTGCACACAACTCAAATGATACATGAAGTTCGATCAAGCGATAAATTGGTGGACTTATTCACAAAGGCATTACCAACATCGACTTTCAGAAAGTTAATACACAAGATCGGCATGCATCGACTCAAAGATATATAATGATCATTTTCAGGGGGAGCAGCTGTACTCTTTTTCCTTAGACTAGGTTTTTGTCATATTGAATTTTTCCTAGCAAGGTTTTAATGAGGCAGCATATTTTTAGAGTTAGTCATTTAAGGGGGAGTGTTGTAAATATATATATAAAATATATATTTCCCTATTAAATGACTTAATCCTAAACCCTAACCCTAGCTTTGTATTCCCTATAAATAGAGGCATTTAGTCCTCATAATAAGATGCTCCTGCAGATTTATTCTCTCTACGCTCTCTACAATTATCTCTTCTACTCCTCTTCTCTCTAGTTTATAACAATTTAATAAATTTGAAATTAATAGAATTGTTTTTAAAATTTGGAGGCCTAGGCCTTTGCCACTAGTCATGTTTTAAATGATTGATCATTTGAAGAGGTCGAAATAGTTGGCTTCCTCAAAGCCAACTAATAATATTATCTGAGAAAGGAATTTGCCGACTTTTCTTTTATTTTTTGCTTCTCGATCAAGGTATATATGAAAAGAGCCTAAAAAAAGGGATATATAAAAAAGACGCACATCTTATCTAATTATATATACCTTTTAAAAGGGATATATTTAACTGGTGATCTCAACAAATTTCACTTCACATACACGTCACTTCAGCTTTTGTTTTGTTATGTTCTATTTTATTTTCTTAACAAAAAAAAAAAAAAACTGGGAGATGGAGAGATTAAGTTGTTGGAAATATGGTTTTATGCCAAATCTGAAAATTATTATTTAATTAAATATTTATTATTTAATTAAAATAATAATTGGATGTTAATCTACATCTCGAGTAGATCAACGTGATATACTTGAAGTCTCAAAACCGATTTCCGGTGAGTGAGATATTGTATGTCAAAGTTTGGATGTTGAAGAGGGAAAATCAGTTTCAACTTCTGCGTTCAACGATTGCGGCCACCTACCGCAGCCGCCGGAATTGACTGTTTCAACTTCTGCGTTCAACGATTGCGGCCACCTACCGCAGCCGCCGGAGTTGACTGCCGATCCGTTCACACTCGGTTTAACACCTATAAATATGGGTGTGTGGTGAGCTTTAGAATTCACTCTGAAAACTCACAACTCACAACTCACAAAATAGTCTGCATTCTGCATTCCACCTCTAGCTCAGTTTTCGATCCTTATTCAGTTCGCCGGAGCTCGCCGGATTGTGGTGCTACATCCGCCGAGACGAAGTCGTTTTACCTTTGGGGAAGATACGCCAAACCGAAGAGCACTACCGGGGCGATAATCTTCTTGCGGGAAGAGATTCATCTCGACTCGACTTAGTTTATACGTATAATTTATTTATACAGTATATTTCAGTTGTATACAATTATTTGAGTTGTAATTTCTCAAATTATTTTCTTTGTAATATTTTCAATTATTTTGAGTTGTAATATCTCAAAATATTTATTTTGTAATATCTCGATCGTGTACCCGGTTCTAACAATCGCAAGAAGATTATTTCTCTGCCGTTGATACACGTTCGAGAAATGGCTCACACCGACGTCAATATGGATGGCTCCACCACCTCTGCAACCATCGGTTCAACCACGTCGTCAATATTTTCCTCGTTTGCATCAACGGGGGCTTCATCGACAACATCTAGAACTATTGGTCTTGCCGAGAAACCATCAACGTTCTCAGGCAAGAATTTCAAATACTGGCAAGAAAAGATGCTATTCTACATCACAACCGTGGGGTTTGCCGGATTCTTGATGGAGGATAAACCTCCAACCCCGAGTGAAGGGGAGACGAGCCAAGAAATTCGTGCCGGATATTTGAACTGGTGCCGCGGCGACTACTTGTGCCGTAACACCGTTCTAATGTCTCTGGACGAACGGCTCTACCGTGTTTTCAAGGTTCATGAAACCGCGAAACAATTGTGGGAGGCCCTTGATTTGAAATATCAAGTGGACAAGGCAAATACTACCAAGTATATTGTCGCCAAATGGTTGGAATACAAAATGGTCGACTCCCGGCCATTGATGGACCAAGTGGAAGAATTCCAAAATCTTTCACATGAGGTTCAAGCCGAAGGGATGCCCTTGGCGGATGCATTGCTCGTTGCAATCATCATAGAGAAATTACCTCCTAGTTGGAGGAAATTTCAAAACCTTTTGAAGCATGAGCGCTCGGAGATGTCCGTGCCGATATTGTTATCCAAGCTTCAAATGGAGGATCACGTGAGAAGTCGTGATCAAAAGGGCAAAGCGCCGATGGATGCAAAGGCCAATCTCACCGAGAACGACGGTCCTTCCAACAAGCGTGGCCGCCCTAACCCCAACAACAAGGGCAAAGGGAAGTTAGGTGGAGGACAACCATCAAAGTTTGATGGTGTGTGTTTCAATTGTGACAAAAAAGGTCACATGGCTAAAGACTGCCGCAAGCCAAAGCGGAAGAAGGCAAAGAGCAACGTGAACAACGTCGAGAAGGACTTCGACGATTGGAACCACGATGACTTTGCTGCCATGATCTCCGAGGTGAATCATGTGGATAATCCTAACGCTTGGTTCGTGGACACCGGCGCTACCGTCCATATATGCATAAATCGTGAGTTGTTCCACAACTACAAAGAAGTGGAAAACAAAACGATAATGGAGGCTAGCGAGCGGACATCCCAAGTCCTTGGCATGGGAGATGTGATTCTTCAACTCACGTCGGGCGTGGAGATCACATTAAAAGACGTATTACACGTTCCAACTGTCCGAAAGAATTTAATTTCGGGCTTTAGGCTTACGAATAAGGATTTTGAATTGTTTTTCAAATCCGACTATGTTGTAATACGCAAGTGGGGAAAGTTCCTAGGGAAAGGCTATGCCTCCGAAGGACTTTTCAAACTTGGTGTAAGAGCTTGTAAGCCTGCCAAGGCTAAGATCAATAAAGATGCATCAACCTCTTCTGCTTACTTGATTGAGTGTTCAGATTTATGGCATTGTAGACTTGGACATGTTAATCTAAATGCTATAAAGAGATTAGTAAAAATGAATTTACTAAAAGTTGATGAATACAACTCACAAGAAAAATGTGAAGTTTGTGTTGAAGCCAAAATGGCTAAGTTACCGTTTAAATCGGTAGAGAGGAGCACTCAACCTTTGGAACTTATTCACACCGATGTTTGT
This sequence comes from Salvia miltiorrhiza, assembly GCF_028751815.1. Lineage (NCBI taxonomy): Eukaryota > Viridiplantae > Streptophyta > Magnoliopsida > Lamiales > Lamiaceae > Salvia > Salvia miltiorrhiza. The sequence continues at coordinate 31,304,507 of NC_080391.1, forward strand.
GATTTAAAGTTCGTGCAAACTAGAGGTGGCAAGAAGTACTTTATCACCTTTATAGACGATTGCACAAAGTATTGTTACCTTTACTTATTGAAAAGTAAAGATGAGGCTATTGAAGCTTTTAGAAACTTCAAAAATGAAGCCGAGAATCAACTTGGATGTCGAATTAAGATGGTTCGAAGTGATAGAGGTGGAGAGTATGTAGCTCCGTTTGCTGAATTATGCAACGAAAGTGGTATAATCCATCAAACGACGGCTCCTTATTCACCACAATCTAACGGCGTTGCTGAACGCAAGAATCGAACTCTTAAGGAGATGATGAATGCCTTGTTGATTAGTTCAGGATTACCCCAGAACATGTGGGGGGAAGCTGTCTTAACGGCCAACTATATCTTGAACAAGATTCCACTCAAAGGGAAAGAAGTAACTCCCTATGAGCTATGGAAAGGAAGGAAACCTTCGTATAAATACCTCAAAGTGTGGGGGTGTTTAGCCAAGGTAGAAGTGCCTTTACCAAAGCAAGTTACAATAGGACCTAAAACGGTGGATTGTATCTTCATTGGTCATGCACTTAATAGCAGTGCCTATCGTTTTATAGTGCACAGATCGGAGATACCTAATATACATGTTGGGACAACGATAGAATCAAGGAATGCTATATTCTTTGAAAATATCTATCCTAACAAGGATAAAGGTACATCGAACTCTAATGATGGAGTTGATGGTGATGCTACAGGTTCTAAACCTATGGAAGTAGCTAGTAATTCTACTCAAGTAGATTATGCCACGGGTTCTAATCATGTACCACCTAATAGGAAAAGACCAAGGTCTAAACCTATGGATGTAGAACCGAGACGTGGGGAACGAGTTAGAAAAGCTAATGTCTATGGACCGGATTATGTTGTCTTGATGCTAGATGGCGAACCGGTGACGATTAAAGAAGCTATGTCTGGCTCAGATGCAGCTCTCTGGAAAGAAGCCATCGATATTGAGATTGATTCCATTATGCAGAATCATACTTGGGTGTTAGTGGATCTACCACCTGGAAGTAAAGCTTTAGGATGCAAATGGATCCTAAAGAAGAAGTACAAATCTGATGGTACTATAGATAAGTACAAAGCCCGACTTGTCGTTCAAGGTTTCAGACAGAAAGAAGGGTACGATTTCTTCGATACCTATTCACCAGTGACCAGACTAACATCTATTCGGATGCTTCTCGCTATTGCTGCCTTGCACAATCTCGAGATTCACCAAATGGATGTGAAAACTGCGTTCTTGTATGGCGAGTTGGAAGATGAGATATATATGAAGCAACCTGAAGGGTTTGTAGTACCTGGGCAAGAGCACAAAGTATGCAAACTTCAAAGGTCTTTATATGGGTTGAAGCAAGCACCGCTTCAATGGCATTTAAAATTTGACAGTGTAATGTTGTCAAATGGATTCAGAATCAATGAGTGCGATAAATGTGTCTACATTAAGAATTCTAATAACGGATATGTTATTGTTTGTCTTTATGTAGATGACATGCTCATCATGGGAAGTAATTCCCGAGTGATTCAAGAAACCAAAGGCATGCTAAGTAAAAATTTTAGCATGAAAGATATGGGCTTAGCTGATGTTATCCTTGGAATTAAAATTCTAAGAAGACCTGATGGTATTACTATAACACAATCTCACTACGTTGAGAAAGTGTTAAAGAAATTCAACGCTTTTGACAAGCCAATAGCTAAGACACCATGGGAACCTAGTGTGCATTTGAGTGTACACAAGGGAGAACCTGTTGACGCGATAGAATATGCGAAGATTATTGGGAGCTTGTTGTATCTAACAAATTGCACTCGTCCCGATATAGCATGCTCGGTCAACAAGTTGGGCAGCTTTACAGCTAACCCTAGTAATGAACATTGGAAAGCTCTTGAAAGGGTTTTGAGATATTTGAAATATACTCAAAACTATGCGATTCATTATACTAGGGAACCCTCTGTACTTGAAGGGTACTGTGATGCAAATTGGATATCTGATGCCAAAGACTCGTTTTCAACGAGCGGTTATGTATTCACTGTGGGGGGTGGTGCTGTGTCTTGGAAATCCAAGAAGCAAACATGTATTGCTAGATCGACCATGGAATCAAAATTCATAGCTTTGGATAAAGCTGGTGAAGAAGCCGAGTGGCTTAAAAATTTCCTCGAGGATATTCCATGTTGGTCGAAACCTGTGTCGTCCGTAATAATTCATTGTGATAGTCAAGCTGCTATCGGACGAGCACAAAACCATTTGTATAACGGTAAGTCGAGACATATTCGTCGACGTCATAATACCGTGAGACATATGATCACTAGTGGAGTTATCACAATTGATTATATAAGATCAATTGATAACCTGGCGGATCCTTTGACAAAAAGTATCCATCGAGATCAGATGTATAAACTGTTAGGGGGAATGGGTTTGAAGTCCACAAATTAAAGATAATCATAGTGGCAACCCAACCATGATGACTGGAGGATCCCAAGAACTTGGTTCAATGGGACAACTAAGTTATGAAAATCCGTGTGTTGAACACTCGAATTGCCTATTCCTTGTAGAACAGTGAGTGTTCTGAAACCTGCACGTGGTGAGGTTAAGTCTTTGACTTTTAATGACTCTAGAACTCCTCGAAGAGGACAAGTATAGCAGGATACTTGAGTTAAGAGTCACCTATGTAAGTGTGAAGTGGGGCCGCTTCGATTGAAACACTTATGAATCCAAAGAGGTGTTCCAAGGCCTGTAATGGACACAAACGTGAGAACGAATAAGGATTGAAGCAATATTGTGTCAATATTGTTGACTAAGTATACACCGAGGAGGACTAGTTCAAGGAACACAATCCACTAGGCCGCCGGTATACTCGATAATATTGACTATGGCAGGTTCAAAGCCACAAGCTACCTTTCCAAAAGCAATGTTGTTTCTTAAGAAGACTGAGCTAAATGTCTGCATACATACGCATACTGATTTCTCACTCATGTGGGGGATTGTTGGAAATATGGTTTTATGCCAAATCTGAAAATTATTATTTAATTAAATATTTATTATTTAATTAAAATAATAATTGGATGTTAATCTACATCTCGAGTAGATCAACGTGATATACTTGAAGTCTCAAAACCGATTTCCGGTGAGTGAGATATTGTATGTCAAAGTTTGGATGTTGAAGAGGGAAAATCAGTTTCAACTTCTGCGTTCAACGATTGCGGCCACCTACCGCAGCCGCCGGAATTGACTGTTTCAACTTCTGCGTTCAACGATTGCGGCCACCTACCGCAGCCGCCGGAGTTGACTGCCGATCCGTTCACACTCGGTTTAACACCTATAAATATGGGTGTGTGGTGAGCTTTAGAATTCACTCTGAAAACTCACAACTCACAACTCACAAAATAGTCTGCATTCTGCATTCCACCTCTAGCTCAGTTTTCGATCCTTATTCAGTTCGCCGGAGCTCGCCGGATTGTGGTGCTACATCCGCCGAGACGAAGTCGTTTTACCTTTGGGGAAGATACGCCAAACCGAAGAGCACTACCGGGGCGATAATCTTCTTGCGGGAAGAGATTCATCTCGACTCGACTTAGTTTATACGTATAATTTATTTATACAGTATATTTCAGTTGTATACAATTATTTGAGTTGTAATTTCTCAAATTATTTTCTTTGTAATATTTTCAATTATTTTGAGTTGTAATATCTCAAAATATTTATTTTGTAATATCTCGATCGTGTACCCGGTTCTAACATAAGTTTCATTACCCACATCTCTCACATTTTTAAAAAGTATAATTATTACGTACTAAGCTATAAGATTTATGATTGACGCTCTAGATTTATGCATCAAATTAGAAATTTTCTCCACTTTCTTCTAGTTTATATTTGGTAAAATACAATCCATCGAATTTCGGGTTGTAGGATTATATATCGCTCTGCAGCTTTATATGATTGTTAGGGGTGGGAAGATAAGGTTCGGATATAGGGTACTCGATTATTCAATCCGAAAAAATTGGATATAGGATTTTTCCGATATCTGAAAAATTAGGGCTCGAGTTCGGGTTCGGGTATTTAGGGTATAAATAAATCGGGTATTGGGTATACTCGAACGGGTATCGGGTATATCCGAAATACCCAAATTTTTAATTAAATATATTTTAAATTATTTAATTTAATTTTTAAAAATCTGAAATAGTAAAATTAAGTTTGAATTGAATCAAGTCCAACCCGAATTTTTAAAAATCTGAGATTTGTGCTTGTTGATTTTTGATTTGATGTTATATATTATTTGTTAATAAAAGGAATTGAAAATGTACACAATTATATAGGGCAAGGGCTGAAAATAGAGGCTATATTTTTGAATTTTTTTATAAGAAAATCGGGTATTAGATACCCGAATACCCTATTAAGCCAAATCGAGTAATTCAGGTACCCTAATACACGATTTACCCGAATTCACAGTTTGACTTTGAAAATTACCATTTTGACCGGGTAATTTAGGGTACCCGAATACCCGAGTCGGTACCCGAGTCGGATATTAGGGTACCCAATTAAGAAACCGGGTTCGGGGTCGGGTATTTGGTGAAGAGGAGAGATGAAAGATAAAGAGGTCCCATCATGCGTGCCAAAATTTGTAAACACAAATTTTAATGTATTCAATTTAATGAAATACAAAAATGTGTACAAAGTCAAAATATATGGATTGAGATATATTTATGTGTGAGTTGTGATTCTCTACTCAATCCTCTTCAAAAGCTTTTTGAAATCTTTGGAAGGAAGTACGTCTTCTTGATCTTCTTGGATTTGTATTTAATTTGATGACTTGATTTTGAATTTGATGACCTCAATCCAAAAGGCTTCTACCTTATTTATGAATTAAATGTTGGCTTTGATGAATTTGATGAAGAACACGTTGATTTCCTTGTAGAATGTCTTGATTGTTGGAGATGACTTCGTTGTAGTGAATTTATCCTTCAATACTTGAGCTCCTCCAATGATTTGTGTGTGCAATTATGAGCTTCCTACATTTCATATTCATAGTTGTAAGAAAAACTAATTAAAGAAGTTTAAGGTTGGACTTTTAAGCCTGGGCCCATAAAGCTTGGGCATAGGACCGAGGTGGCATGATCTTATTGGACCCTCTTAATTTACTTCCTTTTATATAGATTTTGACATATGACAGTTTTTTATTAAGAAGAAGAGTGATTTAAGGGTAAAAGTTATATAAAATGGTGGAGCCCGCAACTTTTTGTGATCGAAGGTGTTTACTTTTATGGAATAGGTTATTATCAGCGGGACAGACCAAAAAGGAAAGTGAGCCATTATCAATGAGACGGAGGGAGTATCCGCTCCACTATAAATAACTCAAAACTTTTCGGCACATGAATTAAGGAGAAGATGTAAATTGATTAAAAGTGGTTGGGCCTTCACTTTTTTAAGGGTTAAACTTTTTCATTTATGATAACAAACCACTTACAATGGGACGATCCAAAATAAAATACAAACCACTTTTAATGAGACAGAAGGAGTATTTGATTTATAATTTTCCCATAGCGTAATTTAATAGGCTATAAATTTTAATTGCATAGAATACCTCATGTAACAAAAAAAATGTATTTGTAATAGGTCTATTGTCTAAATTATAGACATAATTATAAAATCCATGTGTTATGATCAAGCATGAAGTATAAATTATATTTTCTCGGTTCCATTTATCTTGATATATTTGCTCTGAGCACATAAATTAAGAATAAAATATAAAGTGGGCAGAGATCATTTATTTAATATGTAAAAAAAACAGAGATTATATATTATTTTTTGAAATTTCATTATAAATAAGATAAATTTAAAAAGGAAATCGTGCCGAGATAAATAGGAGGAATGAAGTATTATTAACGTTGGATGAGAGCACTCCCAGCAGAAATCCCAAAATTATGCTCCTATATTCCTCCCTAAAGCTTCCCTATTTAATTTTAGGATCTCGATTTTATAAATGCATACACCAGATCTCCTATTTTCTACATAAAAATAATAATTATGTGTGGGCCCTACTAATTATAAGCTTAAAATAAATTTAGGGTGGGTGTAAATTTAAGATTGAATTTAGGTGGGTGTAAAAATTTTTGTGGGCTCCATCTAATTTAGGGGATCTGCTGGATGCATTTTTTATCTCATTTTCAATTGTTTTAGCCTAAATTTAGAGTTAGTGATGCATTTAGGTGATCTGCTGGGAGTGCTCTGAGCCATGTTATATCATAATCAAAATCCACATAATTAAACAATTTTCTTTTATGTTTTCATATATTTTTCAATAAAAATGACACGAAATCATCCCGCGTGATTGAAAATTACGTGTCGGTTTAAAGATTCAGTTTGTATTTGTATCTCTAGAAGTTGGAAGAAGTTGTGAAATGGTAGACCATTGGCGGTGACTGAGTCTTTGACTTTTCAAATTGGCCCAATTTATGCCATCTGAATACCAATACCACCACTCATGGCTATAAAATATTTGAAATAATCATTCTACCATTTTATTATGATTGCATTGCATGGTTCGTCAATATTAGATTTAGATAGACTACTAATGTTATTGCACTCGAAATAAAGTAATAAATAAATAATAATGTTAGGCTATAGTGGACAATAATATCATTTTGCTGCTTATCCAATCAGACCTATTTTAATACTACTATTTATTTATTTTTGTCAACACACGTGTATGTGTATCGGTTAATTTTTAATCATAAATGAGTTACAAGTATATCATATGTCGAAGTATGTAAAACGTTGTCTTGGAACGGCAGTGAATAGAAATCCAAAGCACGAATATGTTTTAGTAAAATAAAATAATTATCGGCAAATAAGTGACATAAGATCTATCTATACCTTCAATTGCAATATACACAATCCACTGAAAGAGATGTTTTATTTTCGAGTTCTTTTAAAAAAAAATAAAAAAATCTTGCAGTCTTGTATTATTGTTCATTAATAATATTGAAATAGAGTGATTGAATTCATTTTCCAAGGATGCCAAACACAACACTGAAAGTCACAAAAAGTAGGCAAAGAAAGATAAGTTCCAATTCAGTCATCCACTAACCCACCTTCCTCACCATAGTCTTGATGCAAATCATCGCAGTTCCATCACTCATCACAACACTACAAAATACTACAACTCTCTTCAAAAAAACAAAAAAGAAATAAAAATCCCATCTTGTCAAAAATGTCATCCCACATTTACAGAGGCAGAAAACAATGGCAAGAGATTGTAATCCTAGTATTCCCACGTCCCATCTCCATCTCTGCCTGCCTCCACCACTTGCTACGTACGTGGTATAAAGCATTTCATTTCAAGATTTCAACCAATAATGGAGAGAAGTGAAATGATGAATCTCTGAAGAGAAGAGAGAGGGTGAGATTGTGGAGCTTCAGAACTCAGCACTCAAATAAAGACTCACATGCACCACATTTCCCTACTTTTTCTTTAATTTTGTAGTTGACCCTTTTAATTCTCTCCTGCTTTGGATTGTGACTTTCATGGTTCATCTCCTGCTTCTTGCCTTGTCAATCAATCACCTTTTCTTTTTCCTCTCTTTTATGTGATAGCCCTTCCCCTCCCCTTAGACATAGATGGAGGGAGTGAGGGAGGGAGCCTTATCTCTTGTAATTGTAGCTTGCACTTATTTATATGCATATTTAATTCCCACATTTTCTTTAACTGTAATTGGCTCAACAGCTTAAAGTCCATTTCTTTGTTTTGTTTCTTTCCCTTTCAGTTTCTTCACCTTTCTGCTTGCTTTATGGCTCACAAGATCATGAATTATTGCTTTCTTTTTCTGTTCATGGATCCTGTTTTTCAGTGATCACCATGAAGCAATGTAGGGCACCATCTATTCTTTGAATTCTTGTGAGATTATTTAGCTGGATTGGTCCTTAGTATCTGTAAGTAATCCTAACATTCTTTTTCAATTTTGACATGTTAAAAGCCACCATCATATTCAGCTGTATTCATCAGTGATTTTCTTAGTTATTTGAGCTCCTTTTTTCTTTTCTTTGTTTATTCCCCACTTTTTCCAGTAATGGGAGGGCACAAGATTTTGCATTTGACAATAATGTTTTGCTGCATACTTGTTTCTGTTCAATCATTGAATGAAGAGGGAACTATTCTTTTGGAATTCAAGAATTCCCTTAGTGATCCTTACCTTAATCTCCAAAACTGGAATTCCATGGATTCCAATCCCTGCAACTGGACAGGCATAGGCTGTAGCTCCAATAATATTAAGGTAGTTGTCTCTGTGAATCTTAGTGGCTTCAACTTGTCTGGCAATTTGTCTTCTGCCATTTGCAAACTTCCACACCTAACTATGTTGAATGTCTCCAGAAACTTAATTTCTGGTCCAATCCCTTATGATTTCAACTGCTTCCAAAATCTCCAAGTCTTAGACCTCTGCACCAATAGGCTCCATTGTGAATTCCCATCTCAGCTCTGCAATATCACATCCCTCAAAGAGATGTATCTGTGTGAGAATTATCTATTTGGAGGAATCCCTAATGAGATTGGCAATCTTGTCTCCCTTGAGGAGCTTGTGATTTACAGCAACAATCTAACGGGCGAGATCCCGTCGTCCATTGGCCAGTTGAGGAGCCTGAGGATCATCAGGGCTGGAAGGAATTTGCTGTCAGGCCCTCTCCCTGTTGAGATTAGTAAATGTGAGAGTTTAGCAATGTTAGGGTTAGCAGAGAATCAGCTAGAGGGCCCTTTCCCTTCTCAGCTGCAAAGCCTTAAGTTTCTCACCACAGTGATTCTTTGGAATAATCATTTTAGTGGTGAGATTCCTCCAGACATAGGTAACTTCACTAGTTTGGAGTTGTTAGCCATGAATGGGAATCAGTTGACAGGAGCCCTCCCCAAAGAAATCGGGAAATTGGCCAAGTTGAAGAGGCTCTACCTCTATACAAATCAGTTGAATGGAAGCATTCCAGTTGAGCTAACAAACTGTTCAAATGCAGTTGAGATCGATCTCTCTGAGAATCGCCTCACGGGGTTCATCCCGAGAGAGTTGGCTCAGGTTTCCGGGCTTCAGTTGCTTTATCTCTTTGAGAACCACCTCAAGGGAGAGATTCCCAATGAGCTAGGGCAGTTGCAGCAGTTGACAAAGCTGGACCTGTCCATAAATAACTTAACCGGTTCGATCCCTTTAGAGTTTCAAAACCTCCCTTTCCTCAAGGACATTCAGCTCTTCAGCAATCATCTCACCGGTGTCATCCCTCCACTTCTTGGATACAAATCCAACATCTCAATCATTAACATTTCCAAAAATAATCTCCTAGGCAGCATACCTGCACATATATGTCGATCTCACACGTTGAATTTTCTTAGCCTAGGATCCAACCGGTTGTCTGGAAACATTCCCCATGGCCTAAAAACTTGCAACTCACTTGAGCAGCTAATGCTGGGAGACAACTTACTCACTGGAAGCCTTTCTGTGGAGTATACAAAACTTCAAAACCTTTCAGCACTTGAGCTCCACCAAAACCGGTTCTCGGGGCTTATACCTCAGGAAGTTGGAAACTTTAGAAACATAGAGAGACTCCTGCTGTCACACAACCATTTCATTGGTCACATTCCTCCTGAGATAGGGAATCTTGTGAAGCTCGCTGCATTCAACGTCTCCTTCAACCAGTTGATTGGTAGTATTCCTCAAGAGTTGGGAAGTTGTATAAAGCTAGAGAGGCTTGATCTTAGCAGCAATCAGTTTACTGGCCCTGTTCCAGATAAACTAGGCATGCTAGTGAAACTGGAATTGCTCAAGTTATCCGATAACAGATTGACAGGCCCGATTCCAGGAAGCTTAGGTGGTCTAGTGAGACTGACTGAACTGCAAATGGGAGGAAACTCATTTTCAGGGAGCATTCCAGTTGAGCTAAGCCAACTTACTGCTCTTCAGATTGCCCTTAATATGAGTCACAACAATCTCAGCGGCTTGATCCCAAGCAGCCTGGGGAGCCTTCAGATGCTCGAGTTTCTTTATTTGAACGACAATGATCTTAGTGGTGAAATCCCTACCTCCATAGGGGGATTGAGGAGCCTCATCCAATGCAACCTCTCTAACAACAATCTAGTCGGAGTGGTGCCTAACACGCCGACTTTCCAGAAGATGGATGCTAGTAACTTCGGTGGGAACAACGGACTATGCATATTGGGTCTAAACCATTGCCATTCGGATCCAAGCCCATCTGCTCCAAACAGGAGCTGGTTCAAGGATGGTTCAGCAAAAGAAAGAATAGTCAGCATCGTTGCACTCTGTGTCGGTATCACCTCCTTAGGTTTCATTGTGGCAGTTTGCTGGATAATGAGGCGCCCGGGGCCTTCCTTCGCCTCACTTGAAGACCAAAGCAGAGATGATGACTTGGATAGCTATTACTTCCCCAAACAAGGCTTCAATTATCAGGACCTTGTGGAAGCTACGGGGAATTTCTCCGAAGCAGCAGTTGTTGGAAAAGGGGCCTGCGGTGTAGTCTACAAGGCCGTCATGGCTGATGGAGAGGTCATTGCAGTTAAGAAGTTGAAGTCGCGTGGAGAAGGAGACAGCAGTTTCCGCGCTGAGATATCAACTCTCGGGACTATTAGGCACAAGAACATTGTCAAACTGTATGGTTTCTGCTACCACCAGGACAGCAATCTCATCTTGTATCACTACATGACCAACGGGAGCCTTGGCGAAATACTCCATGGAGACGACACAGCGACTATGCTGGACTGGGACGCGCGCTACAGAATTGCTTTTGGTGCTGCAGAGGGACTCTGCTATCTGCACTACGACTGCAAGCCCCAAATCATACACCGCGACATCAAATCTAACAATATCTTGCTGGATGAATATTTCGAGGCACATGTAGGAGATTTCGGCTTGGCTAAGTTGATGGACTTCCCCTACTCCAAATCCATGTCTGCTGTTGCAGGATCATATGGATACATTGCTCCTGGTAGGTAACATTATTTTCCTCACATATGATTTCAATTTTAGCATATATGCCATAATCTAACTTGTTCAAACTCTGTCTCAGAATATGCTTACACAATGAAGGTGACTGAGAAGTGTGATATCTATAGTTTTGGAGTAGTTCTATTAGAACTAGTCACGGGAAAGTCTCCGGTGCAACCCCTAGAGCAAGGCGGCGACCTTGTGAACTGGGTGAGGAGGTCGATGCACAAGTTAGATACGGTGTCTGAGATATTTGATCAGCGTATTGATCTCAGTGCCAAAAGGACAACCGAGGAGATGTCCTTGGTTCTCAAAATCGCGTTGTTCTGCACCAGTACGTCGCCTATCAATAGGCCGAATATGAGGCAGGTCATATCCATGCTCGTTGATGCTAGAGAAGGAGCCACGAATTCACTCCCATCTCCAACATCAGAAACTCCTCTAGATGGAGAGGATTTTTGTTAAGGTATACCTTTCTTTAGCAATGTGTATGTTTTTTAGGCTGCATTAATCCGAGGCTTTATAATATTTAAGCAATGTTATATATATGTATGTTTAAGCTATTATTTTGTAGTTGAAACTACACAATGATCATTGCTAGTTTTGGGAGAGTTTGATTTTGTCAGTTATTGGATTTTATTTTCATGATACAGAAATTTGCAGGTTGTGTGGAGCCATTGGCTTTATATTGGAGAAGATTTCAATTTGTTTCCTACTTTTCTTGGAAGAAGCTGATTGTAGGAGGCTGCCACTCTGATTGAATTGTAAAGCTGGATTACTAGCTAGCATCTGATTCATTGCTAATAATAATTTCAATAATTAGTTCCACATTTGATTGATTATATTAGCAACATATCATAGGTTTATCTGCTTTTGATGTTTCCAACTATATTATGTAAAGATCAATTTGAAATACTTCATAGATAATTACAACAAGGTAGATTAATAGCATGAGATACTCTCCCATGAGGAGGACGGTGCACACAACTTAAATCTTAATGATATTAGTTAGGGGTTTAGTTAAAGAGTGTATTTTGAAAATAGGGATTAATTAGTGTTACAATTAGTGAATTAATTTACTTTAAGTATGCCCTTATTATTTCCTAAAATAGAAACGAGACATTATCAGTGGGACAACCTAAAAAGGAATACGAGACATGAATAACGGGACGGAGAGAGTACATCTTATCAATCATACAAGTAAACACCCTAATTGTGTGTATTCAACTTAAAAATCATCTTCTTGGCATGATGAAATTATTACGTAAATGAATTTCACATTTCATGTATGAGCATATGTGCACATGCATTCCTAAATATCCTCAAACCAAATATCAAGCATGCAATTCTTAAAATTTAGTTTTTGATGCTATGCCCGTTTACAACTTATCGACAATATTTCAGTAACCGAGCGTCTCGTGTATTTAGTGGTAGATCGATTTACCAATATTTATTGAGACTCGGCCATGGCCAGTGGCCACTAATGACAGCAACAATGGTGTAAGCTTTGAATCACCATCGATATGGGATTTCAATCTGTGATTTGGATATCACCTCGAGAAACGAAATTAGTAAAGTGTAATTGAATGAAGTAAAAAACATACTCCCTCCGTCCATGAAAGAACTTCCTAGGAGGGAGTGGCACAGATTTTAAGAAAAAATATTATTGAGTGTATTGAGAGTGGATAAAAGGTAGTTGAATGTATTGGGAGTGGTGAAAAGGTGTTATAATTAATATTGAGAGTTGTGAAAAGTGAAAAGTAAGAGGGTTATAAGTGGTGGGGTACATTCCAAAAAAAGGTAGGAAGTTCTTTTGTGGACGTCCCAAAAAGGAAAGATAGAAAGTTCTTTCGTGGACGGAGGGAGTACAACTAATAGTAAATCTGGGACTAACATAATGATGAACAAGAAAGATATGGTCATCTGTCGACTGTCATCGTAAGCTTTAATTCTCTATGAATCAGGGGCGGAGCCACAATGGGCCCCTCTGAAATTTTGAAAAAAGTTAGGGATATTTTAGTAATTTTATATTTACAATTATAATTAATAATAAATAAATATAGTAATTAGATATATTCACTTTGTTATTTGCCAGGAATTTTTGTAAAGAAAATGTGTAGGTTTCAAATACTCCATCCGTCCCACTGTAAGTGAGACTTTTTTTTTAGCACGAGAATTAAGAAAGATATATTTTGTGTGTAGGTGAAAAAGTGAAAATATGTTTAAAGAGAAAAAAATTTACTAAAAAGGAAAGAGTCTCACTTACAATGGAACACTCAAAATAGAAAGAGTCTCAGATACAGTGGGACGGAAGAAGTATCATCATTTCCCCCAAAAATAATGGATAATTAACTCAATAATTCCTTGTAAGAAGGCCTCGGCCCATCCAACTCTGCAGCTCGTCTAAATGAAATGATTTGCAATTTGCAAGCAACACACAACACAACAAAAAGCCCTAAAATTCATCTTTTCCTCTACACTTTAGCGTACGTAAAACTCATTCTTTCTCTCTACCCATACCAATCGACCCCACCAATATAGCGCAAAATTCATCTTCTTTTTTTCTAGAAGCGCAAAATTCATTTTTTCTTCTACTGGTTTAGCGCAATTTGCTGTCAACTCCATTGTTGTGTAATTTGTGGTTAGATTTCATTTTTTTACTCTTATCTCTATTCTCTGAACTTTGTAAAATTAATTTGTGAACTAGAGTTTATACCAATTTTATTAAATCCCGCGCCCAAGCAATTTTACATAATTTTAGCAGATGGAGGGAGTATATAAAATTATAAAAGTGGATTTTTAAAATGGCCACTTTCATATTGTAAAATTAAAAATTGTTCACTAAGATAAAAATATTTAAAAATGGTCATTGTTACCAAAATACCCTTCCACATTAAAAATTAAAAAATGGCCACTTTACATCACCCCTTTAAAAAATCCCGCAATTCACAACCAGTGTGAATTCAAAACTAAAATTTTTTGGTTGTGAATTCACACTGGTTGAGAATTCACAACCAGTCGAATTCACAACCAGAATTTTTTGTTTGTGAATTCACAACTAGTCGAATTCACAGCCAAAATTTAATTCACAACCAATCGAATTCACAACCAAAAATTAATTCACAACTAGAATTTTTTGGTTGTGAATTCACAACAAACGAATTCACAACCAAAATTTAATTCACAACCAGATTTATGTTGGTTATGAATTCACAATCAGTCGAATTCACAACTAGAATTTATTTTGGTTGTTAATTCAAGTAGTTGTGAATTTGAGTTTTTAAAGTTTGAATTCACAATTAAAACTATAACTTATTTTTGTTGTGAATTCGAATTTTAGTTGTGAATTCATAGATATGGTTGTGAATTCAAAAATATTAAGTTGTGAATTCATCAAGATGATTGTGAATTCAAAAACAATAAGTTATGAATTTTAGTTGTGAATTCATACTAGCAAGAATTGTTTCCAAGGTCATTTGATTGTGAATTCATAAATGTGGTTGTGAATTCAAGAAAAATGAAAACTTTAACATATTCACATTATCAAATCGAAGCATCAAACGAGAAACTACAGGAACTAACTCACAAATCAGTAATTTTTTTCATTTCAATTATCTTTCTCTCTCAAATGGTAAAAACTAAAATCAGAAGGTTCAATACAACTTTGCAAAAAAAAAAAAATACAACTTTGTGCTCAAAATCAAGCGCAAGGACAAGCGTCGGATTCTCAAACCCTATCTCCAGCACATCCACGCCGTCTCCGATGACGCCGATGACCGCGGCCCTCGGCTCCACAACAACGCCGGCAGTTGCTAGAGATCCGTCCCCTTCGATCACCCTGCCAATTTTGACTCCCTCATGATTAGCCAGGATTTGAAGATGAGGATCCAATTGGAATTGGAGATGTTCGCCCGCTCCATACAGTACCTCCACAAATTAGGGCGCATTTGGAAGCGGAGCTACCTCCTCTATGCCCCTCCGGCACCGGGAAATCCAACTTCATCGCCGCCGTCGCCAATTTCCTCCTCTACGCCAACCTCAACGCCCTATTGCTGCAGAGCTCCTCCAAATCCCTCGTCGTCGTCGAAGATCTCGACCGCTACGTCTCTGAGAATCCGGCGCCTAAGGTTTCCACATCGGCTCTGCTCAATTTCATGGACGGATTGTCCAATTTCCAATTGTGCGATTTCAATTCATTCAAAAACCTAGCTAGCAATTATTTAGGGGTAAAAGAGCACAAATTATTCAAGCAAGTGGAGGAAATTTTCCAGAGCAGGAGAACGATGAGCCCGGAGGAGATCAGCAAGTTGATGTTCCTAACGGAGAGAGAGAAAAAGAGGAGTGAGAGAGAAGAGAAAGAGGTGAGGGGAGAGAGAGAGCTCTGGTGCGAAAAAAAAAAAAAAAAAAGAAAGAGAGAGAGAGAGAGCTCTGGTACGAAAAAAATGAGAGGAGAGAGATTATGGATTTTTTTGGGAAATTGCAAATATTTAAGGAGGGGTATTTTAGTCTTTTTCGCGCAAAAAGTGGCTAAAATTTAATGTTTTTATTCTAGTGGCTAAAATTTATTTTTACTATATGAAAGTGGATAGTTTTATATATTTACTCTAAAATTAAATTTGTTGTTGAATGGTATTGGGACTTAGAGCTTTTCTTTGGTATTGTACTTGTACGTAAATATGATTTATTTATGTTTAGAAGGTTTGGGATTAGATGTTTAGATTTTATAATGTGGAATAACAAATATTATAAGTAACATTATCATCTTGATTATTCTTATTGTTTGTTTATTTATAAAAAAATCATTGTTATTTTTTTAGGCAAATGGAACAATATTATAAGCAAGTACTCCCTCCGTCCACGAAAGAACTTCCTCTCTTTTCTTTTTAGGGCATCCACAAAAGAATTTCCTACTTATTTTTGAATTATACCCCACCACTTATAATCATCTTACTTTTCACTTTTCACAACTCCCAATATTATAACACATTTTCACAATTCCCAATACACTCAACTACCTTTTATCCACTCTCAATACATTCAACAATATTTTTTCTTAAAACCCGTGCGGCCGTGCCACTCCCTCCTAGGAAGTTCTTTCATGGACGGAGGAAGTATCTCGTACTGGTGCGCCGTCATCTTCTTCAGTTAACACTACAAAAAAAAATCAAAATTACCGGCGGCTTTTTGCCGCCGATAAATATAGGGCTGCCGCCGGTATGAAGATTACCGGCGGCGAGAGGCCGCCGATAATTTTCTCGTCGGTGATCTCCATTCCGACGGCATATGACCGCCGCCGGGAAATAACGGCGGGATCGCCGCCGGTGAACGTCGGCGAGATCGCCGGACTACGAAAAAAATAGCGGCGACACTTGCCGCCGGTGATTAGTGGCAGCACCACCACCGCCGGTAATGTCCACCGGATGGCGGTGACGACCCTGGCCGGAGGGTGCCGTCGGCTTTTTGCCGCCAGTAATTTTCTAAAAATTTATTTTTTATATTACTCCATCCGTCCCAATAATGAAAACACACTTCATTTGGGCATGGAGGTTAAGGTGAGGTAGATTAGATAATAAAGTAGGGTGCACCACCTTCTTGGTGTATTTGATTAATAAATGATTAATGATTGTTCTTACTGTATTTTAAGTGTCTGCCACCACCCACCACCGCCGACCATCACTGCCGACCACCACTACACCGCCAACCACCATTATCCGTGAACTCACACAAGCAAATTGCATAATCAAACCAAAAATTCCAAGTGCATTCCAATCCAGATTTAAAAATTCAAATTTCAAGTGTATTACACGAAAATTAGAAAGGGCAACACAATGAAATTGAAGCCAAAAAACAAAAAGTTGAACCCGAAATCGCCGCTCCCTTTCATGGCAGAATCATCGTCGGCCACCACCGCCAACGTCGTCGATGAGCTTGAGCAGCGGTGCTTCTCTGATTTTCTCACCACGAGCTTGGCAGAATAGTGAAAAATGATTCTTTTTCATGACCCACAAACACCAAATCCAAACGAAAGAGAGAGAGAGAGAGGGCGATCGCCCACCACCGCCTTTCTTCCCCGGCGCAGATCCGGCGAGCAATCGTGGCTGTCCCCCACCCGCTTTCCGCCTCAGCACCTTCACTTCAAACCCTAGTCCCCCAGATCCGCTGCCTTGCAAAGCCCGACCATTAGAACCAGATCCGGCAAAGAAGAGAGAGGATGGGTGGCGGCTATTCGGCCAGAGATGGCGGTGGAAGGGAGAAAGCGGCGGCGGCAGAAATAGAGGTCTAGAGCGAGAGAGATGAAGGAGAACCGAGAGGGAAAGAGAAAGGGGTCGGACAGGGGCGGTTGCGGCGTGGCGTCGGCGCCGGCGGCGCCGTCGACCGGAGAAGGTAGAGAGACAGAGAGAGTGGCGTGAGGGAGGCGGAGAGGCCGAGAGAGAGAGTTGAAAATAGATGTAGGGTTTTTTTTGTTTCTTATTTATACCTTAATTAAGCTACAATTAATTAGTGTATCTTAAGTCTTAATTATTTTCTTATTTGAAAGTGTGTCTTTATTATTGGGACAACCCAATAAGAAAAGTGTGTCTTCATTAGTGGGACGGGGTCGGACAGGGGCGGTTGCGGCGTGGCGTCGGCGCCGGCGGCGCCGTCGACCGGAGAAGGTAGAGAGACAGAGAGAGTGGCGTGAGGGAGGCGGAGAGGCCGAGAGAGAGAGTTGAAAATAGATGTAGGGTTTTTTGTTTCTTATTTATACCTTAATTAAGCTACAATTAATTAGTGTATCTTAAGTCTTAATTATTTTCTTATTTGAAAGTGTGTCTTTATTATTGGGACAACCCAATAAGAAAAGTGTGTCTTCATTAGTGGGACGGATGGAGTATTATTTTATTTATTTATTCCACACAAGTATTTTCATATTTATACAGTATTGCATACATTGGACGAACTTCCCAGTCGGTCACCCATCTTCGTTGTGCACTAAGTCAAGCACGCTTAACCTTGAAGTTCTTTTCGATTAATCCCCAGTACATAACACTCGTATTATTGATATATCTAGTACCTATTAATTCATTTAAAGTCTATTTCAATATACAATATCATATATATTCATAATCTTAGAATATGTCGAGGTGATATCCAAGAAATGTTGTTAATTACGGATCAGACTCGTTTCCGTCCTTATTTTTATGTCGGAAAAATATTTATTCATTAATTTATTATTATTATTTATTTTATATCAATCTAATTTATAAATCATAAGTAGATATTCTACTTAAGATTCTTGATTCCAAACTAGATTAGTTGAATTCTTACTAGTAATCTTAGATTAGTGATAAGTGATGAGTGAATCACTAATCAAATGAACATTCTTAATTTATAATTATAATATTGTTACTAAGAATCTTGAATTCTTACTAGGAATATTAGATTAGTGATGAGTGATGAGAGCAACTCCAAGGGAGGCGGTATTGTGGCGTTGAACTCTAATTTGGCGTGACAGCTTTCTCCAACAATCTCCTGGACGGCACTTTAAAATAGAGTTGGTGAACAGTGCACCGCTTGATATGGCGGGCACTGTTCATCCGGTATATATATTTTTTTTGTTTTTCATTTTCTTTTTTGTTGTTTTATTATACTTATTTTTTCTTTTATCTTTAGAAAATGCTTGTCTTTGCTTGATTTAATCTGTAAAATATAATTTAATAATCTCTATATTATTTATATTTTTAAATTAACATAAATAAGTATAATATTTAAAATAGGGTTAATGGCCAAAAAATACACGAACTATCACCAAATTTGCAAATTGCACATGACCTTCAAAAATGGCCTCAGAATACACCACATTTTAATTTTGTTGTAATTTGCACATGCGTTGACCATCCCTTAAATCTTAGATGACGTGTCTCCCGGAATTTGCAGACGTGGACATACCGGCGATCATACAAAACGACGTCGTTTTGTGAAGCTTTTTTCAATTAAAAAAAATAAAAATTAAAAAAAGAAAAAAACGATATTGTCACCCCCCCGCTGCCGCCGGCGCGCCGCCGCTCACCCCTTCTTCTCCAAATCTCAGCTGCCGCCTTCCTCCTGGACCGGCGAACCGCCCAGATCCAGACGAGGCGTCGCTTCTCCAAATCTCGGCCGCCGGCTTTGACCTGGAAATGAGGCTCAGATCTGGAAAAATTGAAAAATAGGCAAGATGAGTCGCCACCATGGCTGCAAAACCCGGTTGCATTAGATCTGTCGCCATCCTCCATCTCTGCCGCGTCGCACAGCGCGGCCTCATCTCCAGCCGCCACCTTCCACCACCACACCACGACATAAACACCACACAAATCCCCAAATTGGCAGAACCCCCCAATGAAGGAACCATATTTTGACATATGATTCACGTGCCCGTGATCCATTTCGGATATCAAACGAATACATACAAAAACCATGTGCCTATAGCAAGAGGATAGAATCTTACTTGCAAATCCGGCAATGATCGACTCCAGTGTTGATCTTCCAACTTGTTCCCACGGCAAGACTTGACGTTGGGTGGCAACGATCTTCAAGTCCTCTCCTTTTCCTAGGGAAACGCGCCGCCTCACTTCTCTGTGCTCTCACAGATTTCTCTATATTTTATCTCACGTAATGTCACAAGTAATTAGAATTAGGGCTGTACCTATTATTTATACTGGGTATTAAAACCCTAAATAATAAGCCCATCATCTAATTAAACTAAAACAAAGCCCAAAGGCTTAAGTGAGAAATAGATGGACGGACGCCCCATATGGAGTGAAGCCTTTATTGGGCCAAGCGGGGATCTACTAGCTTGAATAAAGTTTGGCCTCCCAGTGCTCGATTTTCCTATTCAGCCCAGAATAAAATCGAGACACAAGTATTAATTTATTCCACTAGAAAATTAATACTGAATTACCTCTTTATTCTTTAGGTGAGTCGGGGCTAGTATTAGACTTAATTAATCCCCGTGTTTAAGATATCCAATATCCATTAATTAATTAATTCCTCTGACGATCAATTAATTAATTAATTAGTCATTTAATTATAAACGACATCTCGAGTGCTACCACTTAAACTTATTATCGTATCGGAACTAATTCCACCTGCATGGTTTAATACGATAAACTTATTAAGTTTCTCGAGAGGATATTATCATCCTGTTATTAGCAGGACACGGATCCTTATTGCAATATAATCGCATGTCAAATAATAATTGCTATCACCCAAAGTATCGAGTATATTGAGCTTCAAGAGAACTCTCACTCATGATAAATCAAAGCAATAGTCAATATATTATTTACACCGATTAATCCAACTAAGGTTAACATTATTTAAGTCGCCGAGATCTTGATTCTTAATTAGTCAGAATATAAGAATTCATCTCACTGTGATCCTGTTCAATACACGAAGGTACTAGCATAAATAAATAGCCAAGACAAACTATTTATCCATTTATGCTACAATCTAAACCAGCAACTCGTCCATAGTTGCCTCGATTGTGAACTCAATTTATATCTCAACTTTTTCCAATTATATGATCTTCTGTGATCGACAACACACCATATAATCTATAGTATGAGATAAATTGGACTATAATAGGATTATGCAATAACAATATTTCAGATAGAAGAATTACAATGAACTAAGGAATCAATGTATACAAGCATAAAGTCTTGCTTTCAGTATACAACCCTTCACCCAAATCCCCCACAACCCTCCTCCGCCTCCAACCTTCCAAAATCGGAGTCGAGCCAGATGAAATCGAAGGAGTGGTGAGGGAAAATCTATGTTAAATGGGAAGAAATCCCAGATCTGAAGCCACAATCCTTGCATGGTGTGTGTGGGTTGGAGAAGGTTAGAGGTGGCGGTTGGGGATCTAGGAGGTCGAGGGCCCGATTTGGGGATCTGCAACCATGGCGCTCTTGGCGGTGGAGGAGGATGAAAGCGGCGGCGTTGTTGGAGACGATGGGTTTGAGGGAGGCGGACAGAGAGGCGACATGGCGGAGGAAGACGGAGTAGGTGAGGCGGGGGAGGTGGCGGCGTTGAGAAACCAGCCGCCACCGGTCGCGGCTGCGGCGGCCTCACCCTCGACCACCTCCGCTGCTCGCTGTAGAAGACGCCGGAGGGTTGGAGGATTAATGGTGAAGAGAAGGATTATTTGTCAATTTCTCTCTCTCTTATGCCACATGTATAAAAAAATTACATTGTTTTTAATTTTTATGCCACGTGTATTGCCACAGCATTAAAAATGCCATGCGTATTGCCACGTCGTTGCCGGTCAACTTTAATTATAGCCGGAATTCTCGCCGTGTGCAATTCACGATTAAATTAAAAGGTCATGTATTCTGAGGCTATTTTTGAAGGTCATGTGCAATTTGCAAATTCGGGCAAACTTCGTGTATTTTTCGGCTATTAACCCTTTAAAATATATTATATAAAATTTATAAATACAATAACATGAAATATAATATAAAAGCATATTAACATAAAATTACGAAAACATAAATTAAACATAAATTACAACATAAAAACACAATAGCATAAAATTACAACCACATAAAAATACAAGAACATTAAACTAATAATACAATAAATGCTAGTAAGGTCCAAGATCACTTCCAGATCCTCCAACATCGCTTCCAGATCCTCCAATGTCGCTTCCTGATCCTCCAAAATCATGAAAATTTCCTCCAAACATATTGAAAGCATCATATGGACTTGAATGTTGTTGTCTTTTAAAAATGATTTTTGCTTGTTCCCTTTTGAAATAATCTCGTCGAACAGGATCAGAAATATTGTCGGTGTCCATCATTAGAATTTTATTATCTGATTCCCACATTTGGAATGCAATAGCTTGTTTTTTTGCTTCAGTAGCTTTGTTTTTTGCTTCAGTAGCTTTGTTTTTTGCTTCAATCTTCTGCATTTGTAGTTGCAAAATTTGCTCTTTTGTGGTTGATGAGTTTTTCATTAAATCTCCAATTCGTTTATTTCCTTCTTCAATTACTTTCAAAAAATTAGACATATCTTCACCTTTTTTTCTTTTGTTTTTGGTCTTTTTCACACCATCTGGACGGTGTGACGATCCAGAACCACTGCCACTACCATCACTTAAATTGATAGAAAAATTAGACAATCCATCAGGTGAGATAGGAGATTGTGGTAGTGAATCTGACTGAGATGCAGACATTTGTTGTCGAGAGTTTTGTGAAGGACAATCAAACTTTTGATAATCTTTCATAATAGACCACACATGCTCGAACTTGAAGCCTTTCTTATATTTTGTGTCTAGCATCATCAATTCTTTTGCAAGAGTGAACTGCATAATGAATAAAAATGTTATAATGAGTAAGACAAATAATAATTATAAAAAATGTATAGATAACTACTACTTACAATATCATTTTCAGAACAACCACTTGGATTTAGATATTCCACTTGTTGTATACACCCTTTGAGTTTTGAAACCGAACTCAAAATAACCTGCATGCGAGTTTCAAGTGATCTTGAACTTCGAGTATACATATTTGGATTGGGTTTCTCCTCGTTGTAAACCTCCCTAACACGATCCCAAAAATTTTCTTTTCTTTGGTGTATTCCCGTTTCTGAATCTTGAGATATCTCCAAATACACACGACAAAGATGTTTATCTTCATCAATTGTGTAATTAGGCTGTCGAGAAGAAGCCATGGAAAATGAAATAACAGCTAAAGAAAGACAAGTTGGTAAAAGAAGGAAGAGGGTTATTGTGTGCTAAAATAGAAAAAATAGCTCATATATATAGAGGATGATTTATTGATAAGGTATAAATAATAAATGGTGTAGATTTAATGAAATCTGGTTGGACGATGGTGATTGAATTGAAGCTGCATTATTTGATATGTAGGACACAAGCTGCATTATTTGACCAAATGCTTTATCTTTTTCTGCATGGGATTGATTGAATCGATGCTTTATCTTTTTCTGCATGACACATTGTAGATTGATATGTAGGACACAAGCTGCATTATTTGATATCATGTAGGACCAAATGGTGTTGTCAAATCAATCCTTTCGTATAGTAGGGGAGTGATAAGGTGGATGATGAAGATTTAATGAAATCTGAATGGACGGTGGCGATTCAATATTTAAGATTTTTAGATAAGATAGTATTGGAATTTTTTTTATTATTTAAGACATACACACGATTTCAATAACCACCACACCTATTTCTTCTCTTCCACTCATAAAATAGTGCTTTAAAAAATATGAATCATCATAATATTGGTTCTTCTTCACTACTTTCTCATTCAAGTTCAAGCTCATCTGATGATGAGCTTGAACAATTAATCAACGAGTGTGATGTTGAACATCAATTGATGGGTCAACATATTTTGAATAACAATCTTATTGTAGCTCAACTGGCTGAATATCAAAATGCTACAAAAATTCATGGAGGTTCAGTTCTTGGTCACAAGGTAATCCATCGTGACCGAGAAGCAGCAGCTCATCGTCTCTTCAACGACTATTTTTTTGAAAATCCAACATTCAACGAAGGAATGTTTCGTAGACGCTTTCGAATGTCTCGAAGTCTATTCCTCCGTATTGTTGATGCTGTCAAAAATCATAATGGTTTTTTCGAGCAACGCATGGATTGCACAGGAAGATGGGGCTTGTCCAGACCGCAAAAAATAACAGCTGCCTTTCGAATATTGGCATACGGGGTACCAGCAGATGCTACTGACGAGTACATAAATATTAGTGAGTCCACTGCAATTAAATGTGTCAAGAAATTCTGTCGTGCAATTGTGGAAATATTTTCTGATCAATATCTTAGATCTCCTAATGCTAGTGATGTTGCTAGACTACTTTATATTGGTAAACAACGTGGATTTCCAGGAATGTTAGGTAGTCTTGATTGTATGCGTTGGAAGTGGAAAAATTGTCCAACAGGTTGGGCAGGCTCATATGCCGGTCGTAGTGGCTCTCCAACAATTATTCTTGAAATAGTTGCTGATTATGACCTTTGGATATGGCATGCATTCTTTGGTATGCCAGGATCCAATAATGATATTAATGTGTTGGAAAGATCTCATCTTTTCAGTGACCTTGCTAGAGGTATCACTCCACCCACACATTATGTCATACAAGGAAAAGAGTATAATGTGGGCTATTATTTAGCAGATGGTATATATCCCAAGTGGTCCACACTTGTACAAACTTTTCATGAGCCACGCTCTGTGAAAAAAAAGTTTTTTGCAATGAGACAGGAATCGTGTAGGAAAGATGTGGAGCGTGCATTCGGAGTTCTTCAAAGTCGATTTGTAATTGTTGCAAATCCAGCTCGTTACTGGCAAAAGAAACATTTGGATAATATAATGAAAGCGTGTATTATTATGCACAATATGATTGTTGAGGATGAACGTGACCTGTCTGCACCAATTGAAATTGCAAGAGAAGTGCCAATTCCAGATGTTGAAACAATGCCAAATGAAACAAACCATTTCCAAGATTTTCTTGGACGCTATAAAAAAATCAAAGATAGAGTTTCTCACTTTGCGCTTCGTGATGCATTAGTCGATCATATATGGGATGAGTTTTCTAATTTAGAAAATTAGTTAGTTTTATCATGTAATTGATGTTTTGTTAAGTATTGTGTAATGTTTAATTCTAAGAGTATTATGTAATTTCAGTTTTTATGTTGTTGAAATAAATTAATCGTTCTATAATATTTAAATATAGCACTTTATTAATTAATTTTTCTAAAAAAAATTAAATTATTTTATATTTCAATTTTAATTTTAATTACATTTAATTGAATATAAATATATTTATTTATAAATATATATGATATATAATAATTGAATTGATAAAATAATTTAATACTAAAGAGCATAAAAAAGGAATATTCTATTGTAGAGGGAAATGTAGAGTTGATCGTTGGAGATGAAAATTCAAAAACTGTATATTTCAACTCTATAATAGAGTGAAGGGCCCTCTAAAATAGAGGAACCCTTGGAGATGCTCTGAGTGAATCACTAATCAAATTAACATTCTTAAGTTATAATTATAAGATTGTTACTAATAATCTTAAATTCTTATTAGGAATCTTAGATTAGTGATGAGTGAATCACTAATCAAATTAACATTTTTAAGTTATAATTATAAGATTGTTACTAAGAATGTTGAATTCTTACTAGGAATCTTAGATAAGTGATGAGTGATGAGTGAATTACTAATCAAATTAACATTCTTAAGTTATAATTATAAGATTTTTACTAAGAATCTTGAATTCTTATTAGGAATCTTAGATTAGTGATGAGTGATGAGTGAATCACAAATCAAATTAACATTCTTAAGTTATAATTATAAGATTGTTACTAAGAATATTGAATTATTACTAGGAATCTTAGATTAGCGATGAGTGATGAGTGAATCACTAATCAAATATGTCAAAGTAATTTATATAATTATTTAGTATAGAAAAATAACGATTTAAATTAAAATACTTACCCATCAGCCGTCCTCTGAAAGAGGATCCTCCCGTCGTGCCTAGTGCAGTCGGACCTAATCTCAGCCACTGATCGGCCTCTGGGCCTTCTAGACCCAGAGGCAGTAGCGGTCTGTGGAGTGGAACCCTTTGAAGTTGCAAAAATGTACGGCCTAGAGCCTGAAAAGGACTGTCGCTCCTGCTCAGGCCCAGAAGACCGACTACCCCACCCAAAAAAACTTCTACGGTTAGACATTGTACATGTTTCAAATTGATTCAGATAAGTATAGACACAATTAGTTTACAATTATCAAATAAAATAACAAATATATCACATATATATATATATATATATATATATATATATATATATATATATATATATGAAGCAATAAAAAACAGAGTAATTAAATTAAACACAATCATTTGTTGGGAGAAGATCCTTAAGAAATAATCAATTTGTATCCCAAAGGAAGAAGATCCTTAAGAAATTGATTAAATCTATCCCACATCATATAATAACATATCATTTCATCCTAAACACATACTAGCATACTTACAATTCACTTAATCATACTTAATCTAACAAAATTATCTAACATAAATAAATTAATCTAGCAAATTCATACTTAATTCATGCTTTATATATAAACTAACAAATTAATCTAATTAATTAAAATTAATCATGCTTCATAATTAATTAAACTATAAATTAATTAAAATTAATCTAATTAACATTAACTAGATTCTAACAAAATAATAGTAAAAATAAATTTAAAATTAATCTAACAAATTAAAATTAATCAAACTTCACATATTATAAATTAATTAAAATTAATCTAATTAACATTAATTTTAATCTAACAAAATAATTAATAAATAAATAAAATAACGAAAACGAGACCGTACGGTAGTGGTCGGCGGCAGAGCGGTGGCGGTGGCGGTGGCGACAACGGCGTCATCTAACTGAGACGATAAAGAGAGAAAATGAGATGTGAAATTAAATAAGAGAGAAAGAGAGAGAAACAGGACCTGCAGGGGTGGCTGGCCGGAGCAGGTGGTCTGACGGCGGCGGTGGCTCGATGGTGACGGCGGCTCGGGGTGGGACGCGGCGAATATCGGCTGTGGGGGAGGGGTGCGTCGGGTAGTAGGGAAGGGGGGAGGGGGTGTGTGCACTGTGCGTGAAAGAAAAGAGGATCTGACCCTGATTTTAATCACCAATCAGCGGCAGCTCAGTGGCGACACAGCGCCGCCACTAATTAGCGGCGGCTTTTTACCGCCGCTAAATTAAAATTAAACTTAAACTAATTTATTTTACAAATAGCAGCAGCGCGCCGCCGGTAATTGCCGGCAGCATAAACGCCACCGGTATTGCGTAAAATTAAGGTGGGTTGCCTTGTATGCCGTCGATGTACCGCCGCAATTGCGGCGGCTGCTCCGCCGCCGATAATTCTCGTCGGTATTTCGGTATTTTTTTGTAGTGTAATGCTCCTATTACTCTTGCACATGTCGAGACTCGGGCATCATCAAAGGAAGACAACATGTCGAGACTCGGGCATAGTATGAATACTCTTTTCTCCTTAGCTTTCGAATTTTCAGATAACGCCAAGTTAATTAAATGCTATAAAAGAAAGTCACAGTCCTGCTGAAATATTATAACAAAGAGATGGAAGAAACTTCAGGATCATTAGACACTCAAAACAACAAATTCAGATGAAAAAAATTATCTAAGTAGAAGAAACAGGGAGATTTTGTGCATAATTAAGCACATAAAATCAAATCTATTGATAGTGAATAATAAGTGCGAGTAGATTTATAGTTAACTGTTGCAAAAACCATAGTAAAACACTAGCAGCTAGCACACTAAAAACCATACCAGTTGTGATAATATCACTTCTTTTTCTTCAATTTCCTCATGACTGCTTTCAGTCGTCTAATGCAATACATTTTTCAAGAGAAGTAAATAAATCTGCATCATGCATATTACATGGCCACAATTGTTGAAATATGTACGTATGTGTATGTACGGTTCTATATACTGAAATATTACATTTGTGTGATAATATTATAATATTATCCCTCCATTTTTGGTGTGATTTAGCTAGTATGCTTAAAACAGTATTAAATGAATGATGATCGCGAGAGACAAGTCGATGTCATCTGCTGCTGCCTTCTACGAGCCAGAAAGCATTTTGGTGAAGGTATCCTGTAATAATGCTGTAGACTCTACAGCAGTTTTTGCTTAGCCAACTTATACCTACCTTCAACCGGTGCTCCATCGGTAGTCTCAGTAGATAAGCAATTTTCCTAGCTGCAACGAAATCAGATTCAGCTTCAGATTGACAAGGATATGGGAACAGTTGCAGATATCAAGGGTCTCCATACCTGTGTGCCCAACCGGACCCTCCAACGTTAAGCCTCGATGAAACTTGGTGTAATAGCAGCATCATATTTCCCAATCCCAAGAGTCATCATCTCTCCTAAATTTTGGAACCTGCAGCAACAAAACTGAAGTTAGGCTCTGCCATTATATGTGTTTCTACAACTTCCGATGTCAGAGATCACATACTGCAATCTGATCAGTAAGCCATCCTCCACTTCAAGAATATGATCGCATTAGAATTTTGATTAGGCATGGAAAAAACTTGATTACCCTAACAGCTCTAGCAGCACAACCCAGTACTTTTTCTACAATTTTACATCTTCAGAATAGGTGAGTTAAAGAGATAACAGATTGAAATTGCATAGTGCCTGGCATATTTTCGTGCTAGCAACTTAGGTAACATCAATGCACGTGTCTCATACAACTCAATTACAACAAACCTAAAAGGAAGTAGAGGTCTGTCATTTATAGCAGCCCACAGATTCCAGCCTGCAAAATCTGCTTGCTGAAACGCCACCTAATCAAAATATGGCAGCAGAAAGCCCAATCACTACCAGATAAGAACTTAAATGTTGCAAACAGGGGAAGTAAAAACTCCTGAGGTGAAAATAAAAGAATCAAAGAGTACCTGAGCAGTGCCTGGAAGCAATTTTTCCTGTTTGTCCTATACAGCAGATGAGTCACCAATGGCAAATGTACGTGGATGACCCTTAACGCGAAGAGTTTCATCTGTTTCGGCTTGTCCCCTACCATTGAGGGGAAGACCAATGGGCAATGGGTTTATCACTGGGTGTTAGTTCAGGAAGTAGAGGTTTAGACCCGACAGTCCACAAAACTAAATCTGCTTCAACACATCGGCTTTCTATGCCCCTTTCGGTAGGCTGCAACTCCAGTATAAGTCTTTCATGAGCAGCTTGAACATTTGCGAGTTCAGGTGAGTTCCTGAGCTCAGCAGCTCTCCTAATACAACGGACAAAGTAACCCAACAAAAGCTCGACATTCCTTGATAAGAGAGCCTACAAGAAAGGCTTTATATTTCAAATAACTAAGAGATTGTTTTGGTTCCCTTGAAAACAACTTATAAGATTAGGATGAGCTTATAAGCACATTCATTATGTCGGGCCATTTTCAGAAAACGATCTTTTATGAAATAACTTGAGCATAAAATAAGTAACATCACATTAGAGCTACTGAAGACTTGTCTGGCATTTTAATTTTCTTGCTAGTTTTTGTACTCTTAATATAGAGAAGTCATCTGAATAAGAGCCAGTTTCATTTTTTATTCACAAAACAAGTCAAATAAGATCAGAGAGTCTGACCTATCAGAGTCCTCAGCTGACCTATTCTCGTCAAATGCATTACTAAAGCAAGGAACATGATCGAGAAGAAACATAATTTTACATACGGATAGGAGGGAGGGAGAGAGAGAGAGAAGCACTTTCTTCTAATTTTTCTTTCAGTCAATCACATTATTTTATTCAATTTAGTCATAAAGAACAATCTTGCTATTTGGTTTTCCTTTACAGAAAACCCTGCCCCATCCCCACAACCCAAAAGCAAGCTTACAGAATTACAAGTAGAATAGACCTTCTAGACTCAAATGGTTATTACGAAAATTTGAAAGCTTGAATCAAGACCCAAGATATTTTTTCGGAGATAATAAGACCTAAGAAAATTCTAATTGGGAAAAAATACTAGTTGTCAAGAGCAAATTACCAAAATGACTCAATTCAATAGCACTAGTTATAGATGAGCACACAATCACCTTGCAAGTGTGCCATTCATATCATTTCAGTTATCTCATATTGTAATCAGCAAATAAATAAGGCTCTATTGAATCATTGTATTAATTTTGCAAAGCCAAACTGAAATTTTAATATACAGAAAATTCGAACTCCAAAATTCAATAACAAATACCTAAAAAGATTTAGTTTCATTCATTTATTAGCCACATCCTTTTAGTTTTTCTTGTTCAGTTATATGGTTAGCCAAGATTTGAAAATAAAAAGGAATATAAACAAACTTTAATAGCATAAAAAATACTAGCATTTCCTATTTATCCTCTTTTTTATATTTTCCAAAGGATAAAATATAGTTCAGACTAGCTAATATGTGTATAGAAATTAAAAATCTTCATGTGGGAAGATTAATTTATTACTGCCATATCTTATTTTGTATTTTCTCTGCTTCCAGCTGGAGCATTTGGAAAGATTTGTTATTTCAAAATAGGTTGCATTGAAAAGATGAAACGGCACCATGACCAAGGAGAAAACTAAATCAAGAGGTCAAGGTGCTACAACATAGGATCATGCAGTTAAATATTTAACTGTATGAAATATCTAGGATGATGAAAGTGATAGCAGAAGATATTGATCAACTCAACAAACACCATAGCAGATGATTATTATCCAATTAAATAACTGTGCTTACTTTTAATGCAGATTCCCTGTTACTGGGTGGAGCATTAGGCAAGATTGTTTTTTCAACATTGATAGCTTGTACAACTCCCCTGTCTCGCAGTCTTTCAGATATTGTGGCAGCCAATTCAACTCCAGAGTAACCACATCCTACAATGGCAACATGAATTGGACAATCTTTACCAAAATACTTCCGTTCCAGTGCTGTTAGCTTCTCATTAACCCTCTGCATAAGACAATTTCAACAAACAGAGGTGGCGTTATAAAACCTATACACATAATTTTATAGGTCTATTCAAGATGAAATTTGTAGGAGGCAGTCGAATCCTAACACAAGCATCCTCAAGGGTGGAAAATGGTAAGGCATATTTCGTTGCACCTAGAACAACATCAAGTTTGGCATCAGATCCAAGCGCCAGTACCAACCTGGCTGGCATATCAGTATGAATGATATCAGATGAAGTCAATAATTGAAAAAGAAGATTTTATTTCAAAACACTCAATAATGAACTTTAGGAATACATGCCATATTCTACATACTTCATATTACCAAATAAATCTGGTAAAGCATTCTGTCCCTTTGTACAGTTATGAAATAATAAGATGAAAACGGGGAAAATATGCTTCTCTATACACACACAAATAAACTGTAAAATTTGGCAAATTTCTTGATATGTCAGACCATATACAGAACAAATCTCTTTTACATACTTAAGCATGTGTCCATTTATGAAAGCAGCCAAAGCACACAATTTAATACTAGAAAGAATTCATGCTTCATCCAGAAGCAACATTAAACAAGACTAACTTACAGCCGTAAAAGCTATATATCTAAGTTTTTTCAAATTATCAATATCTTCCAAATGTGTATGCTTATAAGTTCTAATATTGTCCATAGAACATGCGGTAATAAGTAACAGCATGGAACAGAGAAACAAAAAGAGAACGCGAAGAGTCAACCAAGGTAAAACTAGAAATACAATCTAGGCAGGGATATAGCAATAAGTAACTCTGAATAAATTTGTCAACAGATAATGAATTTAGAGCAGTCTAGAACAGTTCAAGTTAATATGCTAGATTTTTGACAAAGTAAATTCAGCCAAGATGCTGAACCAAAAACAGGTGCACTTAATACCATAATTTTCATATCATAAAACACAGCATGCTGAAGGGACTAGTTAAGCAATTAACTCAGGCAGAATCCATGGTTAAGGTTGTAGAAGTGAATTGCAATAATTACTTGGATAATTTTACTTCCAAAAAACCCTATTTTACATTCTTCTAGGCGCTAGCGCCAAATATACATGTTCTCAATTCTCTTTCTGCAAGAAAATTCACCATGAAGAAAAGCATAACAGTTCACACGACAGGAGGGCTGATAGAGTGAAGGTAAATCAAATAACTCAATGAACCAAAACTACTGAAACTACCGACACCTCAAAGGATTGAGGTGCATAGCCAATGCCTACCAAAGTGATGCTGTTCTGTTCCTATGTTCATCCAAAGATAAGATAACCCTAACCTAAAAAGTTAACTACTAATCTTTATGAGTAATACTGACATTCATGTTCATCTAATGCAACAGAAAAACACATAAGGGAGTGATTTAGCATGAATTTTTTAATTCAATGATTCAGAGTTTTTTATTTAGAATTAAAAAACAAAAAATAATACTCCAAATGAGATAATGATTAAAAGACTTGATATAAATCATAGCAAATTATTAGACTTTTTGTTATAAATATTACATTTACACTATTGCCCTTAGATGTAATATATAATAGGGAGATATAATAGGCAAAACAAATTTTGTAAAACAAGACACTTTTAAAAGTATATATACTATATATAGATCAACGATGTTTACGTACAATGTCAATAGTGGTTAGTGTGGCTGTGAAACTCAATAGAAACCCATGCAGATCAGGCACGATGCTCAAGCTGAGTCACTCCAATTTTGGTCAAAACATCATTCATCAATTTGAGAAGAAAATATCTTCACTCAGTCCTTGCACTTGATTGCGCAGCATCGAGAGAGTAGTAGAATCTAATGAGAACCCCCTTTCATGCATTAGTTCCAAAAATATTATTGCCTTGTGAAGCTCATTTTTCTTTAGCAAACCATGGAAAAAAATGTTGTATGTCACACTATCGGGTGCACAACCACGGTTCTCCATCTCTACAAACAGACGTTTTGCCTCCTCCATTGATCCTTCTTGACAAAGTGAGCTAATGATCATTGTATAGATTCTAACATCAGGTTGTGGACCTGTAGAATAAAGTTGGTTGAGAAGATCTATAGCAACATCACATTTTCCATTTTTGCATAATCCATTGATAAGAGTACCATACGAGACTAAATCGGGATTAAGACCTTTCTCTCCAATCATGTTGACTAACAACATAGCTTCATGAATCTCCCCATTTCAGCACAACCCATCCAATAATATATTATAAGTAAAGATGTTAGGACTCACTCGTCGAGCTTCCATATCCTTAAAAAGCTTCCAAGCGTCAATAATTCTATCTTTACTAAGGAATCCTTGTATTTATGCTCCAAACCTCTACAAAGAGCTTCAAGGAAAAGAAACCAAGCTTCATCAACTCTTCCCATCTTGCAGTATCCATTTATAAAGCTGTTATAGTACTTAATATCAGGCTTAAGTCGGTCAAGAAGATTTCTTGCAACATCAAGTTTTCCATGTGTGCATAATCCATTGATAAGAGTAGCATACGAGGTTGTATCAGGATTAACTCCTTTCGCTTCAATCATGCGCAGTAACGAAAGAGCTTCATCAATCTCCCCATTCCTGCACAGCCCATACAATAGTATATTATAAGTAATCATGTTAGGTCTAACTTGTCGGGCTTTCATATCCTTGAAAAGCTTCCAGCCATCAGCAAATTTACCGCTACTAAATAGTCCATGTATCATGGTACTATAAGTAAATGTATTATGCTTCAAGCCTTTACAAGGAACTTCAAGGAAAAGAAGCCAAGCTTCATCCACTCTTGTTGCAGTACCCATTTATTAAGCTGTTATAGCAAACAATATCGGGCTTGAGGTCCATGTCTGCTAGAGAATCAAATAACTGTTTCGCTTTATCAATTTCACCCCGCAAACAGTACCCACCTATCAGCGTGCTATAAGCCACAATATCAGGAAAAATATTTTGTTGCTTCATAGTTCCCAGCAAATCCTCGGCCTCATTCGTCTTTCCTTTTTTGCAAAACGCATGGATCAATATACTGAAAGTAACAACATCCAAAGAGATATCACAATCAGCCATTTCATTCAACAAGTCCTGAACATCCTTCAGTCTACCAACAACACACAAACCCTGAATCGTTGAATTATACGAGAATACAGTAGGCGAAACACCCTTACCTACCATCTCGGATAGGAGCTGCAAAGCATCACCCACCATTCCACACTTGCATAACCCATTAAGTATTGCGTTATAAGCCTTAACATTGGGTCTCCACCTAATTTTTTCTTCTAGCCTACGAAGCAAATTGTGGGCAATAAGAACATGTCCAGATTTGCAGAGCCCGTCTATGATCGTCAGAATCATAACATCATCAGGCTCGCACATTTTAAAACTCAAAACCTTTTCAAACATTTCCACTGCACCGGAGACCTTATCACCTAAAAGCAGTCCTTTAATGAGAGTGTTGAAAGTTGTCGCATCTGGTGCGAAACCGCTCTTGAGGAAAATGCCCATTACAGAGAAACCAAAGCCTACACGCTCTAGAAGATAATAACAATTAATCGCAATATTCATCGTGTAGCCATTCACAGGGGCACCCACTAGACTCATTTCATCGAACACGTCGAGGGCAAAGGAGTACTGCTTCATCTTTGCAATAACACTCAAGAGATTGTTGTACATGCGAGCAGAAGGCTGCGGAAGCATTCTCACCATTTGGTGAAACAAGTGAATAGCATTATCTAAATCTTTAACACTACTGAAATCTAATCTGGGCGGCTCAGGTGGAAAGACTCGATCATTGCCACTGAAACAATGGAAATTCGAACAGGAATAAGAGAATGGTCGAACATAATTACTGATTTCAGGAGAAGCAACTCGTCTTCTACGATTCAGATTAGTGGCAGAAGCAGCGATTTTTCTGCTCATCTTCATCGGTGGCGAAGTCTTAGGCGGATAGTGAAAAGGGAAAAGTTTCAAAAGAGATTTATTTACAGTATTACTATATGGCATGTAAAATTGTAAAATTGTAAAATTATTACAAGGTTGACCTTCTAATATCTCGATTTAATCAATACTATATTCATAAGATAATTTTCAATTGAAATTTATTTTTAAAATTAATTGGCAATTTTATAGTTACAATAAAAATAAAAATAAAAATTTATTCGTAAACTACCTTTTTTTCTTTTAATTTTTTTCTTTATCTTTTTTGTTTTATTTAATTTCTTTCTAAAATTATGAAATTCGACTAATTATAAAATATTTAATATACATATCAAATTAAAGATCACGATAAAAATATTAATTTGATATATTTTATATAAATATTTGATTTAAGATATAAAAGTTATACTTATTTCAAGATTAAAATTTTAAAACATCTCTCATCTATTTTTAATAAATCTATTTTTCATTTCTTTTCTAATTTATTTTTATTTTCATTTACATTCTTTTAGTATATTTTTCCTCGTGCATTGACCCATAAAATATGTGGTGACATATGTCGCATCAGATATGTAACCCCCAATCTAATTAAGGTGTTAACTTTAAAATTAAAATAAATATTTAATGCGAAAGCCTTTAAAAATTTTAAAATCAATTTTTCAAAAATAAATATTCTAAAAAAATAATTTGTTTATTTTATAACACTCTTTAAATTCGTAGTAAAAATTAAAATTTATCCAAAATCGATATATTTATGGGCTAATAGTAATAATCCTATAATAAAAGAAATCCATTATTACAACGTACGATGATTCCCCGTTGAGCTTTGACGGGCAACATCTTCATTTTGAAATAAAAATCAGCCTTGCGCCATGGTATCGACGGCTGAGAGCCTCTGCCTATGATTTCATCCAAAAACAGTGTCAGGTGAAATGACAGAAAGAGAGCGTGCACAATAAGTAGTTACTAGTTAGGGCCAAAAACATCACCAACAAATTGGGACAATCATCAATCATACAAGAGAAGCCACCACTCGAGTTACTCTGACCCAGGAGGTGCAGGCTCGGATTTCCTTCTCTTGGGCTCGTTCTCGACTAGTTGCAATGAAAAATTAAGGTCCTGATCACAAGCGTTTCTCAAGGCGGACAGGTTCTCGGATTCGACTCTATCTTGTTGATCATCGTGATGCATAGCGGGCTTCCCGTTATAGCTGGGTATGAATTGATGCTCAAAATTCAGACCTGTGTTGACCCCATCTTCCAAATCAAATACACTACCCTCTTTGGGAGATGAATTTATATCGGGCCCAACTGCACCATCTTCCAAGGGGATGTGTTGGATGTGAAGACCCAGAGGTTCAGATTTGTCCTTGGGAAGTATTACATCAGGAGGCGACGAGTCCCCTGCAGTTGATCCAACCACTGTCATGGAAGCGGCTCTTTGTTCTTGAACTGCAACTATAGAGATGCAACGACAATAAGAGGTTAAGATAACGTGAAAAAATCATTGAACATGAGAAAGTACTTCCGCAAGATATGTGAACCCTATGCACAGTATACTTTGAAAGCACTGTCAATTATTTTATCACCTTTAAAGTTAACATATGACTTTTGGTAGCTAGAGAAAAGTTACGTTGATAATATTAATCGGACAACATATTAATAATGCAGTATCATATATCAAAGTTTTATAGAAATGTCGTATTTGTCAGGACAGATCACCTCAAGTTCATGCTCAAGCTAGAATCTGCTGAAAGATGAAGAAACGAAGCATGAGGAAAATATTTTCACCTGAGCTCAAGGTTGAGCTTGAGCATCAAGACTAAGAATCTGACCACACTCTAAAATATAGATTAATATGTCATAGAATAATGAAGCCTGCATTGTCATGAGAAAATAGAAGTATTTATAGCAGTAAACTTCAAGATTCAAATGGGTTGAGCAGGGCAATGC
Source organism: Salvia miltiorrhiza (assembly GCF_028751815.1). Taxonomy (NCBI): domain Eukaryota; kingdom Viridiplantae; phylum Streptophyta; class Magnoliopsida; order Lamiales; family Lamiaceae; genus Salvia; species Salvia miltiorrhiza. Next base: position 31,340,883 of record NC_080391.1, read on the forward strand.
TAATATTTTTTAGTATTGTAAATGATGCAAAAGGAGTCAAAGAAAAGTTCAGACAGAAAAAAATACCAACCTCTTAGTGCTTCATCTGCAGTGATTAGATCAAGTTCGAGGAAATTAAGAAGGCGCCCAAGATCAACACCACTAGTCCAGTTTTCTGGAGGTTGGCCAACTTTCAGCTTAAGACGGCCTCTATTGGCAGTTCCACCCCAGATTATCCCTATTGGTCGTGCCTTCTCACCATTTTCACTCTTCATTATGATGAGACTTCCGCTGTCCCCTTCAAGATCAAATGTCTGTTGGTTCTCACCAACAACTAGAAAATCAGTCAAAAAACATATCCCCTTTTCATCATTGTACTCAAGAGCATATGCCAATACAGTTCCAGTAGTCAAACCAGAACTTCTTCCAACCTTCATCACTTGCTTTCCAACAAGACTATCAATTGGAGATTGTAAGTCAATTGTCTTAACATTCCCAATCTCTCCTATCCCTTTCACAAATGTAGTTACAGAGCTCATGTCAAAATCATCTGTGAATGGTATAAAGGCACCGTCTGCTCTTACAAATGTCTCTGCATAAATTCAGATTTGCATCATTCAGTCCACTCAGATTAGAAATAATACCCCAAATTATGAGGGGTGGGTGATTTCAGGCGGTAAATAGAAGAAAGGAGAAGGAAAGGTGAAGAAGACAGCAGTATAATCGCATCAAACAGCAGCAGGGAATGGAACTATGGATCCATCATCCATATTTAAAACATTCAGCTCCATCTAATTCAAACGTTGCTAGTCTTAACATCTACTCCTCAGTCCCATTTAACATGGTCCCTTTGCCATTTTGGGCTGTCCCATTACAAATGGCCTATACCAAAAAAAGAAACCCCTTTATCTTACAAAAAGTTGTGGGCCCCTTTATCCTTTAATCACTCTTCTTAATAACAGTGCCTGAGTCCATATTTAGTGGGATGGAGGGAGTACATACTACTACTGAAAAATAAACCTTTCACCACAGGGGACATTTTAATTTGAAAGACCTAGAATGTCCCCTCCTAAAATTACCTTGCCAAATGCCATCTTCTAGTGTATTTTTGAAAAGTATCATCATTGGCTACATTATATCTTTTTCAACCTAAACTATATTTAACAAATTTCAACATTAGGCAGACTACATATTAACTAATTCAAAATAAATCTGTGATCAATTAAATCTATCTTCTTAATTTTAATTATTATGTTTCAATAAAATAATTTTATTAATTCAGTATATAACTCGATTAGTTATTACTCCCTCTATCCATGAAAAATATGACATTTTTTGCCATTTTTGGTGTCCACTAAAAGTATGACACTTTCCTTTTCAGGCCATGGCCCCACATCTTTTCCTTAACTTTTATCTTTACAAATACTCCTTATTTAATATTTACAAAAACCACCCATGGCCCACATTTAGTTCAATCTCAACCTCTCATTTCATCCAATGGTGGGACCTTTTCTCCACTATATAGAAATCACCAACCATTAATTAAAACATGTGCCCACCAAAAGTGTCATACTTTTGGTGGACGACGGAGTAACGTACTTATACTAATTACAAACCACCTTTTACTAATTAATCATATTGTATATTTTATTTATTTATTCTTCAAATAACTGGTTTAGACAATACCGATCACCAAATGGGATCTGATCTAGAAAAGAAATACAAAATATATAACCTGGATTAATGCCAGCAAATATCCCAAACCACAAATCATCTCTGATGAATGAAGTTGCTCTCTCAACTGCACCAAGATAAACCCCAGGTCCTAACGTTGGTGGTAAAGGATGAAACATCTTCTGATTTGGGTAATCAAGATCAACTGCAACATGGCGATTTGTCAGAAAACCAACTTGTCTACTGCCTGTTTGACTCCTGACAATAGCACCTAAGGTTCCATACGTCTCCTGGTTTGCAACCTGATGAATGGAATTGTGGTGATGCAGCATTAGTGCAAAGAATCAACAAGAAAAATCAATTTAACATTGTCCAAAAGGTGACTTAGAAATAGCAAAGATGTAAAGTTATAAGGATGCCAGAGCGAAAGACGGTCAAACACATAAATTTTCCAACCTCCATTAAGACTTTACTAACATTACGTGCACAAACAACATTCACAACCACAACTAAAATCGTGCAACCTAATAAGAAAGTTTTGTATTGGTGAAACTTCCAAATATATTACTTCATATCCAAACTCAATGCTCCCCACCCCACCCACCCTTCCTGAGAGTTTTGAATCACCCTTAAATTTGTAACATAGAGTTTCCAATAGATTGACTTAAAGAGTTTGCACACAGGTTCAAACTCTAAAATACATAAGAAAGAAGCACATCGATATGTTTGGTGACAGACTATGGTGCTCAAACTTGGGAACAGGTAACTGGGATACCCCTGTACACTAATATGAGTGCATCCTTTCGTTTTTTCCTAATATTTAGGATGTGGATACAGCTGAAAAAGAATTCAAAATTAATATGCATGTACAGGGATACCTCTGTATATACAACATAAAATCATGAGTATTTTACTGGAGCAAATCTGCAAAATTCTCCCCCCCCCCCCCCCACCATAATTAAGTAAGGACTAAGGACAATAAATTTGGGATAACAAAGATGACTCTATCACATTTGGTTAGCATGGTCAAATGTCAATGCATAATTGAATGAAAGTACCCATAATGAATTTTGCCATGCTTCTTTTCTTTTTTGAGGAAAAATTTGACATGCTTCTTGTTTGGAGTTTTTCTTTTATTTTAAGAAGAAAAAACAAAGTGGAGGAGACAGACAAAGAAAGTTGTGAAGTGGATGAGACTTTCTGTGTACCTGAGAACCAGAACCAATACAGGGATCACTCCCACGCAGATCATCAACAATTTCAGTATATAATTGTTCTTTAGGTGTAGGCTCCGGTGCACCAAAATAAGAAAATTCCACCACGTCCACATCACACCAGATTCCCCCTGGTCCCTGAAGAGAGAGACATAATTTAAATATCAAGCATTTGAGTTAACAAGTAACTTTTCACCATCCCCATCCCCCCTCCCACTCCCCCCCCCCCCACCACAGTCACCCACACACGCACACAAAAAGGAAAAAGAAAAAGAATACTGAGATATCTACTGTTACTATTTCAAGCATGCTGATCCTTAACACTACATAAAAAAAGGAATAAAATAAAAGGCAAGGACGTTGCAAAAAAGAAAAGACAAGGCAAGGAATGCAAATTAGATCTAACATGCTTCTCAAAATCTTTATTTGTAGAAAATGAGAAAAACGTTGAAGTACATGTTTACAATAAAATGAAGGTTCGGAACCCCATAAGCATTTTATTTTACCTCCAAAGCAGTTGGCAGACACTGGAGTGGGGTAAGCCATTGCTTGTGAACTTTCCTTGATACAAAGACTAGTATTGCTGGTATGTTTGTCAAAACACCACGTCGAATCCGGAAACCAATTGCAGTACCAAGACTATAGCAGCGCAGGATTTTGCTGTGAAAAGCCCTGATTGTCATGAGCTCCAGTAAGGTATTTGCTCGCTGACCTTCGGGTAATGGTCCAACACTTTCGGGCAAGACAGTTTTCTGCAGGTTAGCAAAATAGTTTGCCCTCTCTTCAGCATCATCTTTTATTCGACATGGCCACGAAAAGTATGCAGCACTACTTTCACAATGTTGTCCCCCTGTTGCATGGGGTTGAAGCGATGATGGGCTTAGTGAAGTCCGAAAGGAATGATTGCAACCGTACTTTTCAAGATCCAAAGATGATTCCTCGGATGGCGTAGAGCCTGAGCCTCGTGCTCTAGAATGTGACCTTCCTTGGTCCATCTATAGATGTATTATGGAGATAATTCTGTTTTATGAAATCAAAAGGCCAACCCAAGGACAATTGTGCTTGTTCTAGGAAACTGTAGTAGTTGGTTTTCCTTGGACATTAATTCACCTAAAATATTTTCTCACGGAAAGTAAATGATTATCAGACGACAGAGCAATACAATACAACCACAAGAAACTGTAGGGTGAATTATTCGAGTGATGTGATCAGCTGGCATCATAAGTAAGCACAAATAATGATGATACCATATTCATTGGGGTTATAGTTCTATTACATGCATTTACGTATACTATAGTAGGAATATATAACGAGGACAGAACACAGAAACTGTAACCTTCTATGACAATGCTCGTAGATCAACATATACCCTTACGACACATGGACAAATACTTGAAATGAAGTGATTAATAAGATTCATTATCTTCTTAAATCTCTTTTAACCATAGAAAATCCTTGTTCAAATACTTGGTTTGCACCTTTCAGTAGAAATCTATTCCTGAATAATAGCATCTTCGGTGCTCTCAGCCTGATTGAATTCCTTTTCATGTACTATCGAATTTCATGATTTGCACTGGAAATCCACCATACCCCCTAAACACACGCACAGAGAGAGAGTATGTTGAGGTGATAGTCTCGACAGAGAAATGTGGTTATGCAGCCCTGCTTAATAAAGGAAGTCGATCGACTGCTAACAGACATACTAAATTTATCAAACTTTAGAAGTGAACATATTTTGCAGGCTCCATCCATTTTCAGTTGACTCGCTGATTAACACCACAGCCACCGCCCAACAGAAACAAAAGAAGGAAAAGAAACGTACTAATAGAGCGATGGTGAGCTCATCTTCAAGCGCCGACGGTGGGCGGAGGCTGGAGCAGGCAGCTAGCGGTAGGCCGGTGGAGAGGAGCTGTGATTTTGGGAAAGTGACATGAATGCAGAGTTTTGCGGCTAATTACGAATTTGGGACCGTGGAGAGGGGGAGGGTGGTGGCTGGGTTCAGTAAAGTAGGCCTACGGGGTCATATATGTTAATTCCATAAATTGTGAGGCAAAACTGAGAAATACACAAATTTCAACCATTTTTATTTTTATATACTTTTTATAATTATATAAGTAAATATATATATAAGAGAACAAGTAGGAATTTATAAAAATAAATAAAGAATTTTATTTTATTATATTTCCGCAGCTAAAAAGATATTTAAATTTATAAATTAACACTTTAATTTATTTCTTGAAGATTTTTTAGTCATGTGCAAAAACAGAAAAAATATAAAGGTAATGTATTTTGGGGCGGATTTAAAGGCGATGTGCAATTGTAAAATTCAATGAAAGGTGATGTATTTAGGGGCGGATTTTAAAGGTGATGTGCAATTGTAGAACTCAAGGAAATGTGGTGTATTTAGGGACAATTAACCCTTTTTATAATTATATAAGTAAATAACGAAATTTAAAGACTGTACGATAATGGATTCTAAACATATTAAATAAGATTATATATTGATTATATAAAATAAATTATAATATTATATAATAACTGCATAATGTCCTATTAAAATTTTTATATATAAAATAAAAATAAGCACATAATTAAAAAAAATAAGATATTAATTTTTTTTAATATAAATATTTAAATAAAGTTTCTAATTTTGAAGTAATTATAATATAATTACTTACAAATATAAATTATTCCACATATTAAAATTTTAAATTATCACGACTTGCCATATCATATTGTGTTGAGTTGTAAGATGACTCTTAATCCTGAACCTCCATAACACATATTTCTCTACACTAAGCATAGGAAGAGATCTAGTTGTGTTATAGATGAAGATATGCACTAAGGAATGATTTTCAGAGTCTTATAAAATATTTTCAAAAGATCAGTTCAAGCATATCAATATTCAAATGCAAAGGTCTTGTAAACCTCCACTTAAATACCAATTATTGGCTCGAGCAAGTATGTATGGGTATGTATTAGGAGACAATATATCAAGTACAAACTTATGTTGCTTTATAAAATTTAGATAAAGTCAACTTAATAGAACTTGAGATAAGATGACTTCAATCAACTGACTGATGTCTAGATAAAGCTTGTCGAGCTAGAGTGATCAATTAGCAATTCTATTAATTGCTGAATAGTTGGTCAATTGAACTAATAAATGATGAAGTGCTGAATATGGTGGTTAAGATACTCAAGCGTTGACGAAAATCTTTAAGTGTTTCAATTGAGCTTAGTCAGTGTTATGTTGATCAATTGATGAGTCAACTAATATTTGAATATTGAAAAATAATCTTTTAACTTATGTTAAGACTGTGTATGCTGAAATATGACCGTTCACAATACTTAAGTAAATATAGAATGTAAAACACACAACAATTTAAAGTGGTTCAGAAATAACCCTCGTCCACGGGCCTAGATTATTGGTAAATCCACTTAACCTTAGGATTCCTTCTTTTTAAAGCTGCAAATCAGTTTGACCAACAAGTTGTGTTATATATATTGATCCACATGTTCCATGCCATGTCCGTTACTCATGAATTACTCATCGTGTTTGATTATAACTTTAGCTTTCAGAATACTAACTTGTAGCTTATTTTCTTACAACTTTTAACAACACCTAAGACAAGGGTGGTGAATATTCGAAGGCAGGTTTACAATTAGTGGGAAAACTATTACAATGAAGAACAAATAGTAGGAATTAATTTGCTTGAATATAAGCTTTGAATTTACAATGTAAACACCTAGAATTTAAGGGAATTTAGATTAAACTCTATGGGAGTAAAGAAGGTTTAAACCAAGGAAAAATCAATAATAATGGTAAATTTTGTATTTTGAGATTTAAAAGTTGGGCTATAATTGAATGAGAGATTGAATGCGTAGCATTTTCGTTAAGTAATCTAGTGGGAGTGGCGGAGTATTTATAGTCTCGAACATGAATAGTTCTGTTGGCAAGAACTTCAAAATTCGATTTTGTGGTAGACTGGTAGTTGCATTCTTCCTGTTTGACCCAATGGATGTAGCTTTCGACGTTTTGCAACCTAGTAAGTTTGTACCCTAACACTTCTGAAATTTTGTACTTGTATGCGCAGGTGGGACACGCCTTAATGTCTCTGTCACTTTTCTATAGAAAATCGTAGATTGACTCTACATAAATTATCTGTGACTAAGTTAGGCGTTGCAATACCCAATTATTTCTTATTAAGTCAAAAGTAATTTTGAACTTAGAAGCTTAAGATAATTCACGCCCGAAAAATGAAAATGATTTATTTTAACTTCAACAAAATGATTACAGAAAGCTTTTGTAAATTTTTTATTATTTAAATTATTTTTCATTGCATATTTATTTAAATTAAGATTTTTTTTGACAAAATTTAAATTAAGAATTTGAGCATGTACCATGAGTGATTTATTTAGCAAAACCCTAAAGAAGTTTTACAAATCCATAAATAGTCAGAACAATTTAATTTGTCAAATCATTCCCTTATTTTCCTCCATTCAACACTTAACATCACCATACCTTTCAACCTACTCCTAAGGCCTTTTTGCATCACATCTCTACACCGTTAAACTAAGTTACTACACCCAAGTTCTCTCATTTACACAAATTATTTTTACAAGCAAGAAAACTCAAAACGCAGAGCCCTGTTCACCGAGGTCCAATTATAAAACCCAAAACATCAACTACATCATCCAATTTACTGCTTCACTTCAACCTCTTATAATACTCCTCATATTTTGATTCATTTGCAAACACCATGAACCACACAACTCAATCACGCATATCATGCATATATATTTATACATAGCAAGTCAAGATTTCACAAAGAAGCATACCACGTTGATTTATGGAATTGTATAGATATTATTGACTTATAAATCACTAAGAATGCTCAAATTACAAAGTATTGGGTACACTTGAATAGAAAAAAAAATATCTATGCTGATTTTGAGCCTTGATTTTGATTGTGGTGTTGAGTCGTGATATTGTTGTTGAAAGACGAGTCGATGGCGGTGGCTCGGTGCTACTCGTCGTTCGGTCGAATAAGGTACAAACATAAGCAAAGGGATGGATCGGGGTTGAACGGGGGCGATTCTGTTGCTATCAGTCGAGCACAAAAGAGGTCCTGGACGAAGCGATGTTATGTCCTTGCTGGGGCGACGTTTTCAGAAATTGAAAGGAGTCTAGGGTTTGGGGACAAAGAGATAATCGTGGCGGCCTTGTCGAAGTTATGGTTGCGGCGGCGACAGTGTGCTAGTGTCTGTCTATGTGTGAGTGTGATGAGAGGGAGAGAGAGAGAGAGATGGCGTGAGTATTTTGCGTGAGCGTTTGTGAGATGTATGTATGTCAGTGGTGTCCAGGTCGAACCGAAACTGCCGGTTCCAGCCCAGACTAGCCTGTGGTCAACGGTTTTGGCTCGGATCGTTGACCGCGGGCTGGTTCTGAAAGTGAAATCGGTAATAGGTGAGGGCCGGTTCAGGGCCGCAAACTTTGGAACCAAAAACCGATGGTTAACCGCTGAGCTGGACCGCTGGTTCAACACGCCAGACGAAGCGGCGGGCGGTAGACGGCCAGGCTAGCGCGTGGTCTTCAAGGCAAAAATCATCGATTTTGGGTAGTTAATTGGCTGTTTTCGCCCAAAATCGGTGGTTTTGCCGATTGTATTTTTTTTTTTCAATTTCAGATTTTTCTCACCCCCCTCCCTTCTTCCACCTTCAAAACCATTCTATTGTGTTAACAATTCTACATTCTCTTCTCTTCTATTTCTAATTCTCCTCCATTCTTTATGTTATGTGCCAAATTGCTCTATTGTTCTATTGTTACTCACTTACTCTCTTGTTTTATTTTATTGTTCTATTGTTACTATCTTGCTTTACATTACATTGCTACTAAGTACTATCTACTAAATATCTATTACTATCTATTACTCCCTCCGTCCCAATATTCAAGTCTCCTATTCCTTTTTGGACCGTCCCAATATTCAAGTCTCCTTTCCTTTTTTGGCATAAATTACAATACAATTAGTTCAATTAGTATTCTCTCTCTCTTTCTAACTTTAATCTCTCTCTCTCTCTCTCTCACTCTCTTTTCCAAATCTGACACTCTCTCTCTCTCTTCGCCTCTTCTCTCTCTCGGACGCCTCACCACCGTCGCCTCACCACCGCCGTTCCTCTTCTCTCCCGGTGACCGCAGCGACAAGGCCTCTGCCTCGCCGTCCGTTTTCCGGCGACCAGGGCTCTGCCCTCTCCTGGCGTCGACGAGGCGCCGCCACCTCCTATCTCTCCACCGCCTCAACCTTCTGCATCCACCGCCTCAACCCTCTGATCTCCTCCGCCTCCACCGACTCCCTCTCCCAGACACATCCGCACAGCCAGCCGCCGCCCATTTTTCAAGCGGCGGCGCCGCCCTCTGCAAAAGGCGACTCTCTGTATGTACTCTGCCTTCCACCGCCTCTCTCTCTCTACTCTCTTCCTCGAAGGCGGTGCGGCGGCACGACGGCCCCTCAGAGGTGGTAGGGTTGCGCGGTGGTGCGGTGGATTTCTGAGCTTGATTTTGCAGATTTGGGGGAAAATGGTGGTGGCTCCGGCGGCGTCTCTGAGATGAGACGAAGGGAGTTTAGGGAAGCTTCTGATGGTGGTGGTGATCGGTGGAATTGGAGGAGGAGCTTCTGATTTCTGGCGGCCGGTGGAATTTGGGGAAGAAGGTGACGGCCGGCTGGTCCACTAAATTTGGGCTCGATTTTGAGAAATTGAGTATGAGGAAGAAGGAATAAGGGCGGCGACTCGCCGGCCCCTCAGCAGCGGCGGCGGCGGATTCCAGATGGAGGAGGGAGTTTTGGGGCTGAACTTGCATGTCTCGATTGAGTGTATGTGTGGGTGTTCAGTGAGCCAGAGAACGACGGTGCAGAACAGCCGGCCTCTCTCTCTCATTTAATTCTCCGTCACGGCCAACAGCCTCGCCGGCGGCTGAAACAGCCGGCGAACGACGGTGCAGAACTCACGTGCAGAGAGAGAGAGGCGCAGAGACTTAATTAGTTGCTTTAATTAAGAAATAAAATAACATTAATTAAAGCACTAATTATGTGGTCCCTACTAATTTAACATCAACTTTACATCTCCTAAATACCCGTGCCCAAAACAAATGAGACTTCATTATTGGGACGGAGGGAGTACTATCTATTACTATATACTCCCTCCGTCCCAAACGAAATGGCCTATTTCTTTTCGGCACGGAGATTAAGAAATGTGTATAAAGTAGATAAAGTGGGTTGGTGAAAATTATTTAAATATTAAGTATAGAGAGAGAGTGTATTACCAAAAAAAGAAATAGGACATTTCGTTTGGGACAGCCCAAAAAGGAAAACAGGACATTTCGTTTGGGACGGAGAGAGTAGTATATATTTAAATTACACTAGCACTACACACACTCTTGCTTTACTTTATTGTTCTTACATTATTACCATATGTTACTCTATTGTTTTACATTATATATACTACTAAGTATTATCTACTAATTATCTATTACTATCATACTATACGGTATATATTTAAATTACACTAGCACTACACACGCTCTTACTTACTTTATTGCTCTATTGTTACTCTCTAATTCTCTATTTTCATACTCTCTACTTGTTTATTTGTTAGCACTCCTGCTCCCACTTTTCCTCGGAATGTTCCATCATCATCCTCAAGGAGGAAAGTTTCAGCCACACGCCTATCACGCTGTGAGGCTGTTGAAACGATGGAGCCGATCAAGCACGACATAATATGGAGGCGAAATCCCCCTCCCCCCTCCACTAGAGGTGAGGGCAAGGCTATATCACTTACTTCTAACATCTTCATTAAACATTTCAGGAAAGTTCATAAAGAAAGAGATCCAAATGATGGTCCAAATGCTCTGGAAAGGTTCACGCGCAGTATATTGTAACTATTGTACAAATAATTACAATGATCTGCGAGAGGAGAATATGGCACACTTTTAAGGTACATGACCGCGGCTCATCCCGTCGAGTATGGAATCCAAACAACTCAAACTCAACCTTATCCCCAAATGGGCTAAACCCAATAAGTAATTAACAAGGTAATGTTTTATTGAAATATGATCGCATTTGCCTTTTCAATTCACCGATAAAATGACTTTTGAACATTCTATGAAAAATGGTTGTAAGAGCACCCGCATCGCGGGTACTCGAGGAGCTCCTCGAGGAGAGGGAGGGCGTCGAGGAGGGCGATGCGGCGTGGAGCTCCTCGAGGACTCCTCGAGTTATCGAGTATGCTCGAAGGGCGGAGGAGATGGCGCGTGCAATGCACGCGCCCAATTTAAAAAAAAAAGGAAAAATTCGAAAAGGGGTTGAGGATGGAGATGGTCTTCTGGTAGATCTGCTTGGTGTTGATGCCGAGCTCCTCGAGGAGCGGCGGCTCGTCGTCGAAGGCGGCGGAGGAGGAGGGGAAGTGCGGCGCGGCGGAGAAGGAGGTGGAGGCGGCGGCGGAGTTGACGTCGAAGGAGAGGAAGGGGATGCCGAGGTTGGAGGATCCGGGGGGCTGGAAAGGGGCGGTGGGGATTTTGGGGTTGAATTTTGGGGATTTTAGGGTTGAATTTTGGGGATTTTCTCTTGATCTGAATGTGCGATGAAGATTGAGGCTTTTTGCAGAATTTGAATTTGGTGTAATTTTTATGTATTTTTTTTAGGTGTTTTTAAATTTTTCTGTATTTTTTTTATGTTTTAAGTAATTTTAAATTTTATGTTTAATCCAGTATTTAAATATGCAATTTAAATTATGCAATTTTATTTAAATGAAAAACATAAAATCAAAACTAATATTATCAAGTAGGCTATCAAGGAACCCCAATGCAACACTACCTACTCAATAACACAAACACTATCAAATAGGCTATCAAGTAGGCTATCAAGGAACCCCCAATGCGGATGCTCTAACCCCGCCACTACAAAAATTAGCAGAAATACTATGGATAGGAGAATAAGAAGACAAGTCGAAGAGAATAAACATGATGTCATGAATATACATTTGATGAAATATATGACTGAACTAGTAAAATATATACAATCAAGGCCAAAATACAGCATTGGTTCTTTCTTATTTTTTTGCAAGCATATCATTCGAGATTAATAAGAATTCACTAATCTGCACGATAACAGCAAGAGGCATTAAAGATACAATGCTAAAATGATTGATAAAAAAATTCAAGATTCAAATCCGGTTTGTTTGTTTATGTACACCAGCAAATCAAATCTATTCTAATCAAACAAATAAACATTCCTAAGAGATGATAAGCATCATCAATCACACCCTCCCACCAATAAAAAAAATCTAACAAAAGAAAAATTATGAGAATCCCAACTATCCATGGACAAATTAACTTGATAAATACATGAAATATGAAGAGCTCAAACCACTATAGAAGAGTCCTAGCTGAGGTTGTTCCAATATTCCATCCTCTTTCTTTCTCTCTGTGGCTTTGCTTCTGCTGAACATCCTTTACTGCTCTTCTAGCATTACCAAGAAGCACTCTTTGGCCCATTTTCCCTCGGCCCCCAATCGAGACTCTCACCTTCTCCATACCAACATTAACACCAACTCTACGAAGGGGTGGCTGCATTGAACCCTTCGTGTTAATTTTCTTATGAAGGCTTCTTCTCAGTGCACTACTCAGTTTCTTGCTTCTATTTCTTTGATCTTTTGGACTATCACAAGGTATCTGTTCCGGCAAGCCCGCGACTTCAACTCCATACTCAGCCTTATTGGCCTGAACCGGAGTCAGTGGCAGGAAAGAGGTAGGTAGCTTATAAGGTGTTCCTGGTAAAGTTGGCTGAGGAATAAGAGAGTGTCGTCGTAGACTTGGTGTGGCATAAATCTTTTGAACAGTTGGACAGGCAGACGCTCTGCCTGTCTGCTTTGGAGGCCGTAGTTGTTGAGCCATCTCAGGGTTGTTTTCTTTATCCATTATGTCGTTCCTGGCAAGTCCATCCATGGGAATTGGACAGAATGAGAAGTCATCATCTTCAGCAGACAGAGAAACATTTGTTTGGTCTTTGCTTTCCACTTGAGATTTGGCTCCCTGCGTAGTAGTTGTAAGAGGCACTTTCCCTAGTTCAGATCGATGTTCCTCTTGTTGTTTAATTTCTTGTCGCTGCTGCTGCATCTGCTCTGCTATTTTGGAGTCCACATGCTGCCTTGCTAGCTTTCTCTCCACCATCAGTTGTGATTCCAATTCTTTGATCTGATTATTGTTCAGTTACTATTTTGAAATATGTGTGATAGCTCATATGAATATTTCTCCTGGGTGTTTCAAGAATCAGAACATACCTTTTCTTGAAGGTTTCGGGTTTTCATATCTCTCTCTTTTATCTTTACCTCAAGACCATAGTTCGTGTCCTCCAATTTTCTAACTTGAAAATCCTTTGTCTTCATGTCTTGTTTGAGTTTCTCAGCCTTCAAGCAAAAAACTTGTAATGTATAAACAAACCTTGAGATGATATAAAAAATGAGAAGCAAAAAAAGAAAAAGAAGAAAATAAACATGAACTATGCAAACAAAAAGTGAATTGCATATTGCAGTTGCTACTATTACCATTTGTTTGTATTTGAATAGTTCAGTCTTGTCCATTTGCTTCTTTGCAGGACCTAACTCAATTCCACGAACTCTGCTGGCAAAATTAAGAGAGCAGAGGGTCTCAGTCAGATCATTTTCGTTGGGACTGATCTGCACAAACATCAATGTTTTGGAATCTCCTCCTGCAATAATAGTTAGAAATTATAGTACGCATACAATTAGTTATTATGCGAATAAGGACATTGAATTTCTCTTCATGCAAGTAGATACCTAAAGAGTCTTGGAGCAAGTGGGTGAGTTTGGAATTCCTGCACCAAATTGGAAGCAAAAGACATAGTAAATAAAATGGCGAATAAATTCTTACGATGCAAGGACAAAGTCACTACACTTTCTATACCTAAATGGGATGTGCGGACTTCTGGTTGCAAGAGAAGATATCACGTCTCCAAGTGCAGAAAGTGATCTGTTAATATTTTGAGTTTCTTTCAATCTTTCTCCCTGCACTTCTGTCTTGGCTATTCTCTCACTCCCTGCTAGGTCCACTAGCCAAAGCTTGCTTCTTGTGCATTCTCCATTAAGTACATTCTCTCCCTTCACCATTACGCAGTGCATGCTGTACCAAAGAAATACATCATTTTCAGCATTGATGTACCTCTTGATAGTGATAAAGTAATACAATGGAGTAAGGTTCAGAAATATACGCACCAGTGTGACCGGCTGCTGTGCTCATTGGCATTAGTTGATCCAACTGCCCTTCCATTACTGCCAGTCTTAAGGACTTCCCAGACCTCACTCACATTTTTCACTCGAGCTTCAACTATTCCTGGAACATGATGTCCTCCCTCGCCTACTTGTTTGATCTCAAGCCTGTATTTATGCCAATTATAGACAGATCAATTAGTATTTGAGGATGGGTTCACCAGCACAACATAACGTATAATTATACTTCTAATTTTTGGCTAACAACTATACAAAACTTCAGCACCTACATCATCTTTAAAAAAAAAAAGATACATAAATTAAAGATGGATGTCAAGAAAGAAAGTCCTGCTCATTTAAAATAGAATATTCACAACAGAAAATAGAAATAAATAATAAATATGTCGTTAGCATGTAAGAGAATTTTCTACTAAAATGTGTTATGTCCTATTGTATGATTACTGATGGCAAGATGGAACATATTTTATGCTACTGTGACAATGAAGATATTAGTTCTCAAGCAATAGATAAAACAGAAGAGATAAGACAAGCAAGGTTTCATTTGACAATTATGGTTCATAACAAAGCATATCACACAGTATGTGTTGCAAGAAATAAATGGAGTAATGCATAATGTCCAAGGATCTACAGAAGATCTACCTCTTTGAACTCGCAGAGGGCTGTGAATCCGAAACTAGTAAATCCCTTATCTGCTCATTATAAACCTCCAATACACTCACTGTTACTTCATATCGGAATGTGCTCTTTCGTTCCTCCATGATGTGAAATAGCTCCTCAAGTGTTCTGAAGTTAACTCCACGGGCTTCATTTGTTCCCTCCATAGTAAAAGTCTTCCCAGTTCCGGTTTGTCCATAAGCAAATATACAGACGTTATATCCATCAAGAACTGAAGTTGCTAGTGGGGCTGTTTCCGCAAAAACATGAGCTGCACTCAGTAGTGAAAAGAAAAGTAATGTGAGAGCACATTTATGCTGTTATTAACGGAAACACATGGTTCTCAGAGCAATTACTTTGGTCAGCTTCCGGACTGAAGACAGCATCAAACTTAAAGGTCTTTTTAGATACCCCGTTTGACTTAACAGTTATCTCCCCATCCCTTGCAGCCTCAAAGTCGATTGCCACTGAAGCTCCTCCATCAATCTCGTAGGAATTCATGGGTCGACAGCGGCAAAATACTCTAATGTTTCCTGTGGAAAGTTATTTATCAAGTTTCTTCACCTGTCAATACAGGGCTTCTTTTAATTTAGAAAAATCATGAATAATTCAATCCCTTGCCTTTCAGTTCCAGAACTTTGTTGTATAGTTCTTTCTTTTCCTTGACTTCTTGGAGGAACTTAGTTTTGATATCTTCGTGTAGTTGCACGTGCTTATTCACTGTCAATCATTATACATACATATATATCAAATTGAAGCATAAGATATAAAGATTGATAGTTGAAAAAGTGTATAATAATAGTACTTGTAAATTGCAGTGTGGATTTGACACCCTCCATCTCCACAACATACTGCTTGAAGAGACAGGCTTCTTCTGAAAGCGCGATATGCTCCATCTTCAGAATCTGTCATGAACAAACCCAAAATCAATAAAAGAACATTGTGCCAGTTAAACTGGAAAGAAATTAAACTTACCTTCAATTTTCTTGTCAAATCTCGTAGTGATGAAAACCATTTGCCTTTTTCTTTGACTTGGCCCTCAATTGCAAAAGCTACAGAATGAAAAATCAGCAAAAAGTGCAATAATTGATGCATGTAAATTTGAGCACCTACCGCTATACTAAATACAAATATGAATGTCCTCACTCACCCAATGATCCAACATGCATTGATTTTCGCATAAGCTCATTTTGAAGTTCTTTCAAAGATTTACAAGCTTCTTGGCATTCTCTACTCTTGAGATTGCATTCCGTCTTCAGTTCCTCCAAAACCTTCTTGGTGTCTGAGAGCTCCTTCTTCTGTAATTCATATTCCATTCGAAGCCTAACAATTTCTCCCTCAGAGGAGCAATTCTCTTTCTCCTACCCAGCATTAACAATGGTTAGTTGAATCCAAGCTCAATTTATGAATAGTTAACTAGATTTAGGAAATTAAGAAGATACATTGAGCGATTCACTAGAAGGCAAATACTGAAATTCGAGTTCTCCAGATAGTTCAACCTCACCAAGACCTGAAATCATAGAAGAAATGTATACATCATTAATGAGAAAACATCCAGAGCAGTGAAATGCAAAGCTGCTTAACTTACAAGAATGTTTCCTAATAAAAATGCCGCTGACTATCGGGACTCCAATTACTCCTTCAAATCTAATGGATAATCCATCACCACCATCAATATAAGCTTGAAGATCAGATATCACCAGGGGCACATGTGAACCAACCTTTTCATAGATATCCAAACACGAAACAACCTGCAAATTTGAAACACAATTAGGCATATATGCTCATAAAATGCACCACATCTTCCAAACAAAGAAAGAAAGTTGATCTATGAACTTATTACCTTCTTCCCTTGTAAGAATACATCAAAGACCCTCGTCCCTGAGGGGCCAGCAGTAAACACTATCTCCGCAAAATGAAGATCAACCACGTAATTTCCAGCCTCTAAGTTCTGAAAATGATAAGAGAACTCCCCACAGCGTGCAGTCTGATAAAGACTAAGGCCTTCGACATCCCCAAGTACGGGATCTTCAGTGCTTACAGCATAGCCTCCATTGAAAGTACTATCCTCAGAGAAGTGCAGCCCACCTTCAAACTCAACACTCCTCGTAGATCCCACATTAATGCCGAGTGAAGAAGTGGATGGTTTCATCAAATCCCCTTCAACTAATGGCATTGTAGCAAGCTCAAAAGAAGCTTCAGCAAGCAAATCTTCCATCTTTGCAGCTGGGGCCTCAAAGGAGGTCCTCATCTCAGAACCCTCAATTCCATTTTCTAAAGAGACATCAACTCTTTCACCCAACAAACATTCAGGCGATTCCTCATATCTTTGGTTAGTAAAATCAGGTGATCCAACGCATACTAAATCAGGCGACGCCAACGAAAAGCCCAATGCTACATGGCCTAAAAATAGTACAAGCATGTGTAATTAATCGAAAATCCAAATGCTAAATCAGCAGATTCTTTTCATTCAAGATCAGACATTCTTGAAATTCAAACAAGAAATAACCCACATAAAAAGAAATAATTGAAACTCGGAGAAATTCAATAACAAATGCCATATGCGATACTAAAACGAATGAATTCGAGCACATTACCGTTAAACTTGGCCGGGCTAGATTCATCTCCGGCCTCCATTATTGAACTCTCCAAACTGCAGAAATTCGGCAATTCGCCTGAAATTAGGAGAAACAGAAAGGCCGTTTACGGATTGATAGAAATTTGAAAAATTGGCATTTCTATGAACTAAAATGAGCTGTGGATAACTCACAATGAGTTTGACTATGAAGTTGACTTCGATCTTGATGTTGAAGGGAAGAAACATCAGTTATAAGAAGTGGGTCATTCCATTCGAAATCTGCCATTGATAAAGGACCAGTTTCTTTTTAAGATTTGAAAAACCTCCCAAAAAATTGAAAACAAATATTAAAAGAGTACTTATTACACTCGTTCCGTTTCAAGGGAAAAAGATGAAAAAAGTGGGATCATTATATTGCTTTTGGTAAAAATCACTACTTACAGTCTTGAGAGAGAGAGAGAGAAGCCGTTAATTTCGTTGTGCCGTTGTGGTGGAGGAAGCCCTCGTTTTCAAATTTGAATTTTTCAACGCGCAAAATGGTAATATTCATTTTATATAGAAATTTATATAAGTATCAATTATGTATCCATCAGTAGATCTTTTACCTTTGCAGGATTATCCTAAATTCAAAATTTTGTGTTTCCTGATCATACTATTTAGAGATAATTAATTGAAAAGATTATTATTTTTTAATCAATAAACAAATAATTTTAAATCGCAGAACAGTGGATTCAAATCTGAGACTTTTGAGTTTAAATATTAATCATTCTATCACTAGATCAACATATACACACACGTGTATTAATTATTTACTTACTAATGTTGTCGTATCAAAACAAATTGTACCTTGAGCTACTAGTTAAGCAAGAGATAAAAGTTTGATACATACATGTTTGTCATATTATAGAAAAACGTGTTCTTTATTAACAAGCTCAAAAACATAGATTTTATCACATTCATTGCAATTTCGAATGAGTCGAAGAACTTGTAGTCAAAGTTACGAATTCAAGTTATAGAGGCATGATAAATAGACACATCTAGAAATAAATTTATACTCACTACACAAAATAAATAATAGTACTAGTTTTGAGAAGTATACTTCATTTTAATTTGATATATTCCTTGATTGTTTGGTTATCATAAAGAGGCAGGCAGTGGATGCCAAATTTATGAGTATGAAGGTTAATGTGTGACCAATAGAGAATCTGTCACTTATGATGAGAGAATCTCATGTATTTTCTATGTAGTTCATAACTCAAGACATTGAATATTAGAGTAATGACTCATTAAAGAGTTGGTAAAATTGTGAAACAATTCCTAGGTCTTGGACCGAATTCCATAATGTTCATCAAACCAGGTTGACAGAAAAATCGTACGTTCACTGAAGCTTGTAAGTGGAATATGTGTATTTATGAGTATGTTTATCAACGACTTATCTCAATCCAATCTTTTAATAAAAAAAATCATTTCTTTTTCTTCCACGTACACAACCTATAATTTAATGGATTAATTGCCGTAAAATTCAAAAGCTTTTCGAAATTTCGCGATATTCTCACCAATTTAAAAATTTGCGTGGGAATACATGAATCAAGAATTTATTCTTAATGTTCCCAAAATTAAAAAATTCGGTGAGATGACATGACAAACACCTATGGCATGTCAATTAAATGCCAATTAGATATGACATGTCATTTTTTAATTTCTTTAATAATCTTATTTTAATAAAATATCATAATTTATTAATAAATTAATTTATAAAAAATAGAAAAAACCTACCCCCATTCCCAAACGCCCCCAAACCTACCCCCTTCCCCCAAACCCAACCACCACATTGGAGGTGGCTATTGCTGCGGTGGAAATTGAGGTGGAATCGGCGATAGCGGTGGTGAAAATTGAGGTGGAATCGACAGCGGTGGCTTGAGCTACTGTCCAATTGAACGAAGGGAAGAGAGGGATGGTTGTTTGCAGCCGAAGAAAGAGAAATCGAGAGAGAGAGAAGGAAGAAGAGAGAGAGAGCAGAGAGACCAAAGAGGGAGGCGGCGACCGGCGTGTCGTCGGAGTTTCAGAGGGTGACCGGGAAGTGGCGGATTTGGCCTGAAAGAAATAGAGTTCGGCGGGATCTGTGAGTGTGTGTGTTGTTGTTGTCAGTTGAGAATAGGGGAGATGGGTGGCGCCACCTCTCGAGATACAGGCGGAGATGAGAAAGGGAGACAGTGGGAGTCCAGAGCTCGGCGACGGTGGTGGTCTGGTGGCTGGAAGTCCAAAGCTCAGCGGCGGTGGTGTCTGGTGGCTGGAAGTCCAGAGCTCGCCCCAATTTTTTTTCTTTATTTTTTTTAAAAAAAAATTATAGTTGGAAATCGTTTTAATTAAAACTAAACAATGTCGTTCTTTAAGCCGGCTGACATCGCAACGCTGGACAATATTTCGGTATTCATGTCAGCTTCAAATTGGGGGAATTTTTTAATTTTGGGAATATTAAGAACAAATTCTTGGTTCATGTATTCATACGCCGATTTTTAAATTGATGAGAATATCGCGATATTTCGAAAAGCTTTTGAATTTTACGGCAATTAACCCTAATTTAATTAAATTCTACAACTTTTATACTTTATTAATAACTAATTACAACTTAATTATTTTTTATTTATTATAATATTTTTTAATTATAAAATGCCAAATGTCATTTTCTTATTTGATTGAAAATAGTTAGTGAAAGGTTGGTCTCCAGTCCGGTTTTACAATAAATTATTCTATAACTCAATATTTTATATATTTTTTTGTTTAAATATTTTGTCCTATTCTACTACTGAGCGTGCTTGAGCGTGAATAAACATAGGGCTGTCTAAATGGTTATCGGGTTTTGGGTATCCAATTAACCGAACCGAAATTCCCGGGTTTGGGTATCCAATAACCGAAAATTTCAGGTAATGGATCGGTTTCGGTTATTGTTTTTTTGGAAATTTCGGTTATCGGTTAACCCGAAAAACCGATCGGGTTAACCGAATAACCGAAAATTATTTTATTAATTATTTAATATATATATTATCAATATATCATATATAATATATTATATATTTGTAAATTAATATATAAATATATTTGTAAATTATTTAATATATATATATATATAATATATTTGTAAATTTACATATATATTATAAATTTGTAAATTTATAATATATATTGGTAAATTTACAAATATATTATATATATAATACTCCCTCCGTCCCGGCCAAGACGCTACATTTGCTTTTCGGCACGGGATTTAAGGAGTTGTAGATTAATGTTTTAAGTGTATAATAATAAAGTGATAAAGTAGGAGAGAGAAAGTAATAAAGTGATAAAGTAAGAAAGAGAAGGTAATAAAGTGATAAAGTAGGAGAGAGAATGTAATAAAGAAATACTTAATTAGTGTTAATTAAGTGTTTAAAATTTCTTATTTTTGCCAAATATAGAAATGTAGCATCTTCGTTGAGATGGCCCAAAAAGGAATATGTAGCATCTTGGGCGGGACGGAGGGAGTATATATTATATATTTACAAATATATTATATATTTGTAAATATATATTATATATTTGTAAATTATTTAATATATATATATATATAATATATATTTGTAAATATATATTATATATTTGTAATTTCTTTTAGAGTAGATAGAGCAAAAATTATTTGAATTTTATTTTTTAAATGGGTATTTCGGATACCCAAATAACTCAATTGGTTAACCGAAGCGGGTATTGGGTAACCGAACTTCTAAAACGGTTCGGGAACGGTTATTGAAATTTGACAATTTCGAGTTCGGGTAACCGAAAATTCGGGTACAGGTAACCGAACCCGAACCGATCCACAGCCCTAAATAAACATAGCCATAGTTATTTCAACTAGTGTTAATAGTTAAGTTACTTGCTAAATGCTTCATGTAGATTGTAGCTAGGATTCTTAAACTAGAGATGTCATTTCAAGCGAAATTAAAATCTTGAATTATTATTATTATTATTATTATTATTATTATTATTATTGGAGGAAGGAGGACGATGATTGAATCTCTTACCTCTCTATTAAAATAAAGAATTTTCATGAATTGGATGCCCTTAAAGGGATCAATAAATACAATTTGTCAGTATGCAATTAGTACTAGTTGTTAACCTGACAAGGTAAGATATATGATTGCCAATTTTAATTGAAACGTGACATTTATGTCAGTTCATTTAGATAATTGTATCTATTATTTTAAAATAAACTTTTTACATGTATCTTATTTAATCATTATATAATACGTAGAATTGATAATTTTGAATATGATATGAAATTCTATGAAATTAATAGATTAGTGTCAAGTTTTATTGGGTTCGTTTTCTTATCGTGTCAATTTGATAAGAACACGATAATTTCGTGTTAGGTTAGTGTAACCCGTTAAAATTAATATATTATTTTTATTAAATACTCCCTCCGTCCCCCAAATAAGTTCTTCTTTCTTACTTTTCATTTTTGGACAACTACCACACCACTAATAATACTTTATTTATTCTTACTTTTCACTTTTTCACCACTCCCAATACTAATTATCACACTTTTTCACCTTTTCATCACTCCCAATATTAGTAATAAATTTTTCTCCACTATCAATACACTTTACCATTTTTCCTTAAAACTCGTGCCGTCCCCAAAGAGGAACTTATTTTGGGGACGGAGGGAGTATTTTTTTTTAATTCGTATTTAAAATTAGGGTTTTTGACTTTTTGTTAACTTTTTTTTCTATTCTCATCTTTTGTTTGCAAGCAACACAAAATTCATGTCCTTTATTTATTTTAATTCTTATTTTTTTGTGGTATTTCTATTGGGTCGTGTTTAATTAGGTTTTTACTAGATCATGTCATTTCCGTGACATGTCAACGTAATTCAAATCGTGTTGCTATTGTTTTTGTGTTGTGTTTGTATTTGTACAGATCGTATTGTGTTCGATTCGTGTCCTGCAATTTCTAAACAGATCGTGTTCATGTTTGACCTTATCGTTTCGTGCCGACCCGATAAAAATCCAACATACAATTTTTTTGTTCAAATCCTACCTACTTGGCATCTCCGCAATCTACTATTCTTTTTTTTTTTTTATCGGCGCAATCTACTATTCTTATTATCTAAATTCTTCATTTTATCTCTACAATCCAATTATCTTATTGCTTTTAAAATCCTATAATAATAAGTGTTAATAGGCAAAAATGCCCTTTTCTTATAAACACTTGTAAAAATGCCCTTTTCTTATAAACACTTGTAAAAATGCCCTTCTAATAATAATGCCAATGAAGTCTAGCTCAAGTGACAAAGCTGAGACATTGAAAGACTCTTATTTGTAAGAACTATGCGTGCAGTATAATTTTTCTACCTCTGTGTGGTGTAGTGGTTTATTTTAAATTCAATCTTAAAGCATCCACAACAGATCTCTCAAAATTTTACTCCTAAAATCTTCCTAAATTATTTTTAACCCCTATTTTATAATTGCACACAGCAGCTCTCCTATTTTTCATTATCTATTTTATGAATTTAGGAATAGATTTAAGGGGGTGTAAATTTAAGATTAGATTTGAGGGGGTGTAAATTTTGTTGTGGGCCCAAATTTAAATTTATCTCACTTTATCTCACTTTTTATTATTTTAGCTTAAATTTAAAGTTATGATTACTTTTGAGAGATATGCTGTGGATGCTCATCATACTTCTTATCTTATTTAAATCCAATAAATAATCCATAATTATCTCTTAATCCCATTTATAATCACGTCAGGTTTAAATCCAAAATCTTAATTATCGTATCTTTTTTACTTGTTTAAATCCAATAATTCTTAATTTGCCTCCTAAACCCTTGTAGTTCTTTTTAGAATCATTATGTAAGTTAATTGATTATAGAAAGTTTGGGTTAAAAATATGGAATTATGTGGATGTATGTATATATATCAAAAATGAATTTGAAGTATATCATCCCATTTTATGGGTGCGTCCCAAATGCGCAAGAGGAGGTGTTGTTTCACTTGTTTCCAAAGGCGTCCATTGTTGTGAATTCTTTGAGCTTGAATATCTGCTCTGTGCACCATCATCCACAAAAATCATCAATACGCTTCACTTCTTTCTGCCAAATCATGATGATCCAAACAAGATCTACTATCCAAAACACATATTTGTATTACGACTTCAACTTGTCATTTCACATATAATGGTCCAACATCAGTAATCCATCCAAGAGACATAGAATGATCATAACATAGATATCACCAAACTTTGTCTAATCGACCAAATTATCGTACAAAAGTTTATCTCTTCCCTATAACAAAAAAAAGAAAGGTAGAAAACATTTATGCAAAGCAACATCCTTGCAATGGATATGAACAAAAGTGGAAGAAACATTTAATGCGAATGGGGACAGCTGTGGTGTTTGTGATCACAGACTTTCTGTTTGTTCGTTGAAGCATTGAATACAAGATTAGGACTATTGGGTCACTTGTATATATAAGCACAACATCAATCCTTCTCATTTCTACTAACTCACAATGAGGTAGCTCCACCAAAGTTCATCTATCTGGCTAAGCACCACCCTCGTCTCGAAATTCTACACACCATTTTGGAGGATGAAGCTTATGCATCAGCACCATCAATCGAGGAAGGAGAAGAGTAAGGCTAAGCCCATTTTTTCTTTGCTTCTAATCTCACAGCTTGTTTTTTTTATGGCATGTGAGAATGAGAGGCTTCATGCTCACAATTATTTTTTTACACAATTTTTTTTTCCGAATAAAATCTCATATACAGAAACATGCCTTCTTTTATTTCTCTCATATACAGAAACATGCCTTCTGAGCCAGGCAACCTGAGCTAGTAGTTTCTTGAATGAAAATGGTAATGTTACATAAGCCCCAATCGAATTCAAAACACCATAAGAGTTCAAACGAACAATTTAGAAGCAGTAAATGGATGGTACATATATAACTAAGATTTTATAAAAAGAATCTTAGTAAATGGATGGTAGATGACAATTGGCAAGTGGGGAAATATTTGCTTCATGTCACAATGTAACGGATTAGCTTTTTCTTTTTTTCCAAGTGAATCTATTACATGGGCCATCATACATGTGGTTGTGTAATTTCTGTAGTTTTCTCAACTTAAATACACATTTAACCTAACAAAACAAAAACAATAACAAAAAAAAAAAGATTGGGATTGTGACATACCTAATTATTTACAGTGGAACGGCATTAAGGCAACAATGCTATTGAGAAGGTGTCATAATATGGAAGCACAATTGGACTGATCCTCGCCACGCACAAGTCAAATTCCTCGAACCATTGTGAGGGGCCGCATATTATATATTGATGTCCTAACTAAAGTTGTATCCTGACATCTTCTAACGCAGCTGACATTGAGGCTGATGCCTCTTCAAGTGTTCTTCTCTTCTGCACTGTATTAAAGGCCTCAATCGCATCCCCAACCTCCCAATCAGTGAAGTCATCACTTCCAACTCCACACTCTAGTCCAGCATTTACCTGGGAAATTATAAAGGGATCATCTGTGAGAAGCACAGTCAAAGTCAAGAGTTGCATTTGTGCGTAAAAAGATTATGAAAATTACAGTGACGTGAGAGTCACTACGATCATGGCTGACTCAGTCTACTGCAACTCAAATCTGGTCCTCACTTATGATGAGAATCTCAGACTTTAGATGGTTAAATAATTCTCACCAACTCACTCGTTTCCCAATTAAATTCAATGACACAGGTCAATCTTTTCTACTGCGTCCAACTTAACACGCAAAGGGTCACTGAAGCAGCCAGGAGAAACAAATGTGATTGAGAAAACATTTTTGCTTCAAACCAGTATTTGAACTGGAAAATAAAGCTGTAATATTATCCTAAAAACAATGGAACATTGTTCAAAGCAACATTACCTTTGAATTGATCTGTTTTCAGTCTGACAATTTAAACATTTTTGGTAAATATAATCTGACCCAAGGAAGCTATGCAACAACAAATTCAGGTGTTAGCATGTAGTGAACAAGCTCAGTTTTTCATCTATCTGATATCCAGATCATCTTGTTTTCTACTATCAAGGCATTCAGTCTAGAGAAATATAGCTAATGCATACACCTGATGACGTTTAATTTCATATTCAATCACAGGCAAATGTTAAGAAGTGATAATTGGCGAGGAAACTCCAAAAATTACCTCTTTCACCATCTCCTTGACCCGTTTCAAGGAACCAAGAACACCAACATGAACTTCTTTTCCTTTTCTCAGTACACGGATTCCACAGTCTTTCACAACCTTTCCCTCTGTCACCATGCATCCAGCAACACGGCCACTGCCACTACTAAATACAGCTCTTACTTCTGCAGAGCCTATTGGCAGTTGTTCCTGCCAATGAAAAAGCACCATTAACTTTTAATTCTTAACCAATGATAACAATAACATCCATGTGCAATAAAACTCCCCCACTTGCACACGAGATGCAGAATTTTGAACTTGAGTAGTAACAAGATTCTTAATGCATTTCATTCAAATATTCCTCAACCTCAGTCTTTCCACTCAACAAAACTAGGCTTGCTTCTTTGTGTGTGCATCCAGTCAAACTTATGTTTTTATTAAATAAACAATCAATGGGGGAAGAAAAGAACTAAAACTCTAAGTCATTATAAGCTGCTAAGCTGCTAAAATCTCTCTTCAATTTTTCCTACACATGAATTCCAGTTTGGCCATGTAGGACAGTAGGAAATGTCAAAAGTTAAAAACTATAAAGAAAGATCAATGATGATACAAATCTCACAAGATCGCCGAGGTACCCATACACAAAAAATGTTGAGCTTTTCAGTCTTTTTGAAGATAGAATCGCTGACAGCCAGATAACGCTTGTTAAAAGAAGTGGTTTACCTCAACAGAGTCCAAGAGTCCCTCCATTGCTTTCCGCACATCATCAATAAGTTCATAGATAACTTTGTAAAGCCGAACTTCAACATTTCTGTTATCCGCATACTTTTTGACTGAGCCAGGTGCTCTGACATTAAATCCAAAAATAATAGCTTTGCTAGCCACAGCAAGGTCAACATCACTAGTGCTGACATCCCCAGTCGCTTGCAGTAGGAACTTGAGAGTGATGTTGTCTTGAGGAAGCACCTGCAGGGCTTGTCTCACAGCCTCTATGGATCCCTAGTCATCATTGAGGATTGCTTTAATTGCAGAGCTAACGTCAAATGACACCATTGAGCAACAATGCAACGATGCACAATCACTTGCATATCATTACAAATATACTAAATTGGTGCAAGGGAGTATTACCAAATATATGAAAGTTTAGATGCATTTTGTTTATCTTCTCCATTAATGATTTTCTTACTTGAACTGGGGCTCTGATACTGGAAGCAAAGTTATGCAGCTGAGCTAACAGCATATGAGTAAAAAACTGATTAAGACGTAGGGAAGAAATATCTAGGATGATCCTAATATGTTCCAATACACAGGAGCCACCCAGTAACTGACACGACACATTTGAAACAACTCGCATAATTATAAATAACTAGCATTTGTTAAATAAATGAGCAACATAGGATTAAAAAATAAACCATTAAATAAGTAGGTATTCAGATCATTGAACGCATAACCTTGAACTAAGATGGGAGGTACTAAATATTAACCTAATTAGATTTACCCAATGTTTAAATAATCAATAGCGCATCAACCTCAGTTAAACTAAAACAGCTAAAGATCTCATAAAACTCATTTTAGGGACTTACGAAAACCTCATGCAACCATTTTGTTTTCGTCCATCCAAGGAAAAATTCATTGATCTTGAGCTACATGACGTTATTCATTGCCTTTAAGAATGCTTTAAAAGCAGCTAAACTTCAACAGTGTGTACCATCCAAGGCAACACAATCACAGTCTAAGGAGTGTATCCCATGGCTAATATGCATAAGAGTAAAATTTCTGGCCAGATTACATATTAAGTTGGTGCTATACCTACAGATGACACCAAGCTAAAAAGAAAAAACTACAGAATGACATAATCTTAAGGCACAAGACAGAGTGAGGTCTTTGCACTAGTTTACATTAGTTTTCAAACAAAAGTGTTTTCTTATTGCACTTCCAAAGATCATTATTAAGGAGAAAAGTTATATGCGTGCATCATTCAATGAGCAAAATCCAATCCAAAGATGAATAGATGCTAACTCGCAGTATTATGAATGAATATCATAGAAATCTCACACCAATAGAGATTCTATTACTGTGAATTTATCCAGGACTCATGCAATAAACATCTTTTACTACATACACAAGGTCTTAAAGCATGTACATACCTGAACTTCAACCTTCAGTATGATATTGAGTTGGTGCAAATCTAATCCAGCACTTTTTCCTGCTGAAACAGCAGAAGCAAAAGAAGAAAGAGTAACTTTTCCATCCCCTGCCTTTTCTGTTATACGTTCATTTCTCAAATACTCTGCTCGTGACTCTGCCTTTTCTCGAGCAACAGCAAGGGAGCCAACAACCTCAAACTCATCACCAGCTGAAGGAACATTATTCAATCCTATTACCTGCCAAAGTGATGCGGAGCATCACAGTAAAAAAATTATAGCATATAGATTGAGAAAGAGAGGAGAGTTCATGAAATTAAAACTTGAGCAAAGAGTTTGTGAGTCCACTAAATTTGATTTTTTATTCTAGTGCAATCTGCAATTACATACTAATAGATGAAAGAACGATATTTTTTGCTAATGTAAAATATGATTAGGTAATATAATCAAATTATAACAAAGTTAACTATCCAAAGTTCAAAAAGGTTGCTAGAGTCAGCTAATAGTGATAATTTTCCATATACTGTTTTGAAATTCAAAACAACAGAATAATTAATCCTGAATAAGGCCAATCACTAGAAGATAATGGTTAAATTTAATTAGTAGAGAGGTAGGGTGGAAAGAAGCAATCTCATAAGAAAGCTAGCTTAAGCTTGCTTACTCAAAGTGTCTAGGAAAATATTTCTCAATTGGACCAGCCTACCATGGATTATTATTGGTTGCATCTTAAGGAGTTCTGAAGATATTGTCTTCTGAAAGCATAATTAAGTTGATGACCATTCGTTTTGGAGATTAGAAGAAATTTCAACTACAGATGAATTCCTACTATAACTAACAAGAACATTGTATGCATGGTAGATTATTACATTTTATAATATGGGGTTGTATATCTTCCCTAATAACATTTATAACCATCAATATACCTGTACTGGAATAGAGGGCCCTGCTTCATCATCTTGCTTTCCGTTATCATCAAATAGAGCCCGCACCTAACATTCGCAAACAAGGAATCTTTCAGCATAGGAGATAAACGAAGAAAGCACACAAGATCTTTGGTTTCATACACAGACCTTCCCAAATGCTTCACCACAAACTACTATATCCCCTCTTCTGAGTGTTCCATTTTGCACAATGAAAGTAGCTACAGGCCCCTTGGATTTATCAAGACCAGCTTCAATGGCTGTTCCTTTAGCATTTCTATGTGGATTTGCCTTCAATTCTTGCAACTTGAAATAGAAAATTGATGCAGAAACTGAGAATTAACTCGGACATAACAAATTAACGGCATAAACAACTAAATCCAAAATCGACAATATTTTCACCAAGTAGAACCTCAGGTCTTCAGGCCCTAAAAAGTGAGCAAGTAAAATATATATGTCAACCATGTATATAGTCATACTAATAATCAGTATAACTGGAAGCTACCTCAGCAACAAGCATGATTGTTTCAAGCAATTCATCGACATTCTCCCCTTTAAGAGCACTTATCTGTTACAGAACACTCCATGAGAACTCTATCACCATAGAACCAAGTATTATTTTATCTTAAAACTGCAAATCGATTACAAAGTTAATAGTTTTGTCACCTTAACCATTGGTATATCACCACCCCATTCTTCCGGCATCAGGCCAACTGAAGACAGATCCTGAACAACTCGATCTGGATTAGCTCCATCCTTATCTATCTACATTGATTAGAAAAAGAAATCAGAGCTCCACCAAAACAAATGGTAAAATCAGAACTGATCAATACTGTCAATTTGAAGATACCTTATTTATAGCTACAACAATTGGCACCCCGGCTGCCTTGGCATGAGCAATTGCCTCATTTGTTTGAGGTTGGAGCCCATCATCAGCTGCAACCACAATGACAGCAATGTCTGTCACTCTAGCTCCACGTGCCCTCATTGCTCCAAATGCCTGGAAGATGTTCAACGAAGATGTAGCTTTCACAAGGACTCAATGATCATCAACATTTAAATTTTACTGATGAACAATGATTTCTGAATCGCCTGAGACACTCTTCTCAAAGTATTGTAAAGACTATGCAGAAAAACCACCAAAAAGTATGATGATATTCTAACGAACTTTACCTCATGTCCAGGAGTATCTAGAAACACACACGTTTGAGTCTTCCCATCAATTGGAACTTGAACCTTATAAGCTCCAATTCCTTGTGTAATCCCACCAGCTTCAGCTGCTGCAACCTAAACATATAGAAGTATAATTAAATTCCTTCCAGCTACATGTTATAAATGAGATCTAAGTTAGTAACTATACTGTAGCCCAATAGTCAATAAGCAGTGACCAGTTAAAATCAGTATGGTTTACTAATTGGCAGGCTGCGGGAGTCCTAATCTAGGCACATAAGCCGGTTAGAGCAGTGCCTTGTCAAAGCCATACCCAATTGAAAAAGGATGCTATCCAAATGAATTTAAAGTAATTGTAGTATTTAAAGCTGAAGTAGAATTCATACCTTACTTTTCCTTATATAATCCAAAAGTGTCGTCTGCACAAGGGAACAAATGTGTCAGTTGGAGCTTGCAAGGAATCACACAGTTTATTAACCAACCAACAAAATAGTTAACCTTGCCATGATCAACATGCCCCATTATAGTCAACACAGGAGGTCTATATTCTAGTTTATCTAAATCATCTTCATCAAGAATTTCCTTCTTTTTTGCCATTTCCTCAACTCTGACAGGGGCAGCACTAATGACTTCCACCTCGTACTCTTTACATATCATCTTCACCATCTCTTTGCTCAGCTTTTGCACACCATCAGGCCTTATTCCCTTTGCATACAAATACCCAAGAATTTCCCCTTCGCTGATGGCCAAGTTGTATGCCAACTCTTCAGTTAACATTCCATCTTCACCAACTTCCATTATTTCCACCTGAATGGGTGCAGCATCTCTGGCTGCCTGGAGTCTAGCAGCCTTCCGACTCGCTTTACTCCATTTTCTACCTTTTCGAGTAGTAGCAGCACCAGGAATGGAAACATTAAGTTCAGACGTATCCTCATCAGGAATATCATCTTTTTCATAAACCATACGTCTGCGAGGTCCTCCTGATGGACCTCCCTTCTTTCTATAGTCATCTCTAAACTTGGCAGTTGCAGGGTTCTTCCCTGGCTTTGGAGGGGCTAAGACCGCTTGAGCAATCAGAGGATCAACCACTGGCTTCTTAGCCGCAAATTTGTCAATTAATATTGGCTTCCGCTGTTTAGATTCGGGTCCCAAATCAGTTTGACTGCTAACAGATGACTTTTTCAAGATTACAGGTTTTCTGATAGGAGGAGCAGCAACAGACGGTCTCGTTTGTATCTTTGGTTCTATTTTCTGAGGTGGCTGAGAGGGTCTTAGGCGAGCAACAGTTTTTGAGCCAATCGATCCTTGAGGTTCATGTTTAAATTTTTCCACAGTAGCCACCGGATTACCCTTCCTCCAGACACTCTTCAAAGTCTTAGACTTGCCACTCGAGCTTCGCACTGATTTAATTGGTGTTAAATTCTTTTGGTCAGCTCCCTCATCTGCTGGAGGTTTGTCAACAGAGAAACTAACCTTCTTACTAGTTTCGAGTTTCTCCGCCTTCTCCAACACTTCACCTAGTGACTCAATCACTCTACTTCTCTCCTTCTCCTTATCACTCATAGTCTCATCATCCGAATTCCCACCACGTTTCTTTTCATCCCAGGCCATACTCAGGAGGAGATCAACCTTGGACCCTGATTTCAAAACTGGCTTGGGAGCTCCTATAAGAAACGAATCATCAGCCTCGCCTTTACTATCTCTATACGTAGAATCGAGAGATATAGAAGTCCCTTGTTCCGCGATGTAATTAGTTGTCACGAAATGTTTACAAACGCCACCATACTTCCTTAGAGTACTCCCATTTCTCCGAAAACGAACCCTCCTAACTAAACACACACGACTATCAAAATTGCAAAAAGAAATTGCAGTATTCACACTTGAACCGAAACTCAGCGAAGAAGCTAAAGAACTCATTGCTCAAGTTTATATATCTCCCACCATCCGAAAGTCGCCCAGAAGCATAAACCTCTATTTTCCGTGCCGAAACCAAAATTCAATCAACCGGGTCTTCCAGTATGCCAAAATTTAGACAGCAAAGTAAATTCCAGTTGCTTAGCAATTCATAATTTGAGCTACCGAAATCAGGAAATAGTTCTGGCTACTGATAACAAACCCCAGATTGTAAAAGAATCGGAGATTATGTACCTGTAGAAAATCCCTGTTTATATATAGCTCAACTCCGTCAATTTACCGGCAACACTTAAATAGAAAAAACGACGAAAATTGAGAGAGAAATTTGGGGTACGGTGCGGCTAATTCCTCTTCCTGTGTCGAGCGGTACAATTTCATCAATCAATCTATATATAGTAGTCCAATTTTTTTTTTACCTCCAAATTTCTTTCTCCTCTCACTTCTTCCCCCAATTTTTTACTTTATTTCTATTTTAATTTTATTCAAAGATCGTTAACTTCAATTCATAAAAAAATATTTAATATGAATATTAAATTAAAGATTATGAAAAAATCTTTAATT
Organism: Salvia miltiorrhiza; assembly: GCF_028751815.1. NCBI lineage: Eukaryota > Viridiplantae > Streptophyta > Magnoliopsida > Lamiales > Lamiaceae > Salvia > Salvia miltiorrhiza. The sequence continues at coordinate 31,373,172 of NC_080391.1, forward strand.
CGATATAACAATTATAAAATAAATAAATTTAAAATTAATAATTTATGATCGTTTAAGGTGTATGATGAGGAGTAATTTGTGCATTTAACTTTGATTTATTTATTAAACCAATATTTTAATAATTACTATGATAGAATCCACGCTGTTTATACCTAGGGTGTAGCACGACTGCAGATATAATCATGAGCAGTATAGGTTGAATTGAATTCATATACGGATGAAATAGATTGTTTTAATTAGGCATAATATTGAGTAGACTTCAAAAATGTCTAAATTAAAATAATAAAAATAAAAATTATTCATTAAAATAAAAAATTTAAAAATTAATCACACTTATCATTTTATCTTTCACATAAACAATTCAAAACTTATCTAAATTTGAAATTGTGAATTCGAGTTTTTGAATTCGATTTTACAATCAAGACTATTTTTAGTTGTGAATTCTAGATTTAAAACTCGAATTCATAATTAAGACTATTTCTAATTATGAATTATAGCTTTAAAACTTAAATTTACAATCAATTTATATTTGAGTTGTAAATTTTAATTTTAAAACTCGAATTCACGACCAAGACAAATAGTTGTGAATTCGAGCTTTAAAACTTAAATTCACAATTAATACTATCGATTCAAATGTGAATTAATCGAGCTTATTGTGAACAACATTTACAAGGCAAATTTCACTTTCACAATAATTTAATAGCACATAATTTCAAGTATTTTGAAAGCATCCTACACAATTCATTTTCCCAAAAAGAAGTGATATTTGTATCTCTTTTTATTTATTTATTAAAATTGGATCTCTTCTTAGACTACAAATAACGGCGCCCAGATAGAACAGATAGCAAGCACAAAACAAAAAGAGAACTTTTTCGAGACCTTTAAGAAAAAGGATCTAGTTCAATTAGAACCTAATCAGACACAGAGTGTTCTTGCGAACAACCTGCTCTGATACCAATTGTTAGGTTCTGAGGGTCTCGAATAGGTGTATGGGGGAGGGAGAATACACCTATGGGCTATTTTTACAACTTCCTCAATCAGAGGGATCTCAGTCAGAGATCAAAACGAAACTTTACACGCAAACACAGACTCCTGTTTTACTGAAAACAGTTTTGACCAAACAGGGTTGACGACTGATACTGAAAGCTCTTCAGTAAAGAGTTATCTTAACTGATGCAAATAAAGGCTTCAGTCGGGTTTGCTAAAACAGAGATGATAACACTCTTCCTGACTATCACAAGATAGATCAGTCAGACTGATATCATACGCAACGGAAATTAAACTTAGTTTCGCAATAGCCTCGGTGGAGCACGTTGTTGGTCTTTAGGTTTCTCTTTGCAGTTAATCAGTGTTCAGTTTATCAATTGAAATAACACAAGTAAGAATGTAAAACTGAAAGCTGTAAACAACACAGAGACTTTTACGTAGTTCGGAAAAATCCTTTCCTACATCCACGGTCGGTTGATCAGACCAACAATCCACTCCGCAAGTGCTTAACAGGTGCACTGCAAACCAAACCGTGTGCTTGCCGGGTGCACACAACCGTACCACTGAAGAAAACCCTTCTTCAGTACCCACGCTTCACTCGCGTCGGATTTCTCTGCTCAGCACAACCCGTGTTAAGACTTCTCACTCAGAGTCAGAGTACCTTCCTGAACTCTGAATCACTCAAACACTCTTTTGGGGGGGAGGTTTGAACGAGTGCCAACTATGCTACAAAGAACAAGTTCTTTGAAGCAAGTTTGACCTTTGGCTTCTGGGTAAACAGAGGTTCGCCTAAGGTCTAAGAGAATATATGTAATCAGCAGTGACTGATTTTGGCTTTGGAATTCTCTTCTTCGATTCAAGCTTTGGGGAGGTTAAGCTTTAGGCTGAGTAGCAATTTCGGCAGAGCTTCAGCTTATGTCGTTGAATCGGTGAAGGTTGAAGTGATCCTCGAGCGCTATTTGTAGGAGAACTCTTGAATAGATCCGTTGGCGTAGAACATCATCAAGATTTCTTCCGTTGGAGAGCAATTCGAATTTGGGCTGAGGCTTCAATCTTCGAGGTTCCTTGTCTGGGTGGAAACGGCTCTCTTGATGGACAGGAGATGTGACGTCTCTGAAAAGTAACCACCAGATAGGAATGACCTCTGCAGAGATAAGATCCTAAGATCTCTGCATTTAATGCGGCTGTACTTTGTGAGTACGTGGCTTCCTCTGAACGTTGGAAGATCAGTCCTAGGAGGAATGTTCAACTGATACTTGACTTTAATATCAGTCCATTGCGCGCATTAAGTAATCAGTTCCTAACTGATTCTTCAACTGATACTTCAGTTGGTATCTGCAGTCTTCAGTCCTTCGTTCTTCAGTCTTCAGTCTTCGACACCGCAAGCTAAACTAGAATCGAACTCTAACACTTGAGTTCAAAACAATTCTAGTCTATTACAAATACGACCTATGAATTTTGGTATATATCATCAAAATAAGGATTAGGATATTCCACAAGATTCCCAACAAGATAGTAGAGAGAGAGAAGAAGATATCAGATTTTCAGCGCATGAATTCATGAAGAGATGAAGAGAAGTGAGTAGAGAGAGAAAGAAGAGACGGATCAAATTTTCAGCGCCGAATTCATGAAGAGAGTGAGAGAAGAGAGTAGACAAAGAGAAGAGACAAATCAGATGACGTGAATTCACGAAGAAGATGACGTGAATTTTAAAGTTTTTTCACAAAAATTGGTTATTTTTTTTTTTATTTTTTTATCTGAGTGAACATTTTTTATTTGTGCTATATAAGAATGAATATTTTGATACTTTGACTCTAATATCATTTGAGCTGGTTTATAAACAATAAGAGCACCCGCAACGCTCCTACTCGAACGCTTACTCGAATAGAGCGTTGCACTCGAGTAGGGTGTTGCGGGGGGCCTTACTTGAGGCCTGCTCGATCCTTCGAGTATACACGAGCGAGAGAGAGAATTGGCACGTGCTTTGCACGCGCCTTAATTTAAAAAAAATGAATTTTCGAATTTTGAAATTTTTTGGGCTATTGCATTTTCTTGGAATTCGGTCCCTTGACCGTTCAATTTTTTTTTTCCCTTCTCCTCTTCAAAAATCATTCTTTTCTCTTTCTCCCTACCACATTTTCTTCCTCTACAATCTTCTTTCTTCCTCTTTCAATTTCTTTCATCCTCTACAATTTCCATGGATCCACACAACCCCTACTACTATGATCCTAATTGGTGCCCTGATCTCTCCGCCGATTTAACTCAGTTGGTTTATTGCGCGACTTTTAGCCACGAGGAAGCGGGTTTGATTCTCACATGTAGCATTTTCACCAATTCTCTAATTTGGTTCGATTCGGTTTGATTTGCCCGATTTGTTTGTTTGTTTGTTGTTGTTGTTGTTGTTGTTGTTGTTATTATTATTATTATTATTATTATTATTATTATTATTATTATTATTATTATTATTATTATTATTATTATTATTATGTCTAGATCATTCTCATCTCATTCAAAAATATATTTCTCATGCATTAAAAATATCATTTCTTTGTAATGTATCATTTGCTTTTATAAAAATAAATGACAAATGATTAAAAGCAAATGGTATATTACAAATGTCATTTTCAATAATAGAATATGATACTTTTAATATATGCAAATAATACTTCGTAAATGATATTTTTTATAAAATTAAGTGATATTTTTTATCAAAATAAATGGTACTATATTACAAATGACACTTTTAATGTATATAAATAATATTTTCAAATGAGAAATGATACTTTCAAATGAGCCGAGAAATGATACTTTGCAAATGATACATTACAAATAATACTTTTAATAATAAAAAATGATACTTTTAATATATACAAATGACACTTCGTAAATGATATATTTTATAATATCACAAATGACACTTTCAATGCATGCTAATGATATTTTCGAATGGGCTGAGAAGGGTCTGGGCAAAAATAAAAATAAAAAATTACAGAAATAAAAATTTAAAAAACATTAAAATATTTACAAATCGAACGAGACAAATTGAATCGGACCATGTTAAAAAATTGGCAAAAATACTGTTTGTGGGAATCAAACCCACAACCTCATGGTTAAAAATCACGCGGTCTACTAATTGAGCCAGACGCTCTATTGATAATTTATCGTATTTATTTCACTTATACCTACGTTCGTTCGTCTTTGTACGGTACAGACATATATACAGAAAAATTTATTTTCATTTCATATCCCAATGTTTTGATAATTATATTGGGGCTGCTGAAATAGAAATTTTATTAAAAATGAAAAACAGCGTAAAGAACCTAAACCCTTGAGAGCATAGACGCAGACTAAGAGCCGGGCCTCATTAAAACCTCTTAAATGTAAATCCGAAGGGAAAAACCTAAAAAAGAAAAAAGAGTACCCGTCTAAAAAAGAAGAACAACAAAACCTGATAAAAAGTGGGAGAGGAACAACCTCAGAGACTCCGGTCGAACCATCGTCCCTAGAAAACCCGGCTCACTCTCCGAGAACAAGAAGCAAGAGAAACAAAACAAAAACCAAGACCATGAAAAACAAAGAAAAGCAGAGGAGACAGCCGCCACAAAAGAGCGAACCAAGACCGCCGCCGACACACAGCGCAGAAACCGCGAAACGCTTGAATTTTAGTCACTTTTCAAGTCTATATCTATATCTATAAAAAATACACAAACTTTAGTCACTTTTTCATTCTTCACATGAATTTTAAAATTTACAATTTTAATTATGAACTTTACATGTGTTTCAATTAATATTCCTTGAAATTGAATTTTCCCCAATTTGATGCTGATGTGGATCCTATGTGACAGCCGAAAATGTGCCACTTATTTCACCGACTGATTCATGAAACGACGTCGTTTTTTTTAGGGGTAAACAACGTCGTTTTGTTTCAATTGATGAAATTAGGTTCAACTATTTAGAATGATCACTTTTATTCTAATTTTACACGTATAAACTTTATAACAACATTTTCTTATTATAATTGCTTCTCATAAAAAACCAACCGTGGAAAAAATTTAAGAATCCAAAGTGATCAAACACACACACACACACGTCATCATCTCACAGTGGAAGCAACAGACTGAGCCCAGAATCTGAGATGAACTTTGAGCTCCATTTCATTACCGAAAGCTGGGATTCTCCAATCCATCAACAGATTCTTCACCGACCTTTCTTCCTCTTCCATACGATCCCACGCTTTAGACAGATACGACCTCGACACCGATGCCGACGTAGTCGTTTCATCAAATCCCCCAATCACACTCTCTTCCTCCTCCTCTCCCTAACCTTATCCAATTTTGGATCTAATTTAGCCTAACCAATTTTTATTTTGTCTAGTTTTGGCGCCGAAGATTCGTCGAAGCTCTCGACTTCTTTGCCTGAGAGTCAATGAAGCGAAAGCTGTAGATTTTGACATTCAATTTGAGATGAAAATGGCGGAAGCCCTAAATTTACAATTTTAAATATGAGAATACCCTAATTTGTGGCTTTAATTCGAGATTATAAGACAAACGACGTCGTACCTCAGCAAAATGTCGTAGTTTAAACAACCACTATCAAAACGACGTCGTTTTGGTAGTGGTTGTTTAAACTACGACATTTTGTAACAACCACTATCAAAACGACGTCGTTTTGGCATCGCCACGTCGATTTAAGTATTAACATGTGTTACATACGCGTGTCATCTTCAATGACACGTCAACTTTCCGGCTGTCAAAATTCAATTTTAAGAAAAATTTAAAATACATGCAAAACATATGATTAAAATTGTAAATTTCAAAGTTAATGTACAGAATGAAAAAATGACTAAGATTCGTGTAATTTGGTGCAATTAACCCAAAAATTTTGGTAAGTGAATAAGCACAATCATGTCGAAAATTGTTGTGAAAAAAGAGCAAAGGGTGGTTGTAATGGTAAATTCATAAAAACAATTTCAACATGGTCATATTAAAAATTTGAATTCAATCATTTTATAAATCTATTTATGCAATAATAAATTTAAAAAAGCAACTTCAACATGCATTCCATTATTATATGCATACCATTCTATATTTTTCATCATATATGTGTGTGTGTGTGAGAGAGAATATTTATAATATTCATTATACTAAATTTACTCAAGATATTTGTACTAAAATATGTATTTTTAATATTTTAATTTTTAAAAGCGGATAATTTATTTTTTACCAAAAATTTAAGCATGTATTTTTCTAGACACAAAAGTATGTATATTTTTTTTGAGATACAAACCTAAAAGTATGTATATTAATAGAATATTGTTTAAGAGTTGAGTACTAAATATTTTAAACTGAAAATGGGATAGTTTGGGATATTTGTAAGGGTTAATTTTCTATAAATATACGAATTATATTTAAATCTTAATTTTTAATCAAATATATTTTTTTAGTTAAAAAATATACTCCATTCGTCTCATTCTAATAAGCTCATTTTCCATTTTGAGATGTCCCACTAAAATATACTCATTTTTCATTTTAAGTGAATAAATATGTATTTAATTGGTTTGGATCACACCATTTTTTCTTTATAAAATGAGTTTCTTAATCTTCGAGCCCAAAAGAATTGAGTCTATTCTAGTGGGACGGAGGGAGTTGTATATAAATTTTTATTTTTAAAAAATATTTGATTTGAGTCTAAAATTCGTTGGCTAATAACTTGATTGTTTGGAGTCCGATGGAAAATTCGAACGTACCGTTGAAAATTTATGTGACGTTATATTTCTAATGATACTTATATTATTGAGGTTTGATCACTTCGAAAATGGTCGAAAACTGGCAGGAATGTTGATGTAATGAAATTCTACATTTTTTTTCTTCAATTATTTTCAATGACCAAAAGCTAACAATATAAGTATCATTAAAAATATAACGTCAATAGCTTTTTAAAGGTACATTTAGATTGTCCATTAGACTCCATACAGTTAAGTTATTGGGCAATAAATTTTTGGTCTCATCTCTCACATTAAATTTTAAATAATTAAAAATTTATGTATATTTTAATAAAAAATACATAAAGTTAAAAATAAAAAATGGAATATATTTGATATATTCATAGACCATTAAGCCTATTTTGTAATTGTAGGTGTTTCACATTTATTTTCCACCTGTTTTGCCTTGGGGAATTTGACAAATATATTATATAAAAATATATGAAAAAGACATGATAATCTCCATCAACTGGTCCGTCGACAGCATCATTATCGTCTCATCTCACTGTTAGTCAATCAGCGCCAACGTTTTCTTCCCGCAGAATTAAGGATTTCATTTTTCCGAAACTCAATCTTTGCTCAAGATTCAATCTTTTCAGCAGAATTTCCTCAAAGAAAGGAGATACACATAAGTGAGATAGAAAGATCAATCAATCATGAGTGAAGAGAAAAAAGAGGGCTATCATCAACACCATGAGCATCCACCTCCGCCGCCGTACGGAACATTCCAGGGCGTAGCCAACCACCCTCCGTCGCCGGCCATGGGCTTCCCCCAGCCTGTTCCACCGCCTGGCCTTTCCGGTGCTCCTCCGCCGCAATCTCACTATTACGCTCACGGTTATCAAGCTGTCCCAGGTATATATCTATCTGTTTGTATTTCTCAGTCAGATGCTTATTTTTCTACCGACCCTTCAAGAAATTTGGTGTCTTTCTGTGTAATTTGTCGAGATCAAGGGGTTGCTGCTAGTGTTGGACTTGGATCCTATATTTGTTTGTATTTTGGGACTTTTTGCTTTTTGAAGTTTTTGGTAGTTGGCGTTTGGATGGAAGAGTAGGTAAGATCTTTTTACCCCCAATAGGGGAAGGAAGTATGTTTAAGGGGCATAGAGAACCTAAAGATTTGATTATGAGATCTGGGTTTTGGTTTTTTATTAATATGATCTGATGTTTTGATTGTGGAAAGGTAAGGAAGAGTATAGCTTTGATTTTGTGCAGCAATTCGATTTGCTGGGGTGTATGTATGTATAGTTAATTTTGCTGACTCAAAGAGATTTGTGTGTGAATGAAGGTTATGCTGCTGTTGCAACTGGAAGGCCTGTAAGGGAGCAGCGACTTCCTTGCTGTGGAATTGGCCTTGGCTGGTTCCTGTAAGAGTTAACTTTTCCTTATTGATCAATCAATTACCTCTGAAACTGCTTGCGAACTCCAAATTTAGCCATACTTTTAGAAATTAACATGTTTGATGCAATGCTACTCTTAGTAAGAAGTTCATTATTGGCTACTTGGGATGAATCTTGATTGAGATCTTCTCCGAATGATCTTTTGCTTGCTTAGATGCAGAGCCTTAAGAATCAAAATCTAGTAAAGAAACCACTATCAAGAATCAGAAACTTTAGTAGTTCTTTGAAACTTCGGCGGGCGATTGCTTCTTTTCTTTTGCAGACAGGAGAGCTGTGTAAGCTTCAGTTATAGAACCATCTTTCCATTGGTTGTTTCTAGTAATAGAGTTTAGATCTCCTATAATATGGCTTTAATGCATTGCTTTCCTCTTTTAAGTGAAAACTTGGGGTTTTCTTTATATGAAAAGTTTCCTCTTCAATTTTATGTATGGATTGTTAAGTTTATATTTTAGAGACTGAGTTTACGTACCTAAAATTAATACAGCTGAACTTGATGTATTTGTATAGGAAGAATTTTCTTGCTTAATCTCTTTCTTTTCCTTTGGTTAGGAATGGTCAGGCTGAGAACTCATAGCTTCATAACAACATTATTTTATTATTTTTTTCCCCAAGTTGCTTGGGCCCTCTAAATAACTAGTTACTGTTTTTGAATTATTGGTAATATAGTTACTCTGTTTTTGTGAAGGTTCATAATTGGATTCTTCCTTGCTGGAATTCCATGGTATGTTGCTGCGTTGCTTCTAATTTGTTCCAGAATTGACCCTCGTGAGAAACCAGGATATGTTGCTTGCACGATTGCTGTAAGTATTCTTATTTATAGCTTCTCATTGTTCTCAACCTACTTCAAAGTTGGGCTACTTTTACCGGGTGCTGCCTTGACAAGTTCTGGATCTGATCTTAATGTTTCTGTCCCTGTCGTTTTATTTCATTCTCCATGCATTACTAACAAAGAGACAAATTCCAAAGTTGATCGTGCAATCTCTGTTTGTTCTGGATACACCAAAATAAATTTTAGCCCTCTATTATTGTCGCACTGAGAGTATGCTTTAATATTTGAAGAATCTTTCTTATTTCTATTTCTAAAGACGCTGGCATATTTCCATATGACGACCTTACTACATCCTTGAGCCCCATAAGCCTGAAGGAATAATCTGTCAGGAAGATCATTTGAGTCTCTCCATGTTTGCTAGGCATCGACCCATGACTTTACTCCTTCGACCCAATGAATAAAATTTCAATGTAAGGGCATGAAATATGGTTGCCCTTTTGCCGCAAACCCCACTATTCAACTTGTCTGTCTCAAAATACACCTTAAAATTGAGGGGTAGGTAGTCCTAATTGCACATGTGATGCGCAACGGCTAACCTAGTTTCTGGTAATTTTTTATTTTATTGTCTTTTTTGGAAACTCCACTGGAGGCTGCAACATCACTTACTCTTACCCTCAACCCATATCTCCAACGTCTTCATATTAATGCATCGCATAGAGTTACGAGTCACACATGTGATGATTAAAAAACAATGTCAGGCAACAATGTTGAATCAAATAGGCAAGATCTGTGATCCATGTGTAGGATGAGAGCTTTATTCTTATCTAACATAAAAATTTATCGTGAAACTTGATTTATTGTGAAACTTGCAGAACTTGTTATGATGTCAATATTAGAATTTAGGGGAAACTCAATTTGATGTTATAAATTGGAGGACAAATTTGATAATTTCGCATTAGCCTTTTTAGGATAAGCTGGATAATTCATAGCTCCAAAACAATGTCCATCTCCAAGTAAGAATTGTCATACCACCCCTCCCAACTGCCCATGGATTCAAGTCATTCAAATTGTCAAATGCTGGGCTTTGAAAAGCATACAATCGGCCATAAACAAAAGTGAACACTTGGTAGGAAAGGACTGCAGCCAGAAATCGAGGGAAATCATGTATAGCTAATCGTTACTTAGGGAAAAAGAAAAGTTAAGGGATATTGGTACATTGACGTAGATAAAGACTTTTCCATGGCTTAGAATGATCATGGGCTGCCAATGAACAATTTATGCTTGCATAATATGTAGGTAATCCAATTTGTGGGCTTCAACATATGGATGTACATATTGATATCTCCTGTGCCATAATCTACTTTGCTTAATATTGGTAACTATATTAGTTGCAGAACCTTCTACAACCATTTTAATTATGATCTCCTTGCCTGGGCTCAACTACACGTCTTGTGAAGCTTTGAAGTAGCTCAATATTAGCTTCATCATCCTCAACTGACTTGTTAAAAATAGATTTGTATATATGGTGTAACTGTTGAGTATTTATGGCTTTCCTAGTTAGAATAGGGTTCTTGTGTATACATACGTGCATTTATCAGTCGATGAATGTAGAGAAGAGTAATCTTCCCAACATGATTATGTCTAGGAATTAACATGTTTCAAGTCTTTGAACTTTAACATGGTATATTAATGTCTCTACTTTTGTGTAGGCTGTTATGGCCGCGATCGCAGTCATCTTCGGATTGACTAGGATCGACGACTGATGAAAGGATCACAGGGGACAAAAAAGCCATGTGAAAAACTGGCCTGGTGTGTATATTTGAGCTCAAGTAGTGTTTTATCTGTATACGTACATGTTGTATGGACTATATTTCTATAATGAAACATGTAATCAATGTGTTTTAATGTACTGTAAACTTCAAATCTTGTGACTCCATATTTGTAACTCTTCTCATTTCTTGTATATTATGGAAACCAATATGTTTGACTTCAGAATTAATTAGGGCGACCAAAATCGAACAAAAATTGAAAAACCAAATCGAACTCTTGATTTTAGTTCAGTTCTGTTTGTATTACTCATCGGTTTCGGTTAGGTTAAGTGAATTGATAAAATTAATTTAAATCGTTTTTGTACTCATTTTTTTAGTGTCTTACACCGCACTATTTTGGTCGGATATCGATGAAAATTTTCATCGGTAAAATGAATCACCGTCAGATTTACATCGTACTTTACCCGATGCTAACATATGCATACAGATTTTTACGTTTGTCGGTGATCACAGACGGCTTCATCGACAAATATTTTGTTATTCTATCCGTCCACAAAAAGATGTCATAATTTGTCATTCTGGTCCGTCCATAAAAAGATATTTTAATTTATTTTTAATAATTATTTGTGGTCCTTTTCTCCACTCACTAACTCGTGGGACCTTTTCTCCACTCATTAACTTAGTTATTTTTTTTTCAATTTTCTTAATTTGTGGAGTCCTTTCTCTATTCACTAAATAAATATACAATTTTTTTTTTAAATTCGTACCACCCTATCTTAGAATATTTTTTCGTGGGATGGAGTATTTTATTTATTGACATCTTCGGAGTTGACCGACACCAACAAAAAAATTCGTCAATAATTTTTTAAAGGGCAAAGGTGCAAAAAACTCCCTATCGTTGTAAGCAGTGCACAAAACACCCCCCATGGTTTCATTAGGTGCTGTCAACCCCTTAATGTTTTAAAATTAGTTCAAATCACTCATCTACCAGACGGAGGAGATAACGGCATCTGCAGAAATTGAATTTCTTTTTTTTTTTTTCTTTTTTTTTTAAATTTCCATGGCCCCATTCTAAAATAACTGGTACAACCGACTAAATTGGGGATCAGACCAAAACCTTTGTGATTTACATTTCAAGTTCTAGTGTAGTGAATAAAAATCCCACTGCAACTACTTGTTAGTTGCACCCAAATGAAATATCTTGGAAACTTAAATGACATTGAAGAGTTCAGGAATTCTTTAATGAAGTGAAGACCTTAATTAAATTGGGGAATAATGATGATGTAGTAGATTTGCTCCAAGCAAATTATGATGTTGTACGAGAACTGGTGGATTCTGGTGCTCAAGAGCATTGAAGAAGCTGCTGCTCTTGATGTCGTCGCTTTGGCTTTCATGGCCATTGGAGATTTGAGGACTGTGGGATCCCTAATGGATTTGGTAATTAAATTTGCAAAACATCTAGCTGTATTAATTCTGCAATTTCGGCAAGATTTTGGTTTTATTGATACAAGATCTTAAATCACAAAGGTTTTGGTCTGATCCCCAATTTAGTCGGTTGTACCAGTTATTTTAGAGTGGGACCCATGAAAATTAAAAAAAAAGAAGAAAAAAAAGAGAACTTCAATTTCTGCAGATGCCGTTTTTTTTATAAGGAAAAAGGGTAATATAGAAAATGGTACCAGAGGTACCAAGGCAAAAGCCTTACAACAGTCTACAGATTAGATCATCAGCACACCAATGTTCAACCTCAAGCTCTTCATCCACAATCCCAAAAATCCGATTCCAACTCCAAAGTCTAATCTTGATTTCTATAACTATGTTTTTGGTTTCCCACTCCTTACTTTCAAAACGCCTATCGTTTCTTTTCTTCCACATAATCCAAACTCCACACACCCAAGTAGCCAAGAGCAATTTTCTAATCTTCTTTTCATTCCGGAAGGCTGTGAACATACCGAAGTGTTTTTCTATCTGGTTTGGACGTGCCGTTGCGATTCCCAGCCACTTCTGCAGTTCATTCCACACCACCTCCGATTTCGAGCATAAGTGTAAGATATGGTTTATCGATTCTTCATGTGTTCCACACTCGCTGCACTTTAGTTCCTCTTCGCTCAGTGGTACCTTCCTTTTATTCAAGTTATCGCAGGTCGGGAGCCAATTTTTCAGTGACCTCCACGCTGTCATTATGTCCTTTTGAGGTGTCTTTGCCTTCCACACCGAGTTGAGCACCTTAACATCGCCCATCTGTCTTGAATGCTCGCTGCTGCTCATTTTAATTAATGAGTACGCCGACTTTGTAGAATATTTTCCGTCCGCTGTTGCCTTCCATATCCAACGGTCATCAGTACTTGCATTAGGAGTGAACTGAGGAAGATGGTTAGCTAGTGACTCTACTGACTCCCGCTCGCACTCCCGCAGTTCTCTCCGCCAATTAAACTCCCATTCCCAAGCCCTGTTAACCCTTCTCCCCCATTCTCCGACTTTGGCTTCCTTATTGGCTGCTAATTGGAACAATCTAGGGAATCTAAACCTTAGGGGGTTCGGTCCTGCCCACTTATGCTCCCAGAATTTTGTCAACTGCCCATTCCAGACTTGTTGTCTAATGTTATCTAAGAACCATTTCCCCGAAGGGCCCCCTCCCCCCGCCACTACTTTTTCCCACCAGCCCCCTTTTAACCTCCTCGGCACCTTAAGACAAAAGCCCTCTTCTTTCCACTCTATGTCACCATAAACAGATCTAACTACTCTAGCCCACAGGGACTCCCTTCCCTCCCAATACCTCCAAATCCATTTTGTTACCAGAGCATAATTAATCCACTCAATATTCCTCAGCCCCATACCCCCTTCTTTTTTGGTGCGACAGAGTTCGCTCCATCTTACCCAAGGTATTGCTTTAGAATTCGCACTCCTCCCCCAAATAAACTTGCAAAGCAGAGAGTTCAAAGATTTTACAGTAGCTTTAGGGATATAAGAAAATAAGAGTTGATAAACCGGTATAGCTTGCAGGACTGATTTCACCAAGGTGACACTGCCGGCTAATGACAGTTTCATATTCTTCCATCCCTCGATTCGTTTTTTGACTTTTTCCACAAGATAACACCAATTAACAATGCTTTTGATTTTACCTCCGACTTTGATGCCCAAGAATTTGAAAGGCATACTGCCGATTGTACACTGCAATTCAGCGGCAATCTTTTCCAAGATTACTTTCTTCGGTTCCCACTCCCATCAAACAACTCTTCCTAAAGTTCACCTTCAACCCCGATAACATTTCAAAAATCTTTAAGGTGTACTTAATTGCCCCTGCATTCTTCTCGTTGTCTGAGAAAATGAAAATGGTATCATCTGCGTATTGCAAATGAGAAATCTCCACCTTGTCCTTGCCTACCTTAGCTGGCTGAATCAGATTCCAAGTCACTGCTCTATCGATGAGTGAGTGTGGTGGACGTCGTTTTCCACCAAAATAATTCCTGCAAGAACTAGTATAGCAATAAGCAGGGTCGATCCCACAGAGAACGGGTAACAAATTCAAATCCCTAAAGACCTAGATTTTGGTGATGCCACCACGCCTTAATTTGGAGAAAATATTAATCAACTAAGAAAATAAATAAAATCAAATAAAATAACTCTTGAAACAAATCAATAAAAAGGTAACTCGGCTCAAATAAATCCCTATCAATTTAATACTCTGTTCATCGACGCAAAGATTAATTAATCCCTATCAACCAACCAGTTATAAGATACCGTGATACGCACTGACATACCCCAATTCCTACTTACTATGTCGATAGACAGCTAGATACGCTAGTCTTGTCTATTTCCCTTATTAAAATATAACCTAGCTGGATACGCCAGTCTTAGATTTAATATTCTAATAGCATTAAGATGAAGGAACCCAGTTTAGACCAATTATCCTAGATACGCTAGTAATAATTAATCCACCAATTTATTCCTACTACGAACATGGTAGCTTTATCACTAATCAGCCATATTCCAACAATTACGGATTGGAGGTGCTAATTGACTGTAATCCAATTGAACCTAAGTTGGCCAGACTTAAATAAAATCAGAATTATCTTTAAACACTAGGAATAAATCGAAATCAATAGGAATCAATTATATGAACAATTAAGTCTCACATGTTATTAAATCAATATTTCATTATTCTCGCCGAGTTAAAAATTTAGCTACTCATGCTTAAATTAAGAACAAGCAAAGAAATAAAAGTAAACATAGAACAAGAGAAAAAATTAAATTGCGAAGAAAATAAAATCACCACTCTGGAATGAAAAGAGAAATCGTCTGCACTAAAAACTAAAGCAAAAAGATGAACGTAATCAAAGTAAACTAATAAATCTAAGTCTAAAGTTGCGGCTGCCAAGGGAAAGATGATTTCCAGGAAAGACGAAAATTAGGGCAAGGAATTATATCTCTGAAAGAAAAGCTAAGCCCTATTTATAGACTTCAAATCCTTCTTGATCACTATGGAAGTTGCCATGCAAAGTAGAACTCTAAAGGCAATAAAATCGTGCAAGATAAGGCAACTTCCAGCTGGCGTACTCAGCAAGTAATCTCCACTCTGGCGAAAATCGCGGCTCCTGCCAGAGGAACGACTGTCGTCAGAGAAACGGACCTCGCCAGAGAAATGGCTATCGCCAGGGGAACGGGTTGCGCCAGAGAAATGGTGATTTCTCTGGTGGTTGGTTTCTCTGCTCTGGACTTTGATTTCGCTGCACTGGACTATTCTGCTCTGGGCTTTGATTCCTCTGTCTTTGATTCCTCTGGCTTTGATTCCTCTGGCTTCGATTCCTCTGGCTTCGATTCCTCTGGCTTCTTGATTTCTCTGCTTTGACTATCCATTTCGCTGCTCTAGAGATTGGTTTTTCTGAGCGGGGCTTCGGCTGACTTCTCTGGTCTGGTCTGGAGCGCGGGCTTTGGCGACAGAGCTATGCTGCTCTGCTCTGGCTACAAAGTTATGCTAAAAACACCCTCTTTAGCCCCGAAATCTCCAAAATTGTATTTTTCCATCTAAAAACCTAAATCTCCTGCAAAGCATCAAACAAGCCATAAAACGCACCAATTTCCAGAAGATTCTCTTAAAATAAAGCTCATATAAACCCCAAAATTTAGCACAATTAAGCATAAATCAGAGTGTAGCCCTTCTGCGGCGACAAGAATAAATAGAGATAGAGGATCTCCTTGTCGGAGTCCTCTTTCCAGTTGAAATTCGCCTGAAGGAGGCCCATTGATCAGGACATTTGCTGAAGCCGAAGATAAGCAACCATTGTGTTCGCTATTTTATTTAACACGTCGCAAGTGTACGGGTGTAATTGTGTATAGTAGCAAGCAAGGTCGTATTCCACAGAGACTGAATTAACCAATTCCTATCCTAAATTATTCTACTCTATCTGGACAAACGAAATTGAGTGTTTTGTTGTAAAAAAAAAACAAAATAAATAAACAGCAGGAAAGAAAACAAATCAAGCTGTGAAACAGAGAAACAGATAAGACAAGATTTTCCAAGGCAAAGGTTTCAACAGATTCTCCTAACTAACATGTTCAATTCAATTAATGAGATGATTCCTAAGGCAATCTCAAAACTAGTCTATACCCACTCCCGTGGCATACAAACCATTGATTACATGCAAGGCTACCGTCCCCGGATCGCACTTCTAACATGCAACTCCTAAAAGCTCATAGGATTAACGACCTCACAAATATCAATTCCCTTTAGAATTAAATATATGTGTTCTATGTTCTTAGTTCAGGTAATAATTATCATCTCCCGATATCAAATTAAAACCTATGATTATGCTAAATTGGTGATCAAGCAATAAAGCAAACAATTATAACAAGAACATAAAAATGAATAACAATCTCAATTAATTGAATCAAACAGTCAGAAATTCAAATCATGTCTACTCCCTAAACCCTGGGAAAAAGGGATTCTAGCCACACATAAACATATGAACTAGAATATAATTCTCAATAAAACTGTAAAACATTCAACAATAAAACCGTAGTAGAATCGAGAATCTTTAGTTCTTGCTTTGGCTCCGTTCTCCGTCTCAGCTCTCAGGAAAAGTAAAAATATGATAAAAGATGATAAAAGCTGCAGAGAATAAGTTCTTGGGGGAGTATTTATATGCCCTAGGTCTTGTAGCTCTCAAAAATACCCAAAATCGCAAAAAAAACGAATTTTGGGCGGAAATACGGCGACTCGCGCGGCCACGTCGCGCGGCCGCGCGCCTGGACCGCGCGACGAAACAGAACTTCTGACAGCTTTGCGCAGCAATTTTGTTTTGGCTTGTTCTCTCTCGTCCGAACTCCGATTTATGATCCGTTTGCGCTCACGAACTCCTCTCGAGACGAACTACAACTTGTATTTCAGCCAATTCTTCCAAATTCTGCTTCATTATTTTTGAAAATTCGTTCAAAGACAAACAAGTAACAAGTTCTTGACCATAAACGAATATAAGCTCAAATAGACCATCAAACACACAAAATCCTCATAACTAAACATAAAAAATGACACACCATGAGGTAAAAATGCATGTTTATCAACCCCCCAAACTTGAACTATTGTCCGTCCTCGGACAAAACAAAGATGAACCAAGAATGAATCAACAAGAGCGTAGAGAAAAGTGGATAACATTGTGGCTTCAGATTTGTCAACAAAATTACCAACATGCATTTGTATCTCCAATCATCTAGATATCACACTCATGACAAATTCAAATTATGGTCTCAATGAATTGCAATCCTCACCAAAAGGATAAAGAAAATAAGAACTCTCAACTCTCAAGTGTATCAATAAAAAAGGACGTGTATACGCTCAGTTCAAGCTAAACAAGTACTCATCCATAAGCTTGTCAATCGTCTCACCTCTCCACCACTAAATGTGTGCTCCTATAACTAAGATCAAAAAGGTCTTTATTGAGGGTTGTAATGTAGGCTCTTTGGTAGGGTAGAATATATTTGGCTAAGTGACTAATAGATACTCTCAATGTAGCATAATCACCAACCTTATAGCATTCTTACTCAATTCTATCCTCCACTTTCCGCAAAACCAAATTTTTCAATACGAAAATCATCACAACTCAACAATTATTTCTCATAACATTATGTCTCTCTAATGCATCCTATGTACCCATTTTTTCCAATTCTTTTCATCTTTTTTTTTCTTTGTTTTTTTTTCTTTTCTCCACCATTCCTTTTTTTTTCTTTTTTTTTTTCTTTCAACAACTCTTGTAGGGTACTAGGATTTTCAATTTAAAACCACAAAACATAACTCATGATCATTTATCTCCACAACCCAATTATCTCCTATCAAATAATCTCCAAGCTCCCATACATAGCTAAATCAAAGAATATGAAAAAATAAGGCTCAAAGGGGGCGAACTAGGATCATATAAAGATATAGGACAAATAAGGGATAAATAGGCTAGCAAAGATGGCCTTCTATCATCTCAAAGTTATTAAGCACACTACGTGACCTCGAGGGAGAAACCAAGACAAGTTCTAGTGAGACACATGCAAGCTCGAGCAATCACTCAAGAATAAGAAATAAGACTGTAAAAATAATGACAGTCAAGGCTCAAATCTCACAGCTTATTTCATTGATTGCAAACACATAGAGACCATGCTTATCATTCATCAATCATGCTCAATCACAACAATATCAACACAAACGCATGCAATTTCACAAGTTTAAAGCAGAAATCATCATGAGCCAGTTATCTAACCAATCTCTACACTACTCACATCTTCATCAAGGTAACATCACAGAGAAACCACCAAAGCAAGACTAAACAACTCAACGACGACACAAACAAAAACAACTAAAAAGAAACAATGCACCCACAAAGACACACCCCCCCAAACTTATTCACCGCCAAGGAGAATAAGTTTGAAAAGGATTTGTGGGGCACAAAAACAAACTAACAAATGAAAAGAAACGAACTAACCAAAAATTGGGTTGCCTCCCAATAAGCGCTATTTTTAACGTCGTTAGCTCGACAGAACATCAAACTCTTCTAGGAGGCCGGTACAAGCAGTGCTGCGACCAGCTGCTCCCTGCTCCACTTTTGCCAGCCATGCTCCCTTCCTGCGAATTCTGATCACCTGGATCCTGCCAAAAAAACTGATCCTCATTAAAAGTATTATGAGCATCAACTCTTACCTTTCCCGGATCCTTTGCTTGCTTGGGTACTTCGTCCTTGTGGATGCGGCATGGTTTGTAGACATAGAAGGTTTGGCTTTCATCATGAACTCGCAGCGTGAGCTCTCCTTTCTCCACATCAATTAAAGCTCTTCCCGTTGCCAGGAACGGGCGCCCCAAAATCAGCGGGATTTTATTGTCATCCTCAATGTCTAAAACCACAAAATCGGCAGGGAAAATAAAATCCCCCACCTTCACGAGCACATTCTCCACAATTCCACGCGGATAGGTAACCGATCTGTCCGCCATCTGCAGCCTCATAGATGTCGGCTTCAACTCTCCAATCGCCAGCTGCTTGAAAACAGATAACGGCATGAAATTGATGCTTGCCCCCAAGTCGCAGAGTGACCTTCTGAATTGCTGGCCTCCAATAATGCAGGAAAGTGTGAAGCTACCCGGATCTTTGACCTTCGCCGGCAGCTTCCTCTGCAAGATTGCGCTGCATTCTTCATTGAGATTCACCGTCTCAAACTCTCCCAGCCTCCTCTTCCTCGAGATAATGTCCTTCAGGAATCTAGCATACGGCGGTGTAGACAATTAAATTGTCATCGAATTAAATCATGCCACGTGTAAATTCATGAATTAAATATTCAATTATATTTTCTATTTTATTAAATGGGATTTTATTCCTAAATTAAATAGATATATAATTAATATTTAACATAAATAAATTAATGGGCTTATGGACACCTAAAGCCCTAAGGCCCATGCATGAAGGCCCAAAGCCCATAAAGCCCACGAAGCCCATCTCTAAAATCTATAAATAGAGGTGTTGGGGTGCTCATTAGAATGGACGTGAAGGAGTGGAAGATCGAAGAGCACAAAGAATTCTCTCTAGTATCACAAGTAGAAGAGGCGAAGAATCGGAGAGTTCAAGTATTCTTCCAAGTATTCAAGTATCTTGAAGAATTCTATCTAATGTTCAAGTCTCCTTCAAATCTTCAATCGTTTGAGTATTCAAATCTTCAAGTATACTTCAAAATCTTCAAGTATTCAAGTATCTTCAAATCTTCGAGTATTTCTTCAAATGTTCAAGTATTCCTGCGAATCTTTGAAGTGATCTTCAAGTATCCAAAGAAATCAAGTTCAAAAGCTTCAAGGCATTCTTACAAATTCTAAGAATGTTCTCAAATCAAATCAAGTTCAATGTTCAATCCAAAATCATGACTTAAGTCCTTTGGATTGACGTCATCAAAACAAGTATTTCAAGAACCTTCGAGTTTGTTCAAGAATCAAATGGAAGAGAAGAATCAGAGGATTAACTAGAGATTGCAACTCGCATAAATCTATCTTCAAATCTATCAAATTATCTTTGTAACGCATTTTGTATTTTATCAAATTGAAATGCAAAAATTTGTGTTTACAAATTTTGGCACGCCCGGTGGGACTTCTCTACCTCTCATCTCTACTCTTCACCAGAAATCTTGAACAATGTCAATTCAACCAAATACAACTGCTCCAACTTCATCTAAAGGTTCTTCGGAAGGCATCGGTATGATCACGCGAAGCAAAGCAAAATTGATGTAAGAGGTGTCCAAGTCAACCTCCCGTCTTCCATCTATCCATGAAGAAGATGACAACTTTGAGAGAAGCTTCACATTCCCCACTGAAAATTATCAACTCCATGCAAGTGTCATGATGACAAACACTTCCACCATGGAGGAACAACTCTTGAACTTGACAAAGATGGTTGAATCTCTAACCAAGCACATCCAAGAGCAAGATGCCCAGATTGCAAAGCTTAAAGGAGAAAAAGGAGATTCAAGCCACGCCAACAACGATAGGGAAGGCGAAGAAAGCGAAGAAGATGGAGAGAATAACGATGAAGAAATCTCCAAAGACAAATCAAAGAGTGATGGAAAAAGGCCTTCAGGAAAAGACATTCTCTTCTCGTCTGGTGGCCTAATTCCCATTGACCAACTCAAAGAGTTCATCGAAGCAACAATGAAGAATAACTCCGATGGAAGCTCCAAGTCATCGTTAACTTACTCCAAGCCATATACTCGGCGAATTGACAGTATGAGGATGCCTCTTGGCTATCAACCACCAAAATTTCAACAGTTTGATGGCAAAGGAAATCCAAGACAACATGTGGCTCATTTCATTGAAACATGCAACAACGCTGGTACTTATGGAGATCATTTGGTCAAACAGTTTGTTCGCTCATTGAAAGGTAATGCCTTTGATTGGTACACCGACTTAGAATCAAACTCAATTGATAGTTGGGAACAACTGGAGCATGAGTTCCTCAACCGCTTCTATAGCACTAGAAGAACTGTCAGCATGGTGGAGCTCACAAGTTCACGTCAATTCAAAGAAGAGCCAGTCATTGACTACATCAACCGATGGAGAAACCTTTGTCTCAACTGCAAGGATCGATTGTCTGAATCATCTGCCATCGAAATGTGTATTCAAGGGATGCATTGGGGCTTGCAATATATTCTGCGAGGAATCCAGCCAAGAACATTCGAGGAACTAGCCACTAGAGCTCATGATATGGAGTTGAGCATGATGGCAAGAGGGATCGAAGGACCACCAATCCAGGAGTCTAGCAAATTCAAGCCAGAATTCAAGAAAGGAGGAAAACCATATGACAAAGCACCAAAGAAGGAATCTATGGCAGTGAAAGCAACTTCTGTGAAATTTCTAAAGAAAGAAGTTAATCAGGAAGACAACCAGAATGCTCCACGAGACAATCAGAACTCTTCCCGAGACATGGGGAAAAGAAGACTTACCTTGAAAGAAATGCAACAAAAGCAATACCCTTTCTTAGACTCTGATGTTTCAGGAATTTTTGATGACCTGCTCAAAGAAAAGCTTATCGAGTTGCCAGAAATGAAGCGACCAAATGAAGCAGGGAGGACAGACGATCCAAATTATTGCAAATACCATCGTCTGGTTGGGCACCCCATACATGATTGCTTCATCTTCAAAGACAGGGTCATGCGGTTAGCTCGAGAAGGGAAAATATCTCTTGAAGAAGACACTAATACTGTAAATATGGTCTCCACCGACTTGAATGACATAATAGAAGGTATTGGAACCCTGTATGATACATCCAACCAAGTAGATGAAGAACCTGAAATAAACATGGAAGAAGACGATGATGCATTGGCAATCACATTCTCCAATGAAGACTTGCAACTTGGATTCGAACCTCATAACAGGCCATTGTTCGTGAGTTGTTATACACAGGAGCAAAAGGTCAATCGAATTCTCATCGATGGAGGCTCGGCAGTCAATATCTTGCCACTAAGGACTTTGAAGCAATTGGGAATCCAAGCAGAAGAGCTGTCAAACAGTCGATTGATGATTCAAGGTTTCAACCATGAAGGGCAAAGAGCTCTTGGAACTATAAGGCTGCGATTGCAGATGCGGGACATGGAGTCCACAGCGTTGCTTCATGTGATTGATGCAAGGACATCCTACAACATGCTTCTAGGTCGACCATGGCTTCATGAAAATGGTGTTATTCCTTCTACATTGCACCAATGCTTCAAATACTATCAAAATGGCACCGTAAGAAAAGTGGTTGGTGATCACAAACCTTTCACAGAAGCAGAGTCACATTTCGCCGATGCTCAATTCTATTTGGGAAGAACTAAAGCAACAATGATGGAAAGGGATGTACCACAGGAGGAGTCAGGATCCCGCCAAGAGAAAGAATCTCGCCCAAAGATGGAAGGTTTCACCATCCCTTTGACTAAGATTGATGCCAAAAAGCCCATTCCTCAGTCACTCAAAGATTTTGTCCGACCAAAGCAAAGTGGCGCCACAGAACATGGAGATCTCTCAGACAAAGAACTCTCAAAACACTTTGGTCCGAAGGCATACAAACTCCTTGTGAATGCTGGATACAATCCCCAAGAAAGCTCCACGTCAAAGTCTCATGTGAGAAAAACTGCTAATACAAGCCAAAATCCCAAGGCAGGCTTGGGATACATGGTGCAAAGCCCCATTCGTATTGCCATCAAGAGAGCCACTGCTAACTATGCTAGCACCAAGCAAATTCCGAAATCTTCAAGCAATCGGAGAACCCAAAGGGTTTCTGTTTTCAAAAGATTGGATGAAAGAAAAGCTCAACGAATATCTGTCTTTAAAAGGCTTGGCAAAGGCAAGTCCTGGAAAAAGGACGTGACAAAAAGGGCCAATGAATTGGACATAACAGAAAAGCTAAGGAGCTCGATTCCTTCTCGTATGAAGAGGTGTACCACTTTGCTCATATCATGTGGAAAAGAATTGAAGGCCAAAATGAAGACAATCATCTTTACACGGGATGCCGAAGACGATGAAGATAGAGAGAGTGTGGCTTCATCTTACTACATTACTAATGGTGCTAACAATCCAATTTCTCATACTACTCAAGGTCAAGTGCGTTGCGAAGATATTGTTACATCAAACCATATCACCTCATGTGAAGAAGTGGTTGTCGAAGAAGAAGACGCTGAAATAGCTCCTCAACAGTTTGAAGAAGGAGTTAAGGCTACTGTTGATGAATTGAGAGAAATTAATTTGGGCACTATTGAAGATCCACGACCCACTTACATCAGCGCGTTGCTGACCGTTGATGAGGAATACTCATATATCGCATTTCTCAAAGAATTCAAAGACATCTTTGCATGGTCTTATAAGGAAATGCCGGGGTTGAGCTCCAAGATAGCTGTTCATCATTTAGCCGTTAGAAAGGATGCACGACCAGTCAAGCAGGCCCAGCGCCGATTCCGACCAGAATTAGTTCCTCTAATTGAAGCTGAAGTGAACAAACTCATCAATGTGGGTTTTATTAGAGAAGTCAAATACCCAACATGGATTTCAAGCATTGTTCCAGTAAGAAAGAAAAATGGACAAATTCGTGTATGTGTTGACTTCAGGGACTTGAATGAAGCATGCCCCAAGGATGACTTTCCATTGCCAATTGCCGAATTGATGATCGATGCCACAACTGGGCATGAAGCATTAACCTTCATGGATGGATCTTCCGGTTACAATCAAATTCGCATGTCACCAAATGAGGAAGAGTTAACAGCATTTCGAACCCCGAAAGGAATCTATTGCTACAAAGTGATGCTATTTGGGTTGAAGAACGCTGGTTCCACTTACCAAAGAGCCATGCAGAAGATATTTGATGATATACTTCATAAAAATGTTGAGTGTTACGTGGATGATTTGGTGGTTAAGTCCAAAAAATGAAACAATCACCTGCAAGATCTACGAATGATTTTTGAGCGACTGAGAAAGCATCAGTTGAAAATGAATCCATTAAAATGCGCATTTGGCGTCAAATCCGGCAAGTTTCTTGGGTTCATTGTTCGCCATCAGGGGATAGAAATTGAACAAGCAAAGATTGATGCCATACTAAAAATACCCGAACCTCGAAATATTCATGACCTGAAAAGTTTGCAAGGGAAGTTAGCATACTTACGAAGGTTTATTTCAAATTTAGCTGGAAGGTGTCAACCATTTAGCCGAATTATGAAGAAGAGTATACCATTCGAGTGGGATGAGTCATGTAGAAATGCTTTCAAGAACATCAAATCTTACTTGATGCAGCCTCCTGTATTAGCAGCACCTGTGCCAGGACGCCCCTTGATTTTATATATTGCTGCTCAAGAACGATCCATGGGAGCTTTGCTTGCGCAAGAGAATGAAGGTGGAAAAGAGAATGCATTATACTACTTGAGCAGGACAATGACACCAAATGAGTTGAAATATGCTCCAATTGAGAAGCTGTGTTTGGCATTGATTTTCTCTATCCAGAAGCTTAAGCATTATTTTCAAGCTCACACTGTCCGCCTCGTATCTAAGGCAAACCCTTTAAAGTTTGTGATGTCCAGACCTGTTCTATCTGACAGACTTGCACGTTGGTACCTCCAACTGCAACAATTTGAGATTGTGTATGTTCCTCAAAAGGCTGTGAAGGGACAAGTGTTGGCAGACTTCTTAGCAGACCACCCAATTCCGGCTGAATGGGAGCTAAGTGATGACCTCCCGGATAAAGATGCACTTGTAATCGATGTCGTCCTACCATGGTGGATGTTTTTCGATGGAGCATCTCATAAAGAAGGTGCTGGTGCCGGGATCGTGTTCGTGACACCAGAACGTCAAGTGCTGCCATTTTCCTTCACTCTAACTGAGAATTGCTCTAACAATGTAGCAGAATATCAAGCTCTGATCCTCGGTTTGGAAATGGCGTTGAATATGCAGCAATATCACCTCAAAGTATATGGTGATTCTAAATTGGTGGTTAATCAAATACTTGGATTGTATGAAGTAAAGAAACCTGAATTATTGCCATACGTCAAGTATGCTCGAAAGATCATTGAGTGGCTCGGAGATGTGGAGATTGAGCATATTTCAAGAAGTGAAAACAAGCAGGCAGATGCCTTGGCCAAACTTGCATCCACTATAGCTATGATCAGTGGTGAAACTCAAATCCCAGTATGCGAAAGATGGGTCATACCACCCATTTTCGAAGAAGAAAAAGACGAAGAAATCGAAAGCCATCTTGTTGAAGTCTTTGAGATTGAGAAGGAAGATTGGCGCCAGCTGTTGGTCGATTACTTGAAGTATGATAAATTACCAAATGATCCACGTCGAAGGGTTGACATCCGACGACGCGCCACTCGCTTCATATTTTTCAAAGGAATACTTTATAGAAGGTCTTTTGATGGAGTATTTCTAAGATGCTTAAGCAATGAAGAAGCCGCCAAAGCTATGGAAGAAGCGCATTCTGGCGTGTGTGGTGCTCACCAATCGGGACCAAAGCTGCATTTTCGAATCAAGAGGATGGGCTACTACTGGCCAACTATGGTGAAAGATTGTTTGGATTATGCGCAAAGATGTCAAGCCTGCCAATTTCATGCGAATCTGATTCATCAGCCACCCGAGCCACTACACCCCACAGTTGCATCCTGGCCTTTTGATGCTTGGGGCATGGATGTTGTTGGTCCATTGACAAAATCATCAGGGGGGCATTTATACATTTTGGCAGCTACCGATTACTTCTCCAAGTGGGCTGAGGCGATACCATTAAGAGAAGTGAAGAAAGAGACCGTTGCTGAGTTTATCAAGACCAACATCATCTATCGCTATGGAGTTCCTCGCTACATCATAACTGATAATGGAACACCTTTCAGCAACACGGTGATAAACAAGCTTTGTGAAAAATTCGGCTTCAAGCAACGGAAGTCATCGATGTATAATGCACCGGCAAATGGGTTGGCTGAGGCATTCAACAAGACTTTGTGCAATCTGTTGAAGAAAATTGTTTCAAAATCAAAGCGTGACTGGCATGAACGTATTGGGGAAGCATTGTGGGCATATCGAACCACCTATAGAACTCCTACGCAGGCAACGCCTTACTCTTTGGTATATGGGGTTGAAGCTGTCATTCCTCTCGAGCAACAAATTCCCTCTTTGAGAATGGCCATTCAGGAAGGGCTAACTGAAGAAGAAAATACACGTCTGCGTCTGGAGGAACTCGAAGCTCTAGATGAGAAAAGGCTGGAAGCTCAGCAAAAGTTAGAATGCTACCAAGCTCGCCTCTCAAAGTCTTTCAACAAGACGGTGCGAGTGCGTTCTTTTCAAGTTGGAGATTTGGTCCTCGCTGTGAGGAGGCCAATCGTTGTCACTCATCGTGTTGGAAACAAATTCGTATCAAGGTGGGATGGCCCATATGTTGTCAAGGAAGTCTACACAAACGGAGCATACAGGCTTCTTTCTGATGACAACGTCAGAGTTGGGCCTATCAACGGCAAGTTCCTGAAACGTTACTATCCTTGAAAGGTGGTAGAAGTTAAAGCATGTACATATGTATATAGTTTAATAAAATATATATATATATATATATATATATATATATATATATAGAAAAGCAAAAAAAAAAAAAAATAATAAAAAAATAATAAAAAAATAAAAAAAATAGAAAAACAGAAAAGCCAAAAAGGTGAGTCAGATGAAAAACTAGAAATGGAGAAAAGCAAACAAAATGGAGTGTATGAAGACAGCTCCTTGACGCACGAGCCTAAACTGCATGTTACTCCTGGCCCGCATGAGTATAAACTGTGCACGACACCCAATCTCAAACACTTGTTGATCCTATGAACTACGTTTTGACTTGATCCCTTTCAAAAGGGTACGTAGGCAGCTTAGATAATTTCTAAGTTCAGTCATAAGTTGTGTTTGACTCTTTTCAATTTATATCATCAAGTTATGATTTAAGTTGATTATGTGAAGCCAAAGACGTTTCATTCCAAAATAGCAAAGAAATCAAGTCATCAAAAGAAGCACAAGCATCGGGAGAAGATGTCAAAATATCCATGACAAACCAAATGAGAATCATCAAAAGAGGAATGATAAAAATGCAATATACTAAGCAAAAGGGTCTTGATCTCTCAAAATCTGCTGCATAGACTCTAGTGAAAGCTTCAAGGCTTCCAAATTCTTCAAGACCTCATCATTTCTCGAAGCCTCTTCAAGCTTGGCCAGGTCTTCCTTGAGTACCTTGATCTCACCACGAGTAGTCTTGAGTATCAGGCTTCGCTGCTCCAAAGACACCAACAATTCTTTCTTGCGTTTCTCCAACTCATCAAGATCCGCTTTTAAAGCATCACAATTCGCAGCATCCTTCTTCTCTTTGGCAAACTTCTCTTGAAGGCAAACCTTGACCTCTCGAACTTTGAGTGTGTGGCCTTCATTGATCTCATGAGAAGCCGACCTTACTTTATCAAAAGCGGTGGCTTTGGAGAATAGTTCATCAATACTATCTTCAAGGTTGGAAAGGTCAAGACCACAAATAATCTTCATACGGGAAATGCCACTCCGTATCTCGTCTTCAAGCGCCGATAGAAACTCGACTTTGGTTCTCTCAACCTTGTCACAAAGCTTTCCCCAGATGATCCTGCAGCACGACTTGAGTTCATCATCGATCATGCGTGTGGCATTGAACTCGGAAGGCGCCCCACATGATGGCATTGGTCGGGGGCGGGATTGTTTAGCAAGACAAGGAATCTCGTTTGACTTATTGGATTCAATGGATACACAGTCGATTGGTGAGCCCTTCTCAAGATTATTTCCAAACACTTCTTTCAAAGTCTACAAAAGGGCAAGAAGAAGATGCAATTAGAATGTGAAATTATATATCAATACGAAAAGAAGATAATAGATGAGGAAAGACCTTGTTCACATCGGCATCCACTAGAGTTGGCTCTTCCTCAACGTGACCCTCGGCCGGTTTTGAGGACCCCGCAATTCTCTTCTTTTTCCAATTACGCTCAGAATTGCTATTACCAGAATCAGCTATGAGGGTGGTAGAGACGACCTTCCTCTTTCCATCTTTGGAGTTGATTGCTTCTTCCTGATCTTTTCTTTTAAAAGTGATATGAGCCGGAGAAGAGATTTTGTTTTCAAAAGAAAATCTGTACGTCCTATCCCACCAAGTCTTATAGTCGACTGAACAATGTATCTTCATGTCCAAAGAAGATCGTGGAAAACATGCCCTTGATCGCGATCTGTGCAGCAAACACATGCGCCAAAGGTTGAGACCTTCTTCCAAAGATGTCCTTCGAATGTTCTGAGTAAGGCTGCTGGGTACGATTTGGTAATAGCTAAATTGACGGCTGAAGCGGTGAGGACCATAAGACTCCACGATGAAGTGGTCATCCAGCCGGCGAACCAAAAAACTCGAGCGAATAGCCATGAAGAAGCATTGCTCAATCTCTCTTGTATTTTCACCATCGACATAGAAAATGTCATCTTCCTTGGTGAATGTGGTACAATTCCAACGAATCGAGTTGTACGACTGAATTCGTTCGCGGCACGCAACAGGCAGATAATACTTCGCAGCTCCTTCGCCTGAGTATAGAGTCATCTTGGCGACACCAAGGCTTCTTGGAAGGGGAATGTGAGTGTTGAAATAGAGCGCTATCCAACCATATATGAAATGAAAGGGTAGCGTCACCGGGACAAGAGAAGGCTCCATAGAACTAGAGATAGTGTTCAACCCTTTGTAGATGTTGGCTAGAACTGGAACTGTAAGGGCAACTTTCTGTTTGCACGCCATCAAACTTGCCATTTTGAAAGAGGTTGGTCTAATCGACATGGCATCACCATCTGGAAAAACAAAGATACACAACCAGCAAGCTATATGAGCTGCCAAGTACATAGTGGTGTGATACTTGTCACTAGCATCAAGCTCGATGAATGGAGCCCTTTCTTCAGAAGACCATGATTGATACGCTTCAAATAAACCACTCGGATTATGAGTCGATTTGGGGCGTTGAGATTTCTTTGCCCTGCGAGCAGGAGGATGAGAATACTTTGAAGCTTTCTTCGACCAAAATTTGATCCATTCATCGATAGAAACTAAGCTCTTAGGATCCTTGCCATCACGATGCTTAAGAGAATAGTAAGCAGAGAGTAAATATCCACAACTCAAGGGAATGAACGGGTTGCCAAACTGATCTTTGCCAAGAATCTCTTTCGCGCAGGGTACAACCTCATCATACAGTGTCCCGGTACACGGAAGCCCTGATAGATACTGTAAATCCCATAGAGAAATAGACATCTCGCCAGATGAAGTGAGAATGGTGTTCGTCGCAGGACACCAAGCTTCACAGAACGCTTTAACCATCTCGGGCTGGCAATCATAAATGAAAAGAGAGGCATAAACTGCATCATAGATACCAACAACTCGGAGTTCATTCCCGCAGCGGCTAAGGATATCTTCAGTCCACTCCCAATAGCCTTCAAAGAAATGAAATTCCCCACGAAAGCTTGTAACCCTTCCCCATTTGGCATCTTTATCGATGATCCTTCGCCTCAAAGTCAATAGAAAATTGGACTCCTTGCTTTGCCAAGGACGGGCCGGATGCAATGTATGAGCCTTCAACGCTTTGTTCAAACTGATCTCGCTGGTCCACTCCGACTGATATAGAGAATTCAAAAGTTTGGGCCAAGGTTTCACATAGTGGCCTATCAATGCCGGAAATACTCTTAGATGCGTGCCCATTTCCGTCTCTTGCTCATCATCACTCAAAATCAGCAAATAATCTTGACCCTTGACCACAATATCTTTGAAGACCACCATCGTGACACTGCAAGGAAGCAACACATCCAGACTTAGAAATTTATTTGCATTTAAATAAAATGTGAATTAAATTCTAGTCAAGATAAAAGGAGGCAAGCAAAATGAGGCTAAATTGAATTATATATATATATATATATATATATATATATATAATAAAAGGAGAAATTCAATCATTAAAAAAAAAAAAAAACAAAAAAATCGGCCCACTCCTAAACTCTCAAAAAAGGCCCATCTCCCCTTACTTTCTCTCACTAAAACCAAACACTTTCTTCTCTCTCCACATATACATGCAATAAAAAAAAAAGAAATTCATAATTTAGAGAAAGAGATGAATGACAAAGTGTATCCATCAGCGAAGCCCACTGCCAATGGCGGCGGCGGCGCTCCCACCGCGGCGAACCCGGTGTTCCCGGCGAACAAAGCGCAGTTCTACAACTCCACGCGGCCGACCACCGCCGCGGCTGCTGCTGCTCGTGCTGCCTCTGGTCGACTCTGGCGATCCTCCTCCACCTTGAAAGATTCCGAGTTCCCCGCCTCCGACGGCCGGAAATACGAGTGTCAATACTGCTGCCGCGAGTTCGCCAACTCGCAGGCCCTCGGCGATCACCAGAACGCGCACAAGAAGGAGCGGCAGCAGCTCAAGCGCGCCCAGCTGCAGGCCAGCCGCGACGCCGCCGCCTCCTACATGCGCCCCATGGTCTCCCCTCTCACTGCCGATTCTCTCCACGCTATACACAATTTAAAAGCTCGACAACAATATAAGAGAAACTACAAAGGAGTTTTACCTTGATGAAGCACGGTCGTGTGTTGCCAACGACGTCCCTACTGCTGTTGTTTCCAGCAAATCACCGGCGAAAGAGAGAAAGAGAAAGTGTTGCAGGAAAAAGAGGGCGAAACTACTCGTGGCTTAGGTTTGCTACTGCCCAACAAGGCTATAGTTGCTCTATCAGTGTAGAGATAAAGTGGCAAGCAAAGGAAGAAAGGAAACAAGAAAAAAAAGAAATGAGCTAAAGGAGAGGCTACTGCTGTTAATACCAGGATCGCAGCACCCCTATTTATAGGCGAAAACAAGGTTCTATCAAATCCCTAAAACTAGCTGCCAGTGTACGAAGAGTGGAGTTTCAGCTATTCTTCCATCTATGAACTTCACTCCATTTCGATTAGTGGAGCTGGATTAAAGGTAAAAATGTCTGCTTTCCCGTATCATATGGGTTAATGATGAAAGCAATTTAGTGGTGGGGATATGCTGATTTTGGTAGTGGATTTGGGGACCCTTTTTTTCATAGGGGCTAGTGTGTATATATAATGTAATCTATTTTTGTGCAAGTGGAAGCGAATGGTTAGAAAACTGGATAATGGTTATTATATTTTGCAAAAAAAAAAAAAAAAAAAAACTCCTAAATACGAGTATAAACTATTTACAAAATTCAAAGAAATTGAAGAACTCCTAAATACGAGTATAAACTATTTACATAAATTCAAGAAATTCAAGAAACTCCTAAATACGAGTATAAACTATTTACAAAAATTCAAAGAAATTCAAGAACTCCTAAATACGAGTATAAACTATTTACATAAATTCAAGAAATTCAAGAAACTCCTAAATACGAGTATAAACTATTTACAAAAATTCAAAGAAATTCAAGAACTCCTAAATACGAGTATAAACTATTTGAAAATTCAAAAAAAAAAAAAATTAAATTCAAGTCAAGAACTCCTCGATAAGAGTTTAAACTATCAAGATAAATTTCGAAACTTGTCTATTACCAAAGACATTTTGTCCATAAACAAGTCTCGATGGGGCAATTTGTAGACAATTAAATTGTCGTCGAATTAAATCATGCCACGTGTAAATTCATGAATTAAATATTCAATTATATTTTCTATTTTATTAAATGGGATTTTATTCCTAAATTAAATAGATATATAATTAATATTTAACATAAATAAATTAATGGGCTTATGGACACCTAAAGCCCTAAGGCCCATGCATGAAGGCCCAAAGCCCATAAAGCCCACGAAGCCCATCTCTAAAATCTATAAATAGAGGTGTTGGGGTGCTCATTAGAATGGACGTGAAGGAGTGGAAGATCGAAGAGCACAAAGAATTCTCTCTAGTATCACAAGTAGAAGAGGCGAAGAATTGGAGAGTTCAAGTATTCTTCCAAGTATTCAAGTATCTTGAAGAATTCTATCTAATGTTCAAGTCTCCTTCAAATCTTCAATCGTTTGAGTATTCAAATCTTCAAGTATACTTCAAAATCTTCAAGTATTCAAGTATC
This sequence comes from Salvia miltiorrhiza, assembly GCF_028751815.1. Taxonomy (NCBI): domain Eukaryota; kingdom Viridiplantae; phylum Streptophyta; class Magnoliopsida; order Lamiales; family Lamiaceae; genus Salvia; species Salvia miltiorrhiza. The sequence goes on from NC_080391.1 coordinate 31,405,444, forward strand.
TTCAAATCTTCGAGTATTTCTTCAAATGTTCAAGTATTCCTGCGAATCTTTGAAGTGATCTTCAAGTATCCAAAGAAATCAAGTTCAAAAGCTTCAAGGCATTCTTACAAATTCTAAGAATGTTCTCAAATCAAATCAAATTCAATGTTCAATCCAAAATCATGACTTAAGTCCTTTGGATTGACGTCATCAAAACAAGTATTTCAAGAACCTTTGAGTTTGTTCAAGAATCAAATGGAAGAGAAGAATCAGAGGATTAACTAGAGATTGCAACTCGCATAAATCTATCTTCAAATCTATCAAATTATCTTTGTAACGCATTTTGTATTTTATCAAATTGAAATACAAAAATTTGTGTTTACAGGCGGCATCTCCTGCAGTGCTTCCACCAATGGAATATTAATATGTACTTTCCTGAAGATCTCTAAGAATTTGGAGAACTGCTCTTGTCCCTTCTCTTTCTTCTGGCGCTGAGGGAGAGGTATAGTCACAGTTGCTGGCGAAGTAGCTGTCTGCTTTTCATCCTTCTTTTTGCCAGAAACCTCAACAGTGACCTCCTCTGCTCTTTCTTCAATCAGCTGTGCACTCTCTTCTTTTGCCGTCATAGCCCCTTCCTGTGTAGTCCTGCTCGGCAGATCAACCATCTTAAAATGACGCTGGGGAAACGGCAACCACCCAGGAGGACGCAGATGAGGTGGAAGTCGTCGGCCTTCCTCCCAGACTTTCCACGAGAGCTCTTCTTTCTCCATCTCATGAGATCCATGGTTGCCTTCTGAGGGGGCTTCATTCTTCAATCCAATGGCCATGCATTGCTCCTTTGGGTTCACCTTGGCATTGTTTAAGAGGTTACCCGACTGTTGGAGTTTGTTGACGGCGGTGGCTACTTGACCCAATTGGGTCTCGAACATCTTCATTTGAGTCCCCACAGCAACGACATTGGACTCTAGCTTTTCCATCCTCTCATCTGCCTTGGAGATGAACTTCATCATCAGCTCCTCTATATTTGGCTTCTTCTCTTCATTAATGATTCCATTCGTAACAGAGAAGCCTGGTGGAGGTTGGATTGCATTGTTGGGATTCCCATAAGCCAAATTGGGATGTGGACGCCCTCCATGATGAAACTGTTGTCCACTATTGTATCCACCCTGTTGCTCATGCTGAAAGTTCCCATAGCTTTTGCCATTGATGTAGTTGACGTCTTCTACGCCTGTCGGGATCTCTACAGCTGGCTTAGAATTGCCAACAATCATAACATTGATTTTTGAGTTCATCTCTGCCAGCTGAGTCAAAATCAATGCCACGGGATCTGAACTGGAGGTAGCAGCAACTTTCTTCAAGTGAACTCTCTCGGATGGCCATTGATAGCTCGTGGTGGCCATGCTTTCAATGATCTCCATGGCTTCAGAACTCCCCTTCTTGAGCAATGAGCCCCCTGCAGCTGTATCCATGAACATCCTGGTGCGCTCTCCACAAGCGTTATAGAACATGACCACCAGAGTCCCCTCATCGAAGCCATGGGACGGGCACTTCCTCAACTTCTCCTGGTATCTCTCCCATGTCTCTGCTAGTGTCTCTCCATCGAACTGTTGGAATTGGAGAATCTCCATCTTTAACTTCAATGTGAGCCCGGGAGGATGGAACTTCCGCAGGAAAAGATCAGCCAAATCCCCCCATACAGGATTAGCTCCCAGCTGCAAAGTATGATACCATGACTTTGCCTTATCCCGGAGTGAGAATGGGAAAAGGCGGAGTCGTATGATGTCATCTGGGACTCCGTTCATCTTGACAGTGCTGCACAACTCCAAGAATTGCGCCAGATGCGCATTTGGGTCCTCCACGGCTTTACCTCCATATTGGTTTTGCTGCACCATGGTAATCAGCCCAGTCCTTAGCTCGAAGTTATTCGCGTTGACTCTGGGCGGCTCTTGGTACTGGTACAGTGGAGTAAATGCCTCATCAATAGGCGGCTGTTTCTGCTCAGCAGCATTTTTCTGAGCATCCAACACCGCCTGCAACTGCTCTCTCAACGCACGGACTTCTTCCGCAGTGGCCATAGAATCCAAATTATCTTGCTTTGCTTGGTTGTTCTTGCGGCGGAGCGTAGCTTCAATCTCAGGATCAAAATCTTCAAGAGGAAGCTTCTGAGATCGCGTGTTCATGCACTACCTAGAAAACTCCAACGCAAGAATCAGAACCGCAGGAAAAATAAAGAACAGAAAAATAAATAACAGAAATAAAAAAAATCCAGAGTAGTATCAAACAATTAACAGAATAGTACTGATAAAAATCAGTCCCCGACAACGGCGCCAAAAACTTGTTCGCTATTATATTTAACACGCCGCAAGTGTACGGGTGTAATTGTGTATAGTAGCAAGCAAGGTCGTATTCCACAGAGACTGAATTAACCAATTCCTATCCTAAATTATTCTACTCTATCTGGACAAACGAAATTGAGTGTTTTGTTGTAAAAAAAAACAAAATAAATAAACAGCAGGAAAGAAAACAAATCAAGCTGTGAAACAGAGAAACAGATAAGACAAGATTTCCCAAGGCAAAGGTTTCAACAGATTCTCCTAACTAACATGTTCAATTCAATTAATGAGATGATTCCTAAGGCAATCTCAAAACTAGTCTATACCCACTCCCGTGACATACAAACCGTTGATTACATGCAAGGCTACCGTCCCCGGATCGCACTTCTAACATGCAACTCCTAAAAGCTCATAGGATTAACGCCCTCACAAATATCAATTCCCTTTAGAATTAAATATATGTGTTCTATGTTCTTAGTTCAGGTAATAATTATCATCTCCCGATATCAAATTAAAACCTATGATTATGCTAAATTGGTGATCAAGCAATAAAGCAAACAATTATAACAAGAACATAAAAATGAATAACAATCTCAATTAATTGAATCAAACAGTCAGAAATTCAAATCATGTCTACTCCCTAAACCCTGGGAAAAAGGGATTCTAGCCACACATAGACATATGAACTAGAATATAATTCTCAATAAAACTGTAAAACATTCAACAATAAAACCGTAGTAGAATCGAGAATCTTTAGTTCTTGCTCTGGCTCCGTTCTCCGTCTCAGCTCTCAGGAAAAGTAAAAATATGATAAAAGATGATAAAAGCTGCAGAGAATAAGTTCTTGGGGAGTATTTATATGCCCTAGGTCTTGTAGCTCTCAAAAATACCCAAAATCGCAAAAAAAACGAATTTTGGGCGGAAATACGGCGACTCGCGCGGCCACGTCGCACGGCCGCGCGCCTGGACCGCGCGACGAAACAGAACTTCTGACAGCTTTGCGCAGCAATTTTGTTTTGGCTCGTTCTCTCTCGTCCGAACTCCGATTTATGATCCGTTTGGGCTCACGAACTCCTCTCGAGACGAACTACAACTTGTATTTCATCCAATTCTTCCAAAGTCTGCTTCATTATTTCTGAAAATTCGTTCAAAGACAAGCAAGTAACAAGTTCTTGACCATAAACGAATATAAGCTCAAATAGACCATCAAACACACAAAATCCTCATAACTAAACATCAAAAATGACACACCATGAGGTAAAAATGCATGTTTATCACATTGATCCACTTTCTCCACTTTGCGTCAAAGTTGAAACGTTCTAGCATCAAGTCCAAATAATCCCATTCGATCGAATCATAAGCCTTCGCAAAATTGATCTTAAAGAACATCCTGCCCATCCTCGATCTCTTGGTGTCTTTAATAGCCTCGTTCAACACGATCACTCCATCAAGGATGAAACGACCACTCAAGAATGCACTCTGATTTTTCGAAATAATAGAGCTCAGCAGTGTTCTCATTCTTCCTGCCAATGTTTTTGCAATAACCTTATACATGCTCCCAATCAAAGAAATTGGTCTATAGTCATCTAGAGACCCACAAACCTCCTTTTTTGGAATCAATACAATGTAGGAAGAATTACAGCCTCTAGATATCTTCCCATTTGCGTGAAACTTATGCATAAGTTGCATAAAGTCCATTTTGATCACGTCCCATGAAGATTTCCAGAAGCTGAAATTAAAGCCGTCCGACCCAGAACTTTTACTTCCTTCGCAACTCCAAACGGCTTCTTTAATTTCTTCTTCCGTGAATGGCCTTATCAGACTAAAATTTTCCCCTATAGATAATTTTCTACTAACGAAATTCGAAGGGATATCAGGTAATTTCCTCCTCATTTTCTGAAAGAACTTCTGGAAGAACTCTGTTGCTTTGGCCTTGATGGTTCCCGGATCCTCCACCCACCTATTGTCGATCTGCAAACCCGCAATCTCATTCTTCTTCCTACGTTGACAATAACTTTATGGTAGAATATTGAGTTTAAATCCCCTTCACTGATCCATCGTGATCTTGCTTTTTGCTCCAAGAGGCTATTCTTATTTCTAGTGATAGGATAACCTTTGCTTTTGCTTCATTTCTCCTACTAACTTCTTGTTCTTCTAACTCGCGTTCCTCGTCAATCATATTCAAGCGCTGGATTTTCTCTTTCTAGAATTTAATCGCTGTATCCAGATTCCCAAAGGATGATCTGTTCCATTCCTTCAACGTTGATTTCAGAGCCTTCAGTTTTTCTTTAAAAATGAAACATCCCCATCCTATAATTGCCGTCTCGCTCCACACTTTATGGACTAATGAGTGGAATTCCAGATGCGTTTGCCAAGTGTTAATGAAGCAAAAAGGCTTTGGGCCCCAATCGATCAACTTGGTTGATAAAATGATGGGACAGTGATCTGAGACTGATCTCTGTAAGCATCTGCCGTGAGTCGATGGCCACGCCTTAAGCCAATTATCATTGACCAAGAATCTATCGAGCTTGCTCTTGCATCCTCCATTTGCCCTATACCACATAAAATTTCTGCCTTGGGTCTTAATCTCAAACAACTGACTTTCTCGGATGAAGGAATTGAACCGTCTCATTTTTGTGTTTCCATAGTACACCCCACTTCCCACCCTCTCTCCCAATTCTCTATCTGCATTGAAATCACCCAGGATGCACAAGCAAATGTCCTTGTTTTGATCAGCGATAATCTTCAGTTTGTCCCATAATTCAGCCTTTGCTCCAGGTTCGGTTGGGGCATACACGTTGATAAAGCAGTAACTATGATGGCCCTGGTTTTCTTTTCCATTGATGATGACCGCCCCCGACATATCCCACCTGCTAGACAAAAAGAAAATATCCTTGTTCCAAGCACAAAGAATCCCACCCGATCTACCCTCAGAGTTTCTATGAGCCGTTTCAAAATTATATTTTCCCAACCATGAATAACACACAACCTCTTCCCAGCTCGTCATTTTGGTTTCTTGAATGAAAACTAAATTAACTTTGTGTTTACTAATTATTTCTTTAACATCCCTCTTTTTTGCAGAGTTCCCCAAACCTCTTATGTTATAGGATAACAAAATCATGATAAAGTGATCTTACCCTCACCCAGATTGTCGCCCTCCATCAATTGGGCTGCCATCTCAATGTCTGTCCTTGTACTTGTTAAGCCAAGCTTTTTCCCGAAGTTCCAAACCCTTAAGCCCTCCTCCAGCCTCCGCTCATCTCCATTTATCATCGTGTCTTCTTTTTCTCTTCCTGCCTCGTCCCCTACTGTGCTTGCTTCTGGATCCATTTGTGCATTGAACTCCCCCCCATTTCATCCTTTGTTTAGCTAATTCTTGGGTTCTTTGTGTTTTCTTGTATTTCCTGATTTACCTCATATTATACGCCTCTCTTTGCCCCTTCTCTTTCCGGCGATTCTCCACCCCTGATCTTTCAATTCTTTCCTTCTCCTCGTTCTTGTTGGTTGGCTTCTTCGCGGTCCTCTTCTCGCCGATTTTGAGCGAAGGGTTTTCTTGTCTTCGATTTGTTAAGCAAATAGGCGATAGAGGCCACAACTTATGATCTGTTGATTCTAATTGAGGGGAATGAGGTAGTGTATTTGGGACACTCGATTCTACTCTCTGCTCTTCCTCCGATGAGAAAATGCTCCCGTCCCCTTTTTCTATTCCAAGGTCTTTTTGTGTCCTTAGATTTTCTATTGTAAAAATATGTGCCTCGCTTCCCACCCTTTGGGCTTCACCGTTTAATGTGTTGTGGCCCTTATCCGATTGGGCCTTTCTTTTCATTTGAAGGCTTTCTATTTTCTCTTGGGCCCGGGCCTGCGATGAGTTCGTCTCATTTGGGATAGCAACTGGGTCAAGTGTCCCCAAGATCATGGGCCTGTTCTGGAGGGTATTACCATTTTCAAATTGCAACAATGCATTGGGACTTGCCAAGCGTGATTCCCCTCCAGCCGCCAAAGAATGATCATTTTTCTTGGAAATTAGAAAACCGTTATGAATCCTTTCAGAAACCAAAGAGTCGTTTACCTGTGCCATCGAATCAGCCGCCTTTGGATCGTCGAAATCGATGCCCCTATCGATGAGAGCGTCCACCGGCGAGATTGAATTCTTTTCCCACGACCACTCCGATTCGGAGTCCGTTCCCAGCTTTTCGTTAACAGTATCAACTGAGGCCTCGAAAGGATTGATGATTTCCTCCACCCGAATATTAAACAAAGTACCTTCAATTCTACATTTCAAAATTCTGTCCAACGATCGAAGGCCCGTGGAAATATGGACACGTGCAACGTCGAGACTCTTTCTGAGTTTTGTCTTTTTCTCAATCTTCAGAACCAACCCAAGTTTTACACATGCAACGTCGAAAAATCTTAGGTTCCAGGCCTGAAGAGGCACCCCGGTCCACCTAGTCCACACTATTCGTTACTGATTAACGTCAATATTCCTCCATGGACGCACCCATTGAAACCAAAAATCCTTCCACTCCTCCATTTCTGAGAGTGCCTCCTGGACCGATTGCTTCCATATGCTTTGTAGCAATACAAGATTTTTGCCGAGGGACGTAACTTGAATTCTTCCGATGCTTTCGCAGTTGATTTCCTCCTTTATATCTTTCCAAGCATAATCTGTTTTGATGTACCCCGTGAACGTGCCATTGAGCCACTATGACTCCGACTCGGTTGGTTGGAAAAGTATCTCCTCGTCAGACACCGTGGCGTAGTTTTCCTCGTTCCTTTCCACCTTTCTCCCGGTCAAAACTTCTAGGAACGACACCCCCTCTTTCCTTAGATAATTCAAGTTTGTCTTATGCATAAACCGCTTCGACTGAACCCTTCTCTCCCTTTCTATGGTCTTCCCAACTGTCTCCTCAGCTTCTCTCTCAAATTTAGGTTTGAACACCCTGACCTTATAGCTTCCAATCCAAAGTGTATTCAGTTTTTCCAAAAGTTCGTCTGGATTCTTCACCTTGGAGAATCTTACGAACCCAAAAGGTTTGCCTTTGAGATCTCTTTTTGAGGGGCAAAAGACATCAGCTGTCTCCTTAACCGTACCAAATTTTCTTTTGAGAAAATCTATGCTACAGTCTTCCGGAATGTTATTGAAGAAGAATGTCGTAAGAAGCTCTCTATTTTCCCCCTGAACCCCATTGTGTGGCTTACTGGTCCGGTGAAAACTTTGCCTTGTCTTGCTAAACCTTAAATCAACTCTCTCGCGTTAAGAGTTAGGTTTCATCCTAGGGCTGGGTACATTTTCCTGCCTCACCGGAAACCACTCGAAAGTGGTTGGAACTACCCCTCTCTTCCTCACTTCTGCAGATGCCGTTATCTCCTCCATCTGGTAGATGAGTGATTTGAACTAATTTTAAAACATTAAGGGGTTGGCAGCACCTAATGAAACCATGGGGGGTGTTTTGTGCATTGTTTACAACGATAGGGGTTTTTTTGCACCTTTGCCATTTTTTAAAAAGATGCCCTATTATTTCTTCCAACTTCTCCTTAGGCCTTCTTGATATGCAGAATCTTCTATGCTTCAGCTAGTACTTAAAATATTTAAAGTAGCACTTCAATGTTTGGTTAATCATCGGTCTTAATTGATTTCGAGTAGTGCTATTTGGATAAAATTGGTTCGAACAAAAAGAAATTAAATATTTAAAAAATTGATTGACTTAAAAATTTTGGTTCAAATTTAAAAGGATTTAGTTAATTTTATTGTTTTCTCCACATTATAATTTTTTTTGTAACTTTTTAACATTTTTTAATTTTTTTTTGTAGTTTTTGTACTTCGAAAATAATAAAAATAAAAAAGTTTTTAAAAAATTACAAAAAAACTATAGTGTGGAAAAATAATAAAACTAACTAAATTCTTTTTCATTTGAACCAAAAATTTTAAATATAATTATTTTTAAAAGTATTTAACTAGTATATTTTATCTCGACATATTTTGTCCAAAAAATATTATTGATTTCTAAAACCTCCCCTGCTACACCAGAGAATCCTTAGAGTCATTAACAATAAAATGGCATTAGAACAAAATTTGCACAGGTAGTGATTGTCTAAAACACACTCAATGAAGACCTTATAAAAGGGTTGAAGTAGCAAACATTTGGCTATCCTTCTATCAACGATCCTTCTAATTTTTTGGAACCTTTATATTAAATGAATTGTAAATTACGTAAAATTTCATGATTCATGTGTTTAATTAGCATTTTAAATTTTTTATGGAACATATTTATGTTCCTGTGTATATGTTTGGATAGCTGTTTTACACCAGATACTTACTTTTAAATAAGTTGCATGTGATTTCTTTATTTGCGTATAGCTATAGCTATAGCTAGCTAATTATATATATACACTCTCGCGCATTTATGACCTGGACTCGAAATCAATATTATTATTATCCTTGCATTACAACCTTTGCACAAATTTGTGAACTTTAACTTATTAATTATATTTTATGTAATGCCAGAAAATACTGGGTATAACTTGTGTTTAGTAAAGTTTTATCATATAATACCAAATACATAGACTGGTCCCCCTTCTAAGGTTTATAGCCCTAACATGAATGCATTGACTAAACAAACAATTAATCTAAATTTATATGAGATGAGTTGAGAAATTACAAAACCTGTGATGAATTAAGGTTGTATCAATTATTTATTTATGTGGTGATTGTTTCAACATTATACCAGCCAATGATACTAGTTTTCTACAAAACCGAATATTGTCATGAGATGGGAAACCTTGTCCTTTTGTTCAGTTTTTAGGTATTGTTTAAGGCAAGTATGAACATATATAATTCTGTGTTATTCTCGTAAAACTATCCTGTCGGATCCTATGTAACAATTAGGGTATTGTAAGCATATCTGATGGCAACGAAGCAATTTTAGTGAAGATGCTTCACTTTCATATCCTCAATTTTTGGCATGTGTTCTACTCAAATCCCATGTAACATAAATCAGTATAACACATTATGAAATAAAGGAATGGACAATAAATCGTTAATCAATTAGAAAATGAATACATAAGTGCATGCATGTGAATGAAGCCTTAAAACGGCGAATTAACAAAAATGGATTTTTTTTATTATTTATGAGATTTGAATCTTGAATCATAAATTCATTCATTAAAGTCTAAATTAATTGTAGATCTTCATATTAATTGTAGTTCATTTTTATACAATCTGTATGTGAACTCATTTGAGCCACTCTCATCTATATACTACCTTGTAATTGTATAATTAAGGGTTCTCCACCAAAAATCTATTGGGTATATCCATTTGTTGTTTAATGCCTTATAATTGTTAATACACATTAATTATTTTATCTATTACCAATATTAAGCTATAATAGGTTTAGTAAAAATTAAATTATATATGAACTTCACATTGACATATATGAATTAAATTGTATATGAACTTCACTTATATACATAAATTGTATGCCCATTAACTCTTATTTATTTCCATAATTGGATTTTAATATTCATTTATATATAATTGACAAACTTTTATTATTTTGATAGCAGTTTTATTTTTATAACTATAGTAATTCACGCTGGCCAATATAATATAAATTAATCCAAAATATTCACTTTTAAAAAATTATAGAAAAAAAAAACTTATTGCATGCGTACTTGTACTATAAGATATTTCAAGGAGATAAATAACTTATTCATTTACAAAGGATGTATGAATTATTTTTAATAATCAATTGATCTTATTCTTTGTAGGTACTAATCAATTGCTCTTTTTTTTTTTTTTTTTCTAAGCGTACATTATATTCAAGAAGGCTACTTTTAATTATAATTTAAATATAACATATAAATACCTTTTAGAGGTATAAATTCATTTTTTATAATTGAAATATATATTATTATTAAAGTTAAGGAAATATTAGTCAATATTAATTCTTTAAAAATGTTTAATTATTTATTTGTCAATAAATGAAATAATTTTTTCTCCATTTAGAAATATTAAAAAACTTTGAGATGTTGAAAAAATGCCACCACCCTTTAATTTGTTATAAAAACAAAATGTCCAATTTATCACTGAAAAGTTGACATATCAGGCGTATTACTAAACATATTAAAAAATATCGAAGTCGTGCAACCGCAATATAACGACACCAGCTTTATTCAAGCATGTTATGTAAATTTTCGATGACTAAAAATATTTGGGAATATTTGCAATATTTCAAGGTTCGTGCTAAAATTGTAAAATGAATGAAAGTTCATATAGGATTTGGTAGTTAACCCTTTAATGAAAAGTGAATGTCTCTAAGATAATTAGGTAATTATGTATATTTATAGGTTCGATAAAATTGTTTTATCATTATTTTTTTAGAAAATACACCATTATAATATATATATATATATATATATATATATATATATATATATATATATATATATATATATATTAACTTAATATTTTTGTTTAGAAAATTATTTTTGTCATAATATGACATACTCCCTCCGTCTACTATAAAATTTTTAGGAAGGAGTGACACAAATTTTAAAACAAGGTTGAGTGTATTAAGAGTGATGAAAACGTTTTGTAATTTGTGTTGTGTTATTTTAATTTGTATTGGAAGTGCTAAAAAGATAAAAAAAGTAAGGGAAAACAGGGTATTGTTAGTGGTGAGGTATAGTCCAAAAATAGAAAGAGGAGATTTTGTGTGGACGTCTTGAAAAGAAAATTTAGAAAGTTTTATATTATGGACGGATTAGAGGGATCAAATATTTGATTGGTTAATTATTATATTATTACTGTTTGCAATTTTAGAGACAATAATCTTGACGATTTTCACTTTCAAATGAAAATATGGTTAGAGGTACTATATTTCCTTTTCACGCCATTGATTTGAGTTTGTGTTGCGCCGAAGATGAATAGATTGTGGTGATCTGGAAGTGGTTAAATTATAAATGGGGAGAAGGATATAACGGAAGATCATAATTTGAAACCCTACAAATGTGAACTCGATCCACTAATTGAAGCAATATATGTATAACGTCTTTTGCATATATGCTATGTGTTTTGTGGGCTCATTTTATTAGGAAGTTTTTTATGCATACTCTTATTTAAAATGATTATTGACTTATTGATGTGACTACGCATTTAAATTAGTAATAAAATTGATTCATTTGTGTTTAATATAATTATTTATGTTAAAATATCAGGTCTAGTTTAATTTAATTTTATATAACATATTAATTTTTCATTCCGCGCGTTGTCTTGCAATACAGTTTTAAGTAAAATTCAAGAGTGACAACATATATGTATATCAAAAGTCAAGGAACAGTCTGTACCCTGATGCCTTGAAAAGTCAACTGATTAAGTTATAGCATGGTCTGATTTATATATTGATGCATAGATGCCTCATACCAACCAGCAGATCTAAATTACACGCCAAAATATTATTGGCATACATTAAAAGTATCTATTTTAAAATTGAAGATTTATGTTTAAACTATATATTTTTCTTTTTATTTTTATTTACTTTAACTTCTTATTTGTTGTTACATTTATTTCCAAAATTGTGAAATTCGATTAATTATAAAACATTTAATATGCATATCAAATTAAAGATCACAATAAGAGATTTAATATGATATATTTTATGAAAATATTTGATTTAAAATGTAAAATTTAAATTTGTTTAAATATTAAAGTTTTATAAATTTCTCTCTCCTCTCTCATCTTTTTTGAACAAATCTATTTTTAATTATTTTAATTAGTATTTTATTTTTAATTTTTTTTTGTTTTTCAATATCAAATTTTATAATTGTGAATTCTTTTTTATTTTGTCAATATTCAATTCAAATATATTCAATTAAAATTAATTTTTTTATTATATTTATAAGTATAACAATTGAATTAGTATTGATTTTATATAAATATAAAAATTAAAAATGTTTTCCCGTGCAATGCATGGGATGCAAATGCTAGTAAATAATTTAGATTAATTGATCTTATGTCATTTAATTCTACAAAATTAAATGCCTAGTTCTCAAAAAAATTGATTAAACATGAATTATTTCAAAATCAATTTGCAACCGTAATGGTCAAATTACATTGGATCAAGAATAAATAACATAATTATGTACTTATCCGGCTGAAAAGATTCAGTGTCCCATAATTTTATGTGTGCCACTGTGTTCTATGTTTATATCTATTATTTTAAAAATATTTTTTTATAAAAATAAAATTTAATTATTATAATACTATGAATTATATTTAATTTTTATTTCAAAAAATTATTTTTTTTATTATCATGACTTTGAATTCATCAACCTATTATTAGCTAATAAAAGTAAAATTAAATGATAAAAAATAATTATACACCCTAAATTGATGGAATAAACCCTTGTTGATAATCACAAAATTAAACTAAAGCATATAAAGTTGAAATTGAAAAAAAATATAAATAAGAAATTAAACAAAATTAAAAGTGAAACACAAAATGAAACATAAAATATGATACACTGAATCTCATTCCGAATCGAGATTCCAGTTCTCAAGGTGCATTCTTGGTTGAATTATTCCCAAAATGAAACCCATTTGTCTAAATCTATCCAGGTTTTGACTATCTCAGAGTAAGACAGAGTGATAGGAACATATCTGATGGCGTGCGGAAGATTTTCTACTCCAAGCAAATTTCAAGGATTCATTGAATATGTTTGGCATGTCATGATCTATATATTAGAGCAATATTCATTTTGATGCCAACTCTGAATTCTTTTGTTTAAGAGTGTGTTCGAAGCATATTTTAAAGGACTTATAATTAAGTTTCTAAATCTTATAAGATGTTTCAAAAATTTAGAATTAATTGTTAAAATCGGACAATAACTTTTAGTGTTTATTCAAAAAGAGGAGTATATGTTACGAAATTTGAAAATAAGTACTATATGTTAGGGAATTTGAAAATTAATGAGGACTATAACTTCAATTTTTCACATTTACACTCCTATTTCGGGCCATGATGGAAGCTATATATAGTCCTCATTTTCAAAGTGTTAAATATGTTAAGTCCGGAGGGTCTCGAATAGGTGTGTGGGGGAGGGGAGGAATACACCTATAGGTCATTTTTCGATCTTAACACAGAGATCAAAACGAAACTTTGAACACAAACTCAGACACCTGTTTACTGAAAAGAGTTTTGACCAAAACAGGGTTGACGACTGATACTGAATACTCTTATCCGTTAAGTCAAAGGAACTTAACTGATGCACGTAAAGCTTCAGTCGAGTTTGATAAACAGAGATGTTATAAATCTTACTGACTATCAGAAGATAGATCAGTCAGACTGATAACACACGCAGCGGAAAACTTTTGTTTCGTAATAGCCTGTGAGTTGAGCACGTTGTTACTTTTAAGTTTCTCTTTGCAATTAATCAGTTTTCAGTTTACAAGAGGAAGAACACAATTAAGAGCGTAAGTATTGAAAGCTGTAAATAACACAGAGATTTTTACGTGGTTCGGAAAACACTTCCTACATCCACGGTCGGTTGATCAGACCAACAACTACACTCTGCAAGTGCTTACGGGTGCACTGCAAACCGATGCTTGTACTTACGGGTGCACAACAAACCTGAACGTGTGCTTGCGGGTGCACACAACTGAAACAACTGAAGATCCAATCTTCAGTACCAACACACCTTGTTTGATTTCTCACTCCTAGCACGCACCGGGCACTAGGATCTCACGGAGACAGAGTACCTTCCTGAACTCCTTTGCAACTCAAACACTCGATTCTGTCGGTCGAAGGGAGATTTGAAAACTTGCCAACTAAACTTCAAAGAACAAGTTCTTTGCAGTTAGTTTGACCTAGGCTTTGGATAAACAAGGTTTGCCTAAGGTCTAAGAGAATTTATGTGATCAGCAGTGACTGATTTTTGGCTTTGGGATTCTCTTCTTCGATTCAAACTTTGGAGAGTTTGGGCTTTGGCTGAGAAATAATTTTGGCAGAGTTTCAGCTTAGGTCGTTGAATCGGTGGTGATTGAAGTTGATCCTCGAGCGCTATTTATTGGAGAAGTCTTGAATAGATCCGTTGGCGGAGAACGTCTTCAAGATTTCTTCCGTTGAAGAGCATTTCGAATTTGGGCTGAGGCTTTGTTGGGAACCTTGTGGAATATCCTAACCCTTGTTTTGATGATACCAAAATTCATAGGACTTAAATGTAATAGACTAGAATCGTTTTTGAACTCAAGTGTTAGAGTTCGTTTCTAGTTTAGTTGCGGTGTCAAAGACTGAAGACTGAAGAACGAAGACTGAAGACTGAAGACTGCAGTTACCAACTGAAGTATCAGTTGAAGAATCAGTTGAAGACTGATTATTTAATGCGCGCCATGGACTGATACTAAAGTTAAGTATCAGTTGAACATTCCTCCTAGGACTGATCTTCCAACGTTCAGAGGAAGCCACGTACGCTCAAGTACAGCCGCATTAAATGCAGAGATATCTCAATATCTTATCTCTGCAGAGGTCATTCCTATCTGGTGGTTACTTTTCAGAGATGTCACATCTCCTGTCCATCAAAGAGAGCCGTTTCCACACAGACAAGGAACCTCGAAGATTGAAGCCTCAGCCCAAATTCGAATTGCTCTCCAACGGAAGAAATCTTGAGGATGATTTACGCCAACAGATCTATTCAAGAGTTCTCCTACAAATAGCGCTCGAGGATCACTTCAACCTTCACCGATTCAACGACATAAGCTGAAGCTCTGCCGAAATAGCTACTCAGCCTAAAGCTTAAACCGCCCAAAGCTTGAATCGAAGAAGAGAATTCCAAAGCCAAAATCAGTCACTGCTGATTACATACATTCTCTTAGACCCTAGGCATATATTCTGTGTACCCAGAAGCCAAAGGTCAAACTTGCTTCAAAGAACTCGTTCTTTGTAAGTATAGTTGGCACTCGTTTAAACCTCTCCCCCATAAGAGTGTTTGAGTGACTCGGAGTTTCAGAAGATGTTCTGAACTCTGATAGGGAAGTCTGAGCACGAGGTGTGCTTAGCAAGGAAATCCTGCGCGAGCTGTGTAGGTGCTGAAATCCTGCGCGAGGTGTGTAGGTAGGGAAACCCTACGCGAGGTGTGTAGGTGCTGAAGAGAGAGTTTATCTTCAGTTCACGGTTTGCAGTGCACCAGGGAAGCACTTGCGGAGTGGATTGTTGGTCTGATCAACCAGCCGTGGATGTAGGAAAGAGTTTTTCCGAACCACGTAAAAGTCTCTGTGTTATTTACAGCTTTTAGTTTTACATTCATAACTGTGTTATTTCAATTGATAAAACTGAATGCTGACTAACTGAAAAGAGAAACCTTAATCCAACTATCTGCTCCACCGAGGCTATTCGAAACTAAGTTTAATTTCCGCTGCGTATGATATCAATCTGACTCACTATCCTCTGATAGTAAGGAAGAGAGATATCATCTTCATCTTTGCAAACACGACTGAAGCCCTTACGTGGATCAGTTAAGTTCCAGTGACTTAACTGATAACTCTTTACTGAAGAGCTTTCAGTATCAGTCGTCAACCCTGTTGGTCAACACTTATTTCTGTTAAACAGGTGTCTTGTTTGCTTGTAAAGTTTCGCTTCTATCTCTGACTGAGATCCCTCTGATTGAGGTTCATAGATAGTCATAAAAATAGCCTATAGGTGTATTCCCCCCCATACACCTATTCGAGACCCCCCAGACCTAACAATTGGTATCAGAGCAGGTTGTTCGCAAGAACTATCTGTCTCTGACTAGTTCTACTTGAACTAGATCCTTATTAAAGGTCTCGAAAAAGTTTTGCTCTTTCTTATTGTTTTGTGCTTGCTACTTGCTTTATCTGCTGTTACCTGTTCTCTCTTTTTTGATGGAGACTAACCACAGCAGATTATCTTCTCTACCTATGTTTTGTATTGAAAAATACGACATATGGAAGTTTCGGCTTGAAAGCTTCCTCATTGCCCAACATTGTAGAATGTGGGAAGTCATCACCAGCGGTCCAATCATTATCACCGAAACTGTAAAAAGGGTTCCTACTGACATCCGTCAGGAACCTTACGATGAGGACCAGCCCAAGTCAAAGGCAGACTTCACCACAGAAGAAAGGAAGCAAGATGAGCTAGACAACCTCGCCAAAAGCATCATCTCCGGCACCGTTCCTGACAAGTATGTCATGAAGATCATCAAGTGCAGGACAACAAAGGAGATGTGGGATATTCTGGAAAGAATGTGCGTAGGTTCTGAGGAGATCAAGGAGAATAAGCTTTCCATAGCTTGTCAGAAATTCGACTCATTCCTCATGCTCAAGAATGAATCTGTCGAGGAAATGGAACAAAGATTCAATCTCATATTGAATGAAGTTCAATCCATTTCCAAAGACAAATACACTCAACGAGAAATCAACTTGAAGATTCTTCGAGCACTGCCACGAGGAGAATGGCAGATCTACTCAGTCGCTCATCAGCATAAGCCAGGATTCAGTCAGCTCCCGACAAACAAGCTTTTCTCCGATCTCATGGCAAATGAGTTCGATCTTCTGAGAAATCTTGGTAACAAGAAGGCTGGAGGATCAGACGAAGATGGTCCATCAACCTCAAGAGGAGTTGCACTGAAGGCCTCAACCAGAGAAGGCAAGAAGCAGATCAAGGAGCCAACGGAACTCAACCCTGAGGACTTCTTCAGTCAATATGCCTTGTTGACTGACAGATTCAACAAGATGGAGTCCAAGTTCCGGAAGTACAGAAGGTTCCACAAGCAGCACTACAAGGGAAAAGAAAGAGAAAGGGACTCCAAACATTCCACAGATCGAAGCGGAGAAAGGAAGTCAGCCGCTTACGACATCAAAGAATTGGAATGTTATGGATGTAGAAAGAAAGGACACTTTAAGCATGAATGTCCTGATCTGACTCCAGCTGAGCGCAGGGAACTGAAAGCAAAGAAAGATCGCAGATCTTTGAAGAAGAAAGCGATGGTTGCTGATGATGCTGACTCTTCCAACGACACATCAGAATCATCCGACTTCGACAGTTCCAGCTCAGATGATGAGAGCCGAGCCCTGATGGCCAACGAATCAGAAAGTGTAGCTGACAACAGCTACGACAATGGAATGAATGGCCCAGAGGTAAAATCTCTCACGAAAACTCCATATACTGATAACATCCTGATGCTTTCAGGAGACCACTCAGAATCTGGAGATAGCTCATCCGTTGAAACTGACGAGTTTGATCAGCTCCTGACTGATCACTGTCAGCTGAGGAAAATGTTCGAAGATCTCCTCAAGCAGAATCAGAAAAAGGACAAGGAGATCGATGATGAACGAGCTAAACATCAGACAATCATCTACTTTCCGGATGAAACATGTCTTGATCAGCTAATCATGGAGAACAGCCGACTGGAAGAAGAGCTCAGAATCTCCAACTCAGAATGTGAAAGAGCTTCTCATGAAATCAAAAGGCTTAATCACAAGCTGGAAGAAACAGTCAAGAACTGCATGATGCAGTCTCCCATGATGAGCAACTTTCCATCGAAAGGAATGGTCAACAGCATCGGAGGAAAGGTTGCAGCTGCCAAAGGAAAGGATATCATGATCATCTCTAAGAATGATCCTTCTGAAATCACAACCTCAGAAGAATCAAGAGATCATGATATGGATGAAGTTCACAAGCGCAGACTGATGGCCAGATCAAATGTTCCACCTCCACGAAGCTACAGACGAGCTAAGGAGGCTCCCAACTAGATCATCATATTGAAAAGGCTGGAAAGCAGATTTCAGTCAAAGATCCGGGAAGGAACATCAGGAGCCAAGAAGAATCTTTCTCATCAACCCAGGAGGAAGAAAGGCCACATCAGTCAGAAACTGACATCCTCAGTTCAGTTTCAGAAAGAACAACATCCATGGAGATCAAGCAATGCTGAGTCCAGTCGAGCCATGCCACTTCCTCGACGACAAGCCACTGGACGTCAGACAAATCTCCATAAGTCTGCAAACACTAAAGTATCTCACGGAAGATACTTCGGCGAGCAAAGAAGACCTCAACCACTCACCAGACAGAACTGCTACAAGAGTGAGGCCTTCAAAAGGATTTCTCAACGGAAAAATGCTCTTATGCCACCTGAAGCGCCAACGACATCGATCAGACATCCAACAATGCGCAAGAAATCAGCCAGACCAATTCTGAAGTAGATTTGGGTTCCAAAGGGAACTCGAACTAACATTGAAGGACCCAAAGCTTGATTGGGTGCCTGAAGCAACTCTTTCTTGCAGGTCAATGTCAGGAAACATAAAAAGAAGGAAGAGGCCAAAGCTTCAATCAGAACGTGGTATCTGGACAGTGGCTGCTCGAAGCATATGACGGGCTACAAAGAATATCTATCCCAGTATGTTGAGAAAGCTGGATCCAAAGTTGCATTCGGAGACAACTCGATTGGAGAAACAAAAGCCTATGGTGTGCTCAACATGGGTAACGCCAGTATCAGTAATGTTAGCTTTGTTTCTGGTCTTAAACAATATCTGTTGTCTGTGAGTCAATTTTGTGACAGTGGTTTCACAGTGAAAATCAAAAAGGATGAATTCACTGTTAGAAACAATCAGAAGAAGGTGGTTCTGAAGGGATTCAGACAAGGAAGTCTCTACGTCGTTTCTTGGGAAGACAGCCCACCAGAAACGTGCCTCGTCAGTAAAAGCAGCTCAGAGCTCAATTGGCTATGGCACAAGAGACTCAACCATCTCAACTTCAAGACGATCAACAAACTTGCTAAACATCAACTGGTAGAAGGACTCCCTTCTATTGTATTCCAGAAGAAGCAAGAATGTGAAGCATGCCTCAGAGGAAAGCAGACGCGGACATCATTCAAGTCAAAGACAGGACACTCCTCTGAAAGGATTCTGCATCTACTTCACATGGATCTGTTTGGCCCGATCACTCCAAGAAGCTACAACGGTAGGAAGTACACCTTGGTAGTTGTGGATGATTATTCACGATATACCTGGGTTATCTTTCTTTTCAAAAAGAAGGAGACACTGGAGGAACTGCCAAAGCTGTTGAAGAGACTGAGCGTTGAAAAGGAAGTCAACATCATCAGCATCAGATCAGATCGTGGGACTGAGTTCCTCAATACTGTCATTCGTGAGTATTGTGATGAACAAGGAATCAGTCATCAAACTTCTGCAGCAAGAACTCCACAGCAGAATGGAGTTGCAGAGAGAAGAAACCGGTTTCTAAAGGAAGCAGCAAGGACGATGCTAGCCGAGTCAAAACTCCCCTTGAAGTTTTGGGCCGAAGCAGTCAACAACGCATGCTACACGCAGAATCGCTCCTTCCTCACTCAGAGACATGGAAGAACTCCATACGAGTTATGGAAGAACAGAAAGCCATCGATTGCCCATTTTCATGCTTTCGGTTCTAAGTGTTTCATACACAACAACGATAAGAAGAGGTTGAACACCTTCGATTGCAAGGCTGATCCAGGAGTCTTCCTTGGATACTCCGGAACAGAACGTTCAAGCAAAGCCTATCGAGTGTTCAATACTCAAATTCTATGTGTAGAAGAAACACCTCATGTGATCTTTGATGAGTCTACAGATGGTTTCAGGGAACAAGATGCTGATAAGAATGTTCAGATCACTGAAGGTTCCAAAGCTGAAATCCATACTGACGAGCCCTCTACTGTCTTGGTATGGGGACCTGGCAAGGATGAAGATACTGAGATGATTCAGTATCAGAAGATCAACCAACGGTCTGAAGTTCAAACTGAAGCCAATACAGATGGCAATAGTCAAGGGGGAACTCCAGTTGCTGAAGTTCAAGTTGAACACGCAGAAGCCGCCCCAGCTCAACTCTCCCCTGCTCCAGAAAGTGCTCAACATCCCAGAGCTATTCTAACTGAAGAAGCTCCACCATCTCCTGAAGAAATCAAGAAATATCGAAGATGGTTTGAACTCCACTCTAAGGAGAACATCATTGGAGAACCATCAGATGGCGTCAAGACTCGGAGATCTATGTGCAACCTCGTCTTCGACATCAATCAGAACTGCATCAACGAAGATAAGAATTTCAGCTGTTTCTTATCAACTACAGAGCCGAAGGATATTGAAGAAGCTCTGAAGTCCACAGAATGGGTCATCGCAATGCTAGAAGAACTCAATGAATTCAACCGGAATTCTGTTTGGGAGCTTGTGGATCGACCAGACGATGCAAAGGTGATTGGCTTGAAATGGATTTTCAAGAACAAGAAAGACGAAGAAGGAAACGTTGTGAGAAACAAAGCAAGGCTTGTGGCTAAAGGATACAGTCAAGAAGAAGGAATCGACTACGACGAGACATTTGCCCCAGTTGCCAGATTGGAAGCAGTCAGACTCTTCTTAGCTTTTGCAGCTCACAAAGGTTTCAAGGTACACCAAATGGATGTCAAGTGTGCATTTCTCAATGGAGTGCTCACAGATGAAGTCTATGTAGAACAACCTCCAGGATTTGAGGCTGCTGGACCAGAAAAGGTGTACAAACTGAAGAAAGCGCTCTATGGGTTGAAGCAAGCACCAAGAGCGTGGTATGATACTCTCTCGGAGTATCTAGTTGAACAAGGCTTCAAAAAGGGATCTGTGGACAGAACGTTGTTCACTCTCAAAGAAGGAGAAGATCTCTTGCTTGTTCAAATTTATGTCGATGACATAATCTTCGGATCCAAATCCGAACACATGTGCAATAAGTTTGCTGACATCATGAAGAACAAATTCCAAATGTCCATGATGGGAGAAATGAATTTCTTTCTCGGATTGCAAGTCAAGCAGACCAAAGAAGGAATACTGATCAGCCAGTCCAAGTATACCAAGGAGCTGATAGCTAAGTTCGGTATTCAGCACATGAAGTCAGTCAAGATCCCAATGAACACAAACTGGAAAGTTGATCCAGGTTCAGAAGGAAGCTCTGTCTCTTCGAAGAAGTACAGAGAAATCATTGGATCTTTGCTATATTTGACTGCGAGCAGACCAGATATCGCATTTGCAGTCGGGGTTTGTGCAAGATATCAATCAGATCCTAAGGAAGCTCATTTAGATGCAGCTAAGCGGATTCTGAGATATCTCAAGGGCACACCCAATTTAGGATTGTGGTACCCAGCAGAGGACGACATCAAGCTCACCGGATTTTCAGACTCCGACTTCGGTGGATGCAAGCTTGATCGCAAATCAACCTCCGGAACATGTCAATTCCTAGGCAACAAGCTCATCTCTTGGTTTTCTAAGAAACAGACTTCAGTCGCCACCTCTACAACTGAAGCTGAATATGTTGCTGCCGGAAGCTGCTGCTCACAAATCCTGTGGTTAGTCCATCAACTAAAGGACTATGGGATCGAGGAAAAGGAAGTTCCTATCTATTGCGACAGCTCCAGTGCTATTGCAATCTCCCAGAATCCAGTTCATCACACCAGAGTCAAACATATTGAGATTCGACATCACTTCATTCGTGATCATGTCGAAAAGAAGAATGTCTCTGTGGAATGGATTCCCACTGTTATTCAGAGAGCGGACCTGCTGACCAAGGCTCTTCCAGAAGAGAGGTTCAACGATCTTTGTGCAAAGATTGGCCTCATCAACCCTGAAGAGTGATGCTGTGTTTGAAGATTTTCTCAAACAGTCATGCTGACTGGTGGTCAACCAACTGCTGCTTCTACGATCGTCGACGTAAAAAGCAATGAAGTCCGAGTGCTCATCTGAAGAGGAAGTCATCCTGATGAATCATCCAGGATCACGTGGTATCAACTGACTACTATGTTCAGTTGATCAGTAAGTATTTTAAAATGCTTACCTTTTCAAAATCAGTTATTTCAGTTTAGAGCTTTAAGTTTTTAGTTCAAAATCTTTTCTCTAACTGATCAGTTTCTTTCAAAAACTTTAACTGATTATTGGAATTGTTGGAATTGGAATATCCGAAATAGGACAAGATTTTTATAAAGTGAAAATCTGTTTTGATTGAACTTGTCCTGATCTTTTTGCCAAAAATCCTTCCAACCTTTTTGCCTCTGCAATAAAATTTCTTGAAACGCTCATTGACATGACATATGTAATGATGCCTTTTGAAGTCCCTCGCAGTGACGGCGGACGCGAAATTTTTCTTCAATTGCATTTAAGGCACAGTTTTCGAAAAACCTTTTCATCTTCTACATGGTTCACATCTTGTCTATTTATACCATGTTGTCTTCATAGTGTTTCTGCATCAACTAACAACTCTCCACAGCCTTCACTGTGAGAAAAAGTTTCAATTGTTTCCAAAGTTGCAGAAAAATTGTTCCGACTAAAGGAGAAATCTATGACTGCAAAGTCATGGAGTGGAAGAATGACGCTCATAGTCTTGGTCTTCACCGGACCCTTCCACTGGATCACAACGTCTCTCCGGCGACAAAGTTTGCTCTACCCTCACTTGTATCCAGCGAAGCGAGCGTCTTCCATTCTCATGCCTGGCGCCAAGAAGCTTCACTGCTTCTGGAGGAGATATACCGTATCGCATATCTCGTGCTCCTCCCTGGCTTGCAACAAACAACGAGATCACTCTTGTTGTTGGCCGGCATCTTCAGCCGCACTGGGTCTATTCTTCACAGACCCTGGGTCGGCGAATCGACGGTGTTAGTCTTCTCAGCTGCCACCGCTTCGATTCTTCCTTCTCACACCCTTCTTCTTCTAATCTTTCTTTCCAATTCACTAACCTGATCCTTCTCCTCATAAGGCAGCCCTCTCCTTTCTTCCAAGGCAGCCTTCTTCTATCTTCCGTCTTCTACGTTTTCTTGTCCTCTTCCACTTCTCCGTCTCCCTCATCTCCTCACCCCACCACTGACGTCCTCCTCTTCTGTTTATCCGGACTCACTCTGTTCTCAAATCTTCTCACGAGGTTCTGAGACTAGGAGTTGGGTACCGTCTGATCATAGCCTCCATCGTCATCTCTCTTTTTGATGTTGCCAAAAAGGGGGAAAGTTGGGAAAGTCAGAAGTCAGAGAGAAACCTTTTCTTGAGGTTGCTCCTGTCCTCTAACTCTTGACTGATGATGGAACAGCAAAGGATCACCAGAAGTTAGAAGGATGACGTTTCAGAAGAGACCTCAATTCAACGGAAAACAAGTGAGAGTGGAACAAGCTTAGGAACATTGAAGACACGAAGACAGAAGATGAAGATCAAGAAGTTCAAGGCGCAGCCAAGCAGACTGCTGGAGTCCATGGTTTATCCATGATGTTTTTGTTTTACTTTTTACTCCAATGTAAGTCTTGCTCTGTACCTAGACTAATGGCTTATCAGTCCGTTTAATGAAATGAACTTCTTATTGATCTCACCCTGAAGACAATGACTCTTTGTCCAGGCTCTGATTTATGGTTTTTCTGTCTTCTTGCTGTTCTGTGTTTAGAACTGTTTTCGTTCTTGCTCTGAGTACAAGTTATTTAGGTTCTGTTGTTAAGGGGGAACAGTTTTCACCCCTTGTCTAGAACTTGTACTGTGAGCTCAGTCTTTTTGCTGTCTAGAACTGCTGTGTGGTTTTGGCATCATCAAAAAGGGGGAAATTGTTGGGAACCTTGTGGAATATCCTAACCCTTGTTTTGATGATACCAAAATTCATAGGACTTAAATGTAATAGACTAGAATCGTTTTTGAACTCAAGTGTTAGAGTTCGTTTCTAGTTTAGTTGCGGTGTCAAAGACTGAAGACTGAAGACTGAAGAACGAAGACTGAAGACTGAAGACTGCAGTTACCAACTGAAGTATCAGTTGAAGAATCAGTTGAAGACTGATTATTTAATGCGCGCCATGGACTGATACTAAAGTCAAGTATCAGTTGAACATTCCTCCTAGGACTGATCTTCCAACGTTCAGAGGAAGCCACATACGCTCAAGTACAGCCGCATTAAATGCAGAGATATCTCAATATCTTATCTCTGCAGAGGTCATTCCTATCTGGTGGTTACTTTTCAGAGATGTCACATCTCCTGTCCATCAAAGAGAGCCGTTTCCACACAGACAAGGAACCTCGAAGATTGAAGCCTCAGCCCAAATTCGAATTGCTCTCCAACGGAAGAAATCTTGAGGACGATTTACGCCAACGGATCTATTCAAGAGTTCTCCTACAAATAGCGCTCGAGGATCACTTCAACCTTCACCGATTCAACGACATAAGCTGAAGCTCTGCCGAAATAGCTACTCAGCCTAAAGCTTAAACCGCCCAAAGCTTGAATCGAAGAAGAGAATTCCAAAGCCAAAATCAGTCACTGCTGATTACATACATTCTCTTAGACCCTAGGCATATATTCTGTGTACCCAGAAGCCAAAGGTCAAACTTGCTTCAAAGAACTCGTTCTTTGTAAGTATAGTTGGCACTCGTTTAAACCTCTCCCCCATAAGAGTGTCTGAGTGACTCGGAGTTTCAGAAGATGTTCTGAACTCTGATAGGGAAGTCTGAGCACGAGGTGTGCTTAGCAAGGAAATCCTGCGCGAGCTGTGTACGTGCTGAAATCCTGCGCGAGGTGTGTAGGTAGGGAAACCCTACGCGAGGTGTGTAGGTGCTGAAGAGAGAGTTTATCTTCAGTTCACGGTTTGCAGTGCACCAGGGAAGCACTTGCGGAGTGGATTGTTGGTCTGATCAACCAGCCGTGGATGTAGGAAAGAGTTTTTCCGAACCACGTAAAAGTCTCTGTGTTATTTACAGCTTTCAGTTTTACATTCATAACTGTGTTATTTCAATTGATAAAACTGAATGCTGACTAACTGAAAAGAGAAACCTTAATCCAACTATCTGCTCCACTGAGGCTATTCGAAACTAAGTTTAATTTCCGCTGCGTATGATATCAATCTGACTCACTATCCTCTGATAGTAAGGAAGAGAGATATCATCTTCATCTTTGCAAACACGACTGAAGCCCTTACGTGGATCAGTTAAGTTCCAGTGACTTAACTGATAACTCTTTACTGAAGAGCTTTCAGTATCAGTCGTCAACCCTGTTGGTCAACACTTATTTCGGTTAAACAGGTGTCTTGTTTGCTTGTAAAGTTTCGCTTCTATCTCTGACTGAGATCCCTCTGATTGAGGTTCATAGATAGTCATAAAAATAGCCTATAGGTGTATTCCCCCCCCATACACCTATTCGAGACCCCCCGGACCTAACAGGCTTCAATCTTCGAGGTTCCTTGTTTGGTGGAAATGGCTCTCTTGAAAGACAGGAGATATGACGTCTCTGATAAAGTAGCCACCAAATAGGAATGACCTCTGCAGAGAGGGATGATCCTGAGATCTCTGCATTTAATGCGGTTTTACTGTGTAAGCACGTGGCTTCCTTTGAACGTTGGAAGTTCAGTCCAAGGAAGAATGTTTAACTGATACTTGACTTTAGTATCAGTCTGTTGAGTCCACGGAGCACGCATTAACTAATCAGTTCTGAACTGATTTTTCAACTGATACTTCAGTTGGTATCTTCAGTCTCCAGTCTTCAGTCTTCAGAACTGCTAACCAAACTAGAGGCGAACTCTAACACTTGAGTTCAAAACAGTTCTAGTCTATTACAAATTAAACCTAAGGATTTTGGAATCATCAAAATAAAACCTGATATTCCATGCGGTTCCCAATAATTTCTCCCTTTTTGATGATGCCAAAACCTTACAACAGTTCTAAGCAAAACAAAGACTGAACTCAGAGCACAAGTTCTAAAACAGGGTGAAAATAGTTCCCCCTTAACAATAGAACCTAATAACTTGTACTTCAGAGTTATGAACACAACAGTTCAAAAAGGAACGAGGAAATGACATTAAACCATAATCAGAGCCTGGACAAAAAGTTATTGTCTTTAGGTTGAGATCAAAAAGAAGTTCTTTTCATTTCAATAAACTGATTGATGAGAAATCCGTCGAGGTACAGAGCAAACTTACATTGGAGTACAAAAAAAAAAATACAAAAACAAAAACATCATGGGAAACCCATGGACTCCAGCAGTCTGCTTGGCTGCGCCTTGAACTTCTTGATCTTCATCTTCTGTCTTCAGTCTTCATGTTCCTAAGCTTGTTCTATTCCCACTTGTTTTCCTTCAAGATGAGGTCTTCCAGGCTAATCTTCCTCATGATCATTGTGATGATCATTTTGCTTAATCGACTTCAGTCTTTCGAGAATAAGTCTCTATGAACTTTCCCCCTTTTTGGCAACATCAAAAAGGTAGAATTGACTGAAGGATGAAGCTAAGACCATTGCGAGGAAACAAAATCACAGAATGGTCCAGAGAAAGATGCCTTGGGTAGGATGGGGATGGAGAATGCGGAGGTTTAGAGAAAGAAAAAAAGATGGAGATGAGGAGAGAGAAATGAGGGAGACGAAGAAAGGGCAGGGGTTGATTTGCATGGCTCTCAGAATGGGAAGAGATGAGAGCTGCTATCATGCAAACCGAAGAGGGTTGAGGAGAGGTTTCTTGTAATGACCCGACTTTTAATTAATGATTAAATTCTTCTAATGACTGATTTAAGGATTTATTATGATAATTAGGGTTCGGCATCCATAAATAAAATACAGACTTATATGAATTTGATGATTTATATACGTGATGAGTTATTTTATTTTTGTTTCCAGTGGACGATGCACTCAAAATATATTTTGAGTCCATTAATTTATTAATGAGGATTTAACATTGAAGTGTTAAAAATGAATTTTTATTAATTACTAAAGTTGATCCATGTGGTTAGTTAATTTATTAAATTGACAAGCCCAAATGAATTTTATACTTCAAATAAGAAATTGTCTTGTATGTGTCGATGTATTTAAATGAGTGTGGAACCATATGATTAATGTATTAATCTCTTAGATATTTTGATGATTAAGTTGGAACCATATTAAGTATGCTAAAGAAATTCCCCAGTCACACTAAGCATGCTGAAGAAATTCCCCAGTCATACTACGCATGCTGAAGAAATTCCCCAGTCATACTCAGCATGCTGAAGAATTTCAATCATACTAAGCATGCTGAAAAAGAATTCCACATTCATACCAATCAAGCTGAATTTCCACGATCCTCATTCTTCTTTAAAGCCAACCCCACGCCTTCACCATCTTCACCATTTTCAACAACTGCAACCCATTTTCAACAGCAAGATTCACGGTAATAGTGCTGATGTTTACTACTATCATTTTCAATATTTCTTCACAGCACATATCTAACTTATGATGTATACCAGATTTCGCAGAAATACAAATCAAATTCCAATATTGAAGGTTTTACATCCTTCATTCTATGCCTACTTCACGGTTTCAACCCACACACACAATTGCTTAGTAATTCTTATATGCGTGTATATTTTTCTTTGAAACCTATTACAGATATACATGCAAGGATACAATGATTTGCTTGAATTACAGACTTTTAAAGAAAATACAAAGAGTATACAGTTTAGTAATTGAATTTGTGCTAATTTCTCTATGTCTTTTTGAACTGAATTTGAGGCTTGAAACCTTTGAGGGGGGGGGGGGGGCTGACCCTGCTGTGTGTGTGTGAGTCGAGATCAGAGGGAGGCAGCAGCTGCGGCGGCTCGTCGCCGGCGGCGGAGCGGCGGCGGTGAACCTGCCGTTGTTTTCGTTCTGCCAAAGGGAAAAAGAAGAGAGAGGGATTTCAGATTTTTATTTAGAAAAGGGGAAAAATAGAAAATGAAGGATTAGAGCTTACCTTAGGCTGCCGGCGACGGCGAGGCGGCGGCTGGTACTCCGAAGACGGCACATGCAGTGGAGGAGTGACCTCTGCCGACCTGTTCTAGGGTCGAGAACGGCCGGGAAACGATGGCAACCGGCGAGAGCCGTGTTCTGCCATGGCGGATGGGCGGTGCTAGATCTGGAAAAGGAGGGGTGGCGGCTGGGCTGTGCTGCTGTCGACGCAGGGGCGGCGATGGCGGTGGAAGAAGGCGGCCGTGTGGCCGGAGATGAGGAACAGGCGGCGGCCCACCGCGTTAATGGTGTCTGCTGTCCTGTTTCCGGCAGAGTGAGCGAGAGAGATAGAGGCGAGAGGGTGAGAGAGGAGAGTTCAGGGAGAGATGAGAGGAGCCGACGCCGGAGCCTCCGTCCGGCGAGCGTCCCGGCGAGGCGGCGGCAGGCGGACGAGATTCGTCCGAGAGAGAGAGCAGAGAGAGTCGGGAGAGAGCCGAGAGATAGAGAGAGAGGCGCATGCTTTGTGTGTGTGTTTGAATGTGTTGTGTGTGTGTTTATTTTAGGGTTAGAAATGAGAATGGGCTTCGGGCCCTTGTTTTTATTTTATTACTGATGGGCTTAAATTTAAATGTTTGGGCTCGGCCCTTTATAAAAAAAAATCTGATGGACTTATTTTTAAATAAAAATCTGGGCCTATTACAATTTAATTGTTTGGGCTGTTTTTAAAGAAATATGATGGGCTTAATTTATCTAATTAATTTGGGCTTATATCTATTTAAATTATTTGAGCTCTTAATTATTAATTTAAATTGAGCTTGATTAATTTAATTATATATTAACCTTTAAATTAATTATTTAAATGGAATTCTTTTATTTCAAGTATTTTTATAAGTGGACTTTAAAATAAAATATTTTGAGTTAAACTCTTATTTAAATTAATTCTTTTCAAATGACTTATTAATATGGATTATTTGAAAATGATTAAATTATTTTAAGTATGAGAAAGAATGATCTATGATGATTTAATTTGTCTATGTGATATTGTTTGATTTGTTGTTAAAAAATGGAATATTTGACTTGATGACGTGAGTAGAACGAGTTATGATTAATGCGCACGTTGATGTGCGAATAAATAGTTTTGAACCTAAATGTTAGTTATGTGATAAATGTTTTGAGTTTAAGGTTTTGAACGAGACAAGATTAATATGGATGCTAGTACCCTAAAATCATTAAAAAGGAGATAGTTTAATTTAGAGACCTATCTTCCTTTTCTTCACGACTTCTTCTCAAACTTATCGATTCTTCGTCAATAAAGGTCCAGGCGGGAAGTGATAGCTAAAGAGGGAAGTAACTCTACGCCCGTTGTGGGAACGAATAAGGTGGGCTTTCTTAAAACACGTATATAGAGATCCCCTGGATACAGGCCTCTTATACGAAATGAAATGAATGACATGATATAACTGTGATATTTCAAATGATGAATGATTATTATGAAATGAAATGTTTATGGAAATGATTAATTGATGAATGGTTCTTATGAAAGGAAATGAAATGTTTATGAAATGATTGTCTGCCAAAAATGTTTATGTTTTATGTATGTATCCTATCTGTGTTGGTTCGCCAACTATAAAGGAAATCGAATTCGGACCCTACGCTAGACGAAGGTTTGCTAGTAAGGGTTAACGTGTACACTCATGGAGACTGTGTGTCGCTTGCGACCGGTCTTAGCGTCCGTGGAAGGAGGCCTCCTTCCCGGCGCGTAAAAGGAACAGATATGGATCATATAGACTGAAAATGGGATGCGCATCCAACTTTATGAAATGAAAGAAAATGTTTAGTAAGCACAGGTCCTTCAAGTAAAACCCTGTGTGTTACTGTTGGCAGTACAATAAATGATATAAAATGTTATATTTCCGGCATATGTTCACTGAGTATTTTTACTCAGCCCTGCATGTTGTTTTCCCTAATGTGCAGGTTGAGCGGGTGATGGAATGGAGTGGAGTTGAGCGGATGTACCTTTTGACATAGAACAATAATGTAACCTTGAGTATACATCTTCATATGTATAACTCACACGTATTTCCGCTGAAAGATACTCTGATTATGTTAATGTTTTATTTTAAGTATGATACTCTTTTGTTGGGTAATCCACTTTGACGGGCCTTCCCGAACAAACGTCTTGTATTTGCCCAAGTGATCAGTTATGATCCTAGTGTTATATAATAAATGTCTCTTTTCGTAAAATGTATGATTGTTAAGTAAATGCCCCTTTCTTTTCCCGCTTCTTAATCCCCTTCCCGAGTCATAACCCCGGTTAAACCATCCTTAGGGATTACGGGCTGTGACATTTCTGGAGGAGAGAGAGGGAAGTAGAGAGAAGTGTGTAGGAAAGGAGAATCGAATCAGTGACTATCGTAAGGATAGACACTGTCGATGACCCAGCACTTGGCCCATGAGGAGAAGACCTTGTGCAATGGGTTGCGCCGGTTGACAACGAGCTCTTGCTCATTGTTGTTGCACCACACGGGAGCTTTACAAAAGGGTGATAAGCTCGCCTGAGGAACAGGTGAATGCCGTCTTCTTGAGACAGGTACTTCAAACCGTATGGTCCGGGCATGAGGATGGAAGACGCTCGCGTCGATGGATACAAGTGAGAACAACGCAAGCTTTGACGTCGGAGGGACGTTGAGTTCCAGTGGAAGGGTCCGGTGAAGACCAGGTATGTGAGCGTCAATTTTCCACTCCATGACTTTGCAGTAATTGAATTCTCCTAAGTTGGAACAGAAATTTTCTCTGCAATTTTGAAGAAATTTGAAATTTTCTCACAGTGAAGGTTGTGGAGAGTTGTTAGTTGATGCAGAAAGCTATCGAAGACACCATGGTATAAATAAACACAATTACCAAGTGAGAAAATGAAAAGGTTTTCGGAAACTGTGCCTAAAAAAATGTTTTTAAAGAAAAATTCACGTCCGCTGTCACTGTAGGGGACGGAAGCTTCAAAAGGTGAGATATATCTTGTCGAATGATATTCTCAAGAAGTTTGACCACATAGGCAAAAATGTTGGAAATATTTTTGGTAAAGATCAGGGCAGATCACATCAAATCAAATCTAATCAAATCCCCGTCTTCCAAAGATATTCCATGACCTAACAATGAAAACAAATCAGTTAAAGATTTTGAAAAGTACTAATCAGTCAGAGAAAGATTTTGATTTGAAAACTCACAAAACTTGACTGAAATAACTGATATTAAATAGTAAGTTTTAAAACAATACTTACTGATCGACTGATCATTGTAGTCAGTCGATACCACTTGATCCTGGTTGACTCATCAGGATGAGTTTTCTTCATTGCTTTCCACGTCAGCGGTCGTAGAACAGCAGTTGGTTGACCACCAGTCAGCATGACTGTTTAAGAGAAATCTTCAAACACAACATCACTCTTCAGGGTTGATGAGGCCGATCCTTCCACAAAGATCGTTGAACCTTTCTTCTGGAAGAGCTTTGGTTAGCAAGTCTGCTCTCTGAACTGTGGTCGGAATCCATTCAACAGAGATATCCTTATTTTCGACGTGATCACGTATGAAGTGATGTCGAATTGCAATATGCTTGACTCTGGTGTGATGAACTGGATTCTGGGATATTGCAATAGCACTGGAGCTGTCGTAATAGATTGGGACTTCCTTTTCTTCGATCCCATAGTCCTTCAATTGTTGGACTAACCATAGGAGTTGTGAACAACAGCTTCCCGCAGCAACACATTCAGCTTCAGTTGTGGAGGTGGCGACTGAAGTCTGCTTCTTTGAAAACCAAGAGATGAGCTTGTTGCCTAGGAATTGACAGGTTTCGAATGTTGATTTGCAATCAATTTTGCATCATGCAAAATCTGAGTCTGAATATCCGGTGAGCTTGAAGTCGTCGTCATATGGGTACCACAATCCTAAATTGGGTGTGCCTTTAAGATATCGCAAGATTTCCTTTGCAGCATCCATGTGAGCTTCTTTTGGATCTGACTGATATCTCGCACAAACCCCGACTGCAAACGTAATATCTGGTCTGCTAGCAGTCAAATACAACAATGATCCAATGATTTCTCTGTACTTGGTTGAAGATACAGATTTCCCTTCTGATCCTGGATCCACTTTCCAGTTTGTATTCATTGGGATCTTGACTGATTTCATGTGCTGAATACCGAACTTTGATTTCAGTTCCTTGGCGTACTTGGACTGATTGATCAGTATTCCTTCGCTGGTCTTCTTGACTTGCAATCCAAGAAAGAAATTCATTTCTCCCATCATGGACATCTGCAACTTGTTGGTCATGATGTCAGCGAACTTCTTGCACATGCGTTCGGACTTGGATCCGAAGATTATGTCATCGACATAGATCTGAACAAGTAGGAGATCTTCTCCTTCTTTGAGAGTGAACAGAGTTCTGTCCACTGATCCTTTCTTGAACCCTTGTTCAATGAGATACTCAGAGAGAGTATCATACCATGCTCTTAGAGCCTGTTTCAGTCCATAGAGCGCTTTCTTCAGCTTGTACACCTTTTCTGGACCTGCAACCTCAAACCCTGGAGGTTGTTCAACATAGACTTCATCTGTAAGCACTCCATTTAGAAAGGGTACTTCACGTCCATTTGATGTACCTTGAATCCTTTGTGAGCTGCAAAGGCTAAGAAGAGCCTGACTGCTTCCAATCTGGCCACTGGTGCAAAAGTTTCATCGTAGTCGATTCCTTCTTCTTGACTGTACCCTTTTACAACTAGCCTTGCTTTGTTTCTCACAACGTGACCTTCTTCATCTTTCTTGTTCTTGAAAATCCATTTCAAGCCAATCACCTTTGCATCATCTGGTCGATCCGCAAGTTCCCAAACTGAATTCCGATTGAATTCATTGAGCTCTTCTTGCATTGCAATGACCCATTCAGTGGACTTCAGAGCTTCTTCAATATCCTTGGACTCTGTAGATGATAAGAAACAACTCAAATTCTTATCTTCGTTGATGCAGTTCTGGTTGATATCAAAGACGAGATTGCACATAGATCTTCGAGTCTTGACACCGTCTGATGGTTCTCCAATAATGTTCTCCTTTGAATGGAGTTCAAACCATCTTCGATACTTCTTGATCTCTTCTGGTGTTTCTTCGGTCAGAATGGTTCTGAGGTGTTGAGCATTGTTCTGAACTGGAGAGAGATGAGTTGGTTCTTCTTCGGCTGGTTCAACTATGTTCTTAACAGTAGGAGTTCCCACTTGACTGATGCCATCTGCATTGGCTCGAGTCTGAACTTCTGACCTTTGACTGATCTTCTGATACTGAAGCTTTTCAGCATCTTCATCTTTTTCGGGTCCCCACACCAGGACTGTAGAGAGTTCGGTGTCCTGCTTTTCAGTTCTGGAAACTTCAGCATTCTCTGTTTTCTGTTTCATGAATTCATCAGCAGACTCATCAAAGACAACATGGGGTGTTTCTTCAACACAGAGAGTTTGAGAATTAAACACTCGATAGGCTTTGCTGGATTTTTCAGTTCCAGAATATCCAAGAAAGATTCCTGGATCAGCCTTGCTATCAAATGTGTTTAATCTCCTCTTGTCATTGTTGTGAATGAAACACTTAGAACCGAAAGCCTGAAAATAAAAGATTGAAGGCTTTCTGTTCTTCCATATCTCATATAGAGTTTTTCCATGTCGTTGAGTGAGGAAGGAGCAATTTTGCGTATAGCATGCGTTGTTGACTGCTTCTGCCCAAAACTTCAAGGGAAGCTTTGATTCAGCTAGCATCGTCCTCGCTGCTTCCTTCAAAGACCTGTTTCTTCTTTCAGCAACTCTGTTCCGTTGAGGAGTTCTTGCTGCAGAAGTTTGATGACTGATTCCTTGTTCATCACAATACTCACGAATGACAGTATTGCGGAACTCAGTCGCACGATTTGATCTGATGCTGATGATGTTGACTTCTTTTTCCACGCTCAGTCTTCTCAACAGCTTTGGCAGTTCTTCCAGTGTCTCCTTCTTGGTAAAGAGAAAGATAACCCAAGTATATCGTGAATAATCATCCACAACAACTAAGGTGTACTTTCTACCGTTGTAGCTTCTTGGAGAGATTAGGCCAAACAGATCCATGTGACGAAGTTGAAGAATTCTTCCAGAGGAGTGTCCTGACTTTGACTTGAATGTTATTCGCGTCTGCTTTCCTCTTTGACATGCTTCACATTCTTGCTTCTTCTGGAACACAATAGAAGGTAAACCTTCTACCAGTTGATGTTTAGTAAGCTTGTTGATCGTCTTGAAATTGAGATGGTTGAGTCTCTTGTGCCACAGCCAGTTGAGCTCCGAGCTACTCTTGCTGATGAGACACGTTTCTGGAGGGCTATCATCCCATGAGACAACATTGAGACTCGCTTGTCTGAATCCTTTCAGAACTACCTTCTTTTGATTATTTCTAACAGTGAATTCATCCTTTTTTATCTTCACTGTGAAACCGCTGTCACAAAATTGACTCACAGACAACAGATTATGTTTAAGACCAGAAACAAAGCTAACATTACTGATATTGGCATTACCCATGTCGAGCACACCATAGCCTTTTGTTTCTCCGATTGAGTTGTCTCCGAATGCAACTTTGGATCCAGCTTTCTCAACATACTGGGATAGATATTCTTTGTAGCCCGTCATGTGCTTTGAACATCCACTGTCAAGATACCACGTTCTGATTGATCCTTTGACTTCTTCCTTCTTCTTGGATTTTCTGTTCTTGACCTGCAAGGAAGAGTCAATTTAGGTACCCAATCAAGATTTGGGTCCTTCGATGTTAGCTCGAGTTCCCTTTGAAACCCATATCTACTTTAGAACTGGTTTTGCTGATCTCTTGCACTTTGCTGGTCGTCTGACAGAGGTAGTCGTAGCTTTGGTTGGCACATGAGCATTCTTATGTTGAGCTTTCCTTTTGAAGGCCTCACTCTTGTAGTTGTTATGTCTGATGAGAGGTTGAGGTCTTCTTTGCTCGGCAAAGTATCTTCCTTGAGATACTCGAGTCATTCCAGACTGATGGAGACTTGACTGATGTCGTGGGACATGAGTCATGTGATGTCCAGTCGCTTGTCGTCGTGGATGTCGCTTAGCTTGTCTGGACTCATCATTGCTTTGTCTCCATGGATGTTGTTCTTTTTGAAACTGAACTGATTTCAGTTTCTGACTGATGTGACTGTTCTTCCCCCTGGACTGATGAGGAAGATTCTTCTTGATTCTGAATGTTCCTTCCCCGATCTTTGACTGAAATCTGCTTTCCAGTCTTCTCAGTAGAGTGATCTGGTTGGGGGCCTCCTTTGCTCGTCTGTAGCTTCGTGGAGGTGGAACATTTGTTCTTGCCATCAGTATGCGTTTGGGAACTTCATCCATATCATGATCTCTTGATTCTTCTGATGTGGTGATTTCAGAAGTATCGTCCTTTGAATTGATCATGACATTCTTTCCTTTATCAGCTGCAACCTTTTCTCCAATGCTTTCAACAAGACCTTTCGATGGAAAGTTGTTTATCATGGGAGACTTCATGATGCAGTCTTTGACAGTTTCTTCCAGTTTGTGATTGAGCCTCTTGATTTCATGAGATGCTCTATCACATTCTGAGTTGGAGATTCTGAGCTTTTCTTCCAGTTGATTGTTCTCCATGATTAGCTGATCAAGACAAGTTTCATCCGGAAAGTAGATGACTGTCTGATTCTTGGCTCGTTCATCATTAATCTCCTTTTCCATAATTTGATTCTGCTTGAGGAGATTTTTGAACGTTTTCCTCAACTGACAGTGATCAGTCATGAGCTGATCAAGCTCGTCAGCTTCATAGGTTGAGCCTTCTTCAGATTCTGAATGATCTCCTGTAAAAATCAGGGAATTATCAGTATATGGAGTTTTTGAATGAGAATTTACCTCTGAGCCATTGATTCCATTGTCGTAGCTGTTGTTAGCCACGCTTTCAGTTTCGTTGGCCATCAGAGCTTGACTCCCATCATCTGAGCTGTTAGAGTCGAATTCAGATAATTCTGTTGTGTCCTTAGAAGATTCAGCATCATCAGCAACCATCGCCTTCTTCTTCGCATACTTGCGATCTCTTTTGGCTTTCAACTCTTTCCGCTCAGACTGTGTCAGTTCAGGGCATTCATTTCGAAAGTGCCCTTTCTTTTTGCATCCAAAGCATTCCATATCTTTGATGTCGTAGGCGACTGACTTTCTTTCTCCGCTTCAATCAGTGGAATGTCTGGAGTTGCTTTCTCTTTCCTTTCCTTTGTAGTGCTGCTTGTGGAACCTTCTGTACTTGCGAAATTTGGACTCCATCTTGTTGAATCTTTCAGTCAACAGAGCATATTGACTGAAGAAGTCCTCTGGCTTAAGTTCCGCTGGCTCCTTTGTTTGCTTCTTGCTTTCTCTTGCTGAAGCTTTCAGTGTTGCTCCTTTTGAGGTTGATGGACCATCTTCGTCTGATCCTCCAGCCTTCTTGATTCCAACATTTCTCTGAAGGTCGAACTCATTTGCCATGAGATAAGAGAAAAGCTTGTTTGTCGGGAGCTAACTGATCCAGGCTTATGTTGATGAGCGACTGAGTAGATCTGTCATTCTCCTCGTGGCAGTGCTCGAATAATCTTCAAATTGATTTCTCGTTGAGTGTACTTGTCCTTCGAGATGGATTGAACTTTATTCAGGATTTGATTGAATCTAAGTTCCATCTCTTCGACAGATTCATTCTTGAGCATGAGGAAGGAGTCGAACTTCTGGCATGCAATGGATAACTTGTTCTCCTTAATTTCCTCAGAGCCTACGGACATTCTTTCAAGAATGTCCCACATCTCCTTTGCACTTCGACACTTGATGATTTTGGTGACATGCTTGTCTGGTACTGTGCTGGAGATGATACTCTTGGCGAGATTGTCAAGCTCATCTTGCTTCCTTTCTTCTGTGGTGAAGTCTGCCTTCTGCTTGATCTGGACTTCATCGAATGGATCTAGAGTAGGATCAACGGATATTCTTTTGACAGTTTCGGTGATGATGATTGGTCCATTGGTGATGACTTCCCACATTCGGCAATGTTGGGCAACGAGGAAGCTTTCAAGCCGAAATTTCTATATGTCGTATTTTTCAATACTAAACATAGGTAAAGAAGATAACCAGCCATGGTTAGTCTCCATAATAACATATAACGTCAGATAAGAGCAAATAACAAACACTACTTAAGAGAGAAAAGTTTTTCGAGACCTTTGAGAAAAATGATCTAGTTCAATTAGAACCTAGTCAGAGATAGACTGTTCTTGCGAACAACCTGCTCTGATACTAATTGTTAGGTCCGGAGGGTCTCGAATAGGTGTATAGAGGGGGGGGAATACACCTATGGGCTATTTTTCACTTTCTCCTCTAAAAATAGAGGGATCTCAAGATTGAGATCAAAACGAAACTTTACACGCAAACTATGACACCTATTGACTGAAAAGAGTTTTGACCAAACAGGGTAGACGACTGATACTGAAAACTCTTCATTAAGGAGTTATCAGTTAAGTTACTGGAACTTAACTGATGCACGTAAGGGCTTCAGTCGAGTTTGCTAAAACAGAGATGATATAAGTCTTCCTGACTATCAGAGGATAGATCAGTCAGACTGATATCACACGCAATGGAAATAAACTTGTTTCGTAATAGCCTCAGTTGAGCACGTTGTTAGTCTTAGGTTTCTCTTTGCAGTTATTCAGTATTCAGTTTATCAAGAGTAAGAACACAAATAAGTATGTAAAGACTGAAAGCTGTAAATAACACAGAGAATTTTACGTGGTTCGGAAAACACTTTCCTACATCCACGGTCGGTTGATCAGACCAACAATCCACTCCGCAAGTGCTTAACTGGTGCACTGCAAACCGAACCGTGTGTTTGTCGGGTGCACACAACCGTTCCACTGAAGAGACCTTTCTTCAGTACCCACGCTTCACTCGCGTCGGATTTCTCACTCCTAGCACGACCTTGCACTAGGATCTCACGGAGTCAGAGTACCTTCCTGAACTCCTTTTCCACTCAAACACTCGATTTCTTTCTTACGAAAGGAGGTTTGAAAAACTTGCCAACTGGACTTCAAAGAACAAGTTCTTTGGAGCAAGTTTTGACCTGGGCTTCTGAGTGAACAGATATATGCCTAAGGTCTAAGAGAATGTGTGTAATCAGCAGTGACTGATTTTGGCTTTGGAATTCTCTTCTTCGATTCAAGCTTTGGGCTGAGTAGCGATTTCGGCAGAACTTCAGCTTAGGTCGTTGAATCGGTGGTGATTGAAGTTGATCCTCGAGCACTATTTATTGGAGAAGTCTTGAATAGATCCGTTGGCGGAGAACGTCTTCAAGATTTCTTCCGTTGAAGAGCATTTTGAATTTGGGCTGAGGCTTCAATCTTCGAGGTTCCTTGTTTGGTGGAAACGACTCTCTTGAAAGACAGGAGATGTGACGTCTCTGATAAAGTAGCCACCAAATAGGAATGACCTCTGTAGAGAGGGATGAACCTGAGATATATGCATTTAATGCGGCTGTACTGTGTAAGCACGTGGCTTCTTTTGAACGTTGGAAGTTCAATCCGAGGAAGAATGTTCAACTGATACTTGACTTTAGTATCAGTCTGTTGAGTCCACGGAGCACGCATTAACTAATCAGTTCTGAACTGATTCTTCAACTGATACTTCAGTTGGTATCTTCAGTCTTCAGTCCTTCAGTCCTTCGGTCCTTCAGTCTTCAGAACTGCTAACCAAACTAGAGGCGAACTCTAACACTTAAGTTCAAAACAGTTCTAGTCTATTACAAATTAAACCTAAGGATTTTGGAATCATCAAAATAAAACCTGATATTCCATCCCAACATCTGATACCAATTGTTAGGTCCGGAGGGTCTCGAATAGGTGTATGGGGGGGGAATACACCTATAGGCTATTTTTCGATCTTAACACAGAGATCAAAACGAAACTTTGAACACAAACTTAGACACCTGTTTACTGAAAAGAGTTTTGACCAAAGCAGGGTTGACGACTGATACTGAATACTCTTCAGTAAGGAGTTATCAGTTAAGTCAAAGGAACTTAACTGATGCACGTAAAGCTTTAGTCGAGTTTGATAAGCAGAGATGTTATAAATCTTACTGACTATCAGAAGATAGATCAGTCAGACTGATAACACATGCAGCGGAAAACTTTTGTTTCAGAATAGCCTGTGAGTTGAGCACGTTGTTAGTTTTAAGTTTCTCTTTGCAATTAATCAGTTTTCAGTTTACAAGAGGAAGAACACAATTAAGAGCGTAAGTACTGAAAGCTGTAAATAACACAGAGATTTTTACGTGATTCGGAAAATACTTCCTACATCCACGGTCGGTTGATCAGTCGACCAACAACTTCACTCTGCAAGTGCTTACGGGTGCACTGCAAATCGATGCTCGTGGTTATGGGTACACAATAAGCCTGAACGTGTGCTAGCGGGTGCACACAACCGAAACAACTGAAGATCCAATCTTCAGTACCAACACACCTTGTTGGATTTCTCACTCCTAGCACGCACTGTGCACTAGGATCTCACGGAGTCAGAGTATCTTCCTGAACTCCTTTGCAACTCAAACACTCAATTCTGTCGGTCGAAGGGAGGTTTGAAAACTTGCCAACTAAACTTCAAAGAACAAGTTCTTTGTAGTTAGTTTGACCTAGGCTTTGGTTAAATAGGGTTTGCCTAAGGTCTAAGAGAATTTATGTAATCAGCAGTGACTGATTTTTGGCTTTAAGATTCTCTTCTTCGATTCAAACTTTGGAGAGTCTGGGCTTTAGTTGAGAAATAATTTTGGCAGAGTTTCAGCTTATGTTGTTGAATCGGTGAAGATTGAAGTGATCCTCGAGCGCTATTTATAGGAGAAGTCTTGAATAGATCCGTTGGCGGATGAGGTCTTCAAGATTTCTTCCGTTAGAGAGTAATTCGAACTTGGGTTGAGGCTTCAATCTTCGAGGTTCCTTGTTTGGTGAGAACGGCTATCTTGAAGAGCAGGAGATGCGGCATCTCTGAAAAGGTAATCACCAAAGAGGAGTGTCCTCTGCAGAGAAAGGATGATCCTGAGATCTCTACATTTAATGCGGCTGTACTTCTGGAGTACGTGGCTTCCTTTGAACGTTGGAGGTTCAGTCCGATGAAGAATGTTTAACTGATACTTGACTTTAGTATCAGTCTGCTGATTCCACGTGGCACGCATTAAGTAATCAGTTCAAAATTGATTCTTCGACTGTTGCTTCAGTCGGCAACTTCAGTCTTCAGTCTTCAGAACAGCAGGCTAAACTAGAAAAAAAACTCTAACACTTGAGTTCAAACATTTCTAGTCTATTACAAAAGAAACCTATTTATTTTGGTATCATCAAAACAAGGAATAAGATATTTCATTAAGTTCCCAACAAAATAGGAGTGAATGGAAGCTATAGTCCTCATTTTCAAATTTCATAACATATAATCATCTTTTTGAAAAATACTAAAACTTACGCTCCCATTTTAACAAGGGTTAAGGTACAGATACCCCCCTAAACATGACCCCCTCTAGAACGTATACCTCCCCATTCTCCAACTTGGTACAAATTACCCCCCAAACTCGACGGAAAGTATACAACTAACCTCAGTCCACAGACGGACGTTAGACGCCGTCCAGAAAATATATATATTTTTTATTATTAAATGAGGGAGAGGTTGGCAGTCTCGTAGTCGGAGGAGTTGTGGTTGAAGATGGAGATGACCCATTTGATGTCGGCGAGGGAGAAGTCGAGGAGAGCGGCGAGCTTCTTGAAGTTGGCGGCGGTGGTGATGGAGAGGACGTGGTGGAGGACGTTGGTCATGCGGTGGAGGCACTTGCGGGCAAGGGTGAGGGCGCGGTCAAGGGACTTAGTGAGGTCGGCGGAGACGCGACAGATGGGGCGGTCGTAGAAGGTGGCGGGGAGGCGGCGGTGAGCGCGGGAAGCGGAACGGAGGAGCTGGGAGAGCTGGGTGATGTGGCGGGCGAGGTCGGAGTTCTCCGGCTTGAAAGACTCAGCCTCCTGCGTCGATTTGATGACGCGATCGGCCAGCAGGATTGAGAGGGACAACACTTCTTGGATCGGTTTTTCTTCTTCCGACGCCATACCCACACCCAACTTGGACGGATTCAAATTTGAGGCAGCAATTTTGGTGGGCCCTGCATTTAATAATAATAAAAAAATTATTTTCTGGACGGCGTCTAACGTCCGTCTATGGGCTGGGGTTAGTTATATACTTTCCGTCGAGTTTGGGGGGCAATTTGTACCAAGTTGGAGAATGGGGGGGGGTATACGTTCTAGGAGGGTCATGTTTAGGGGGGTATCTGTACCTTAACCAT
Organism: Salvia miltiorrhiza; assembly: GCF_028751815.1. Taxonomy (NCBI): domain Eukaryota; kingdom Viridiplantae; phylum Streptophyta; class Magnoliopsida; order Lamiales; family Lamiaceae; genus Salvia; species Salvia miltiorrhiza. Next base: position 31,446,799 of record NC_080391.1, read on the forward strand.
TTTAACAATTAGCTCAAAAACTTATAAGATGTAGTTATTTTTAAGAGCTTATAAGTTGTGAAAGTGTTTGGATACTTGAACTTATATATAAGCTAGAGAGATAAAATTTTAGAGAGATGAACTTGGTAATAAAAAAAGGGTTAAGGTGCAGATAAGCCCCTGTAGTATAGGCCTCTATAGCGTATTGCTCCCCATACTCACTGTGTGTGCAAATAGGCCCCCCAAAGAACAAAATATCGAACAATTAAATCCCTTTGACTAACAGCTGTTAGTCAAACGTTAGTCAATTTTTTTTAACCCCCAATTTCTTTCTTCTTTCAATTTTTACCCCCAATTTCTATCCTCAATTCCAATTAAGCCCTCGCCGACATCTCCATCGGCGCCGTCGGTAGCCTTTTCCTCAATTCGGCGCTGCCATCGCCAACGCCACCACTGAGGTGCAAGAAGCACGCCGCTGAGGAAGAGGCTAACGTTTCTGCCTCCACCTCTTTTTCCTGCCTTAGTGTAATGCTGAATCACCGTCTCAAAATCCTTTTTCTTATATATGCAGCATTTCCAGCTTCCTTCTCTTTCTGAGCCTGCTCTTTCATTCTTTTCTTCTCCTTCTCCTATTCGGCAATCGTTTCTGCCTCCACCTCTTTTTCCTGCCTCCTATCCCCTTTCAGAGGCTCGGCTTCCGCTGCTTCTGAATTTGATTTCCTCTCAGGCAACCCATCAGCCGACGTGGACGCTGCCTCCGCACCCTCGTCCGGTCCTCTCGACTGGAACTTGAAGTTCATCAAAGCCCCCAATGCCTGCATAACCCTATGATCATTCAAATACAAGTTCAAATTGTTCGGATTCTTCCGGATATCCTGCATCATCTTCACAAAATTTGGTTGCTGAAGAAACTCTCTGGTAGTAGGATCACTAGATAGCTTAACCCACATTTTCGGCCCAAAAGCTTCTCCAAAGGGGCTCAGACCAGGGCCTGACCGCGCCCTGGAACTCCTGGCGAGAGCAGCCTCGGCGTCGGCAAGGCCCAACTTGAGGGTCTCATTGTTGGTGGGGAATTGGTTTAGGGAAGCATAGGCCGCGGATCGGTTTGAGTAGAGGACGTCGTTGGTGGGGGCTAGGTTGATTGCGTCGGTGAAGTGGCGGACGGCGTCGGTGAAGTTGCTAGCAGAGATGTCGGCGAGGGCTTAATTGAAATAGAGGATAGAAATTAGGGGTAGAAATTGGAAGAAGAAAAAAATTTGGGGTTAATTTTTTTTTTTACTAACGTTTGACTAACAGCTGTTAGTCAAATGGGTTTAGTTGTCGATTTTTCGGACTTTAGGGGCCTATTTGCACACACAGTGAGTATGGGGAGCAATACGCTATAGGGGTCTATACTACAGGGGCCTATTTGCAACTTAACCCATAAAAAAATATAGTTAAATAAGTATTTATAAATAATTGTTACATATAAGATTATGAAATATTAAGTTGAGATAGATGAACTTATTTTTTGGGGAGCTTATAAGCTATTGAAACTTATTTTTAGAGTTTATAAATTGTTCATGAGGTTATTTTTCAAAATACTTGAAGAAGTTTATAAACTTTTAAACAACTTAATTATAAGCTGTTTTAAAAAACTTATAAGCTTAGTCAAACACCCTCTAAGTCGAGCTCGTCTTTCGGCGTGCCAAATAGGATTTCGTTGTTGAATGCAGGACGAAATTGTTAAAAGTTTGGTAGTTCGATTATTTAATTACTCTATTATATTCTTTATTATAAGAACCTATAATTGTGAACATGTAAATAGTTTAGGTAACTAATTAAAGTGAAATTTTCTCAAATTACAATATTCCGAACCAATTAATATGGGAACCTCATTATTGGAGTGAGCTTAATTGATTTATTAAAGCTTGCTAATCACCATAAACATGAGTAGTAATGTATTTAATAATGATGGTATTCACTTGTTGCATCTACCTCCCCCAGAGCTAGACATGTATCTATGTACACCTACATATCTATACCCATCTATTCGCACACATACATCACACACTACTATTCCTTGTTTCTATAGAGTATAGTAGCACCTTAACACACAGCTTATTCTATATGATGTAAATATTTGATTAAGCCAAAATATATCCAAATTACAGCTCAAGTGGTCCATAAATAAGCAGATGAGATTCCCATTTATCACAAGTCGCAAATACATATGATTGGTGAATGCAGAGAGTAGCTACAAATTAAGCCTATTAATTGTCTAACCTCTCATCATGGGCCATTGCTATATAAATTGATGAAGAAGTTAACCCTAGCCCCTCCCCAGAAGAAGAAAGAAAGAAAATGTTTGCAATGTTGTTATTTTTGTCAATGATATATATGGGTTGGAAGATTGTAAATTGGGTGTGGATTAGGCCTAAGAAGATCGAGAAACAGCTGAGGGCGCAAGGCCTCGCTGGGAACCCTTACAGGCTGCTGTACGGAGACACCAACGACATGGCCGCCATGATCAGCCGAGCAAAATCCAACCCCATCAAACTCTCCGACGACATCGTGCCCAGAGTCTTGCCGCTCCACCACCACGTCATCAACAAATACGGTCATTACTATTTCTTTTAATTATTTGCTACTAGCAATTATCTGACTGCATGATTGCTCTAGTGTAGATTTGTTATTAATATTATTTTTCTCTTTCATATATTGTTTAAGCTACAGGAATATTTAGCTTGATTGATCGCACTGATTAATGAGACAGCGATCATGCTAGCTGCTACACTAGTTGCTTAATTAAGTAAACTCTTTTAGAAATCTTTTCTTTTTTGCTACTTGATCTGTGCTGCAGGAGTTGGAGAATAAAGCTTGATATCTATCGTACCAATATCACACCTAAATTAATACTTATTACTGAGGCTGTGCATTTATTTTTTTGGTGTGACTGTTCCTAGAAGAAGTATTTTTGCGAGTATAATTTTATATAATATTTTAACCTTTTGTATTATATCCTTATAGAGATTGGTGGTGCATATATGTTAATGCTCTTTAATACGATCTTCGTATTGAAAAAGAAAATGAAGTACTATCTAAACTCTTCACAACTCTTATATTTAATCAAAGTTACAACACGACCCAAAATGACAATTAATTGAATAATCCTAATAACTAGATGTAATTTTTAATTAATTAATTTTTAGATATAAAATTAGTACCACAACAGGCCTTATACACCCACTACGTAGCAATATATTAATCCATCCCAACGAACATAAATAAAACCAAGGAAATTGCAAGATTAGAGTATGACCCGATTTAATTACCACCGGTGCATATTGAGCTAATTGTTAAAATAGGACAATAACTTTCAGTGTTTTCAGAAAGAGAACTATTCCCTCCATCCCACGAATCTTGACACATTTAGTTTCGGCACGAGAATTAAGGAGTTATAGATTAGTGTTTTACGTGTGTAGTTAATAAAGTATAAAAGTAATAAAGTAGGAGAGAGAAGGTAATAAAAGTGATAAAGTAGGGGAGATAATGTAATAATTATTACCATATTTGGAAATGTGTCAAAATTCGTGGGACGACCCAAAAAAGAAAACGTGTCAAGATTCGTGAGACGGAGGGAGTATATGTTACGAAATTTAATTGTTAAAATAGGACAATAACTTTCAGTATTTTCAGAAAGAGAACTATATATTACGAAATTTAAAAATAAGGGCTATATATTAAGAAATTTGAAAATAGCGACTATAGCTTCTATTTTTTATATTTACACTCCTATTTCGAGTCATGATGGAAGCTATAGTCCTCATTTCGATGTGTTAAATAGGAGTGTAAATGTAAAAAAATAAAAGTTATAGTCCTTATTTTTAAATTTCATAATATATAGTCCTTATTTTCAAATTTTGTAACATATAGTTTTGTTTGTGAAAAACACTAAAAATTACGGTCGTGTTTTAACAGTTAATTCGGTGCATAAAACCGTACGTAGACGAAGTTTCGATTAATTGCGTTGAGGTCATGACTATAAAGTTCGCCTTGCATTTCAGGAGTAATTTTTATAATAACAATGTTTTCGGATTATTAATTAATTTATCGTTAATTAAATGAAATGTAATTAAGCATGTGAAAATAAACATTCAATTGTATTTTCTTTTACTAGAATAGGGTTCTCAATCATCTAACTAATTCCGCGAATCATACCTTAATAATAATAATAATAGGCATATCAACTCATAGGATTAAGGATGAGTGTCCCACAATTTTGTGTGTGTCTCACTGTATCCTACTACTATTTATATATAGTATTAAAAAAATATTATAAATTATAGTAATTTTTATTTTTTAGCTATAATATTATTTTAACTCTAATATGTTTTTTTGAAGGGTTAACTATAATATATTTATTAATGTAGTTACTTTAAGTGAAATTTTTGAGATGATTTAGTATTTGGTCATAATAAATGAATAAATAAATTTGTATAGGAAAAGCATCCTTCATATGGATTGGTCCAGTTGCAAGAGTTTTGATAATGGAGCCTGAGCTTATAAAGCAAATATTGATTAATAACCACATTTTCAAGAAGCCAACACACAACCCACTCGCCAAATTTCTGGTCTGCGGATTATCCGGTTACGAGGATCAAAAGTGGGCTAAGCATAGAAGAATAATTACGCCAGCTTTCTACGTCGAGAAGCTCAAGGTAAATATATATATATATATATACTTTAATTGATTTAATTTTGATAGAATTAATTAATACATATGTATATGATTTCAGCACATGGTGCCTGCGATGCACACGAGTTGTTGTGAAATGATAAAAAAGTGGGAAAAGTTGGTGGTGGAGGAGAAGAAGGGAATAGAGATAGACGTGCAGCCATATTTGGAGGACTTAACAAGTGAAATTATAGCAAGAACTGCTTTTGGGAGTAGACATGAGGAGGGAAGGAGGATTTTTGAGCTCCAGAAAGAGCAGTCGGAGCTCACGCGCCAAGTTCTGCAATCCGTTTACATCCCCGGATGGAGGTACGCGTATTTTATATATATATTCATCATCTTAATTAATATTTACCAAGCTATAATAAAAGTGCAGGTATATCCCAACAAAGAGAAACAGGAGAATGAAAGAGATAAACAATCAAGTGTGCAGGCAGTTGAGGGGCATGATCAAGAAAAGAGAAGAATCCATGAAAAGGGGAGAGAGTGCCGATGATGACTTGTTAGGCATTTTGTTGAAATGCAACGAGAGAGAGGAAGGAGGAATGAGCATTGAGGAAGTAGTAGAGGAATGCAAGACGTTCTACTTATCTGGACAAGAGAGCACTTCCAATCTCTTGTCGTGGACGATGCTCATGTTGAGCCTCCATCCCACATGGCAGCAGCAAGCTCGAGATGAAATTTTTAGGGTTTTCGGAGATGCACGCCCCCATTTTCATGGACTGAATCGTCTCAAAGTTGTACGTTCTCAATCATTCATCATAATACTGTGATGATTAATATACGATGATTAAATTTTGAATGCGTAAATGCAGGTGACGATGATTCTGTACGAGGTGCTAAGGCTATACCCGCCGGCAATAATATTCAACCGGATTGTGGAAAAGGAAACGGAAGTGGGAGAGATGAGTCTCCCCGGCGGAGTGCACGTGTTGCTGCCCATAATTCTGATCCACCACGACAAAGAGCTGTGGGGCCAAGACGCCCAACAGTTCAAGCCGCAGAGGTTTAGTGAAGGAATCGCCAAAGCAACCAAGAACCGCCTCTCCTTCTTCCCCTTCAGCTGGGGGCCAAGGCTCTGCATCGGCAACAATTTTGCCCTAATGGAGGCCAAGATGGCTCTGGCTATGATCCTTCCACGCTTCACTTTCAAGCTTTCCCCGTCTTACGCTCACGCTCCTTCCTTCGTCGTCTCTCTGCAACCCCAGCACGGGATTCATCTCACCTTAATCCATAAACCATGATCGATCCATCCATCACTTTATTCTTTCCTTTAGATCGCCTTCTTCATGTATTACCTAACTTACCTCAATTCAAATTGGTTTTCTTTGTGTTAAGTGGAAAGACTTTTTTGCTTATTTGGAGCGGCCTTTATCGGTTGGCCCTTCAGGCGGTTAAAGCAGTGACACATCGGATGAGAGATCACCTATACCACAATTTAGAAGGGGTTTAGTTGAGCTTATAAACTCTTTAAAACAACGTCTAAGTTGTTTAGGACCTTATGAGTTCCCTAAATGTTTGGCAAAGTAAATTCCTTCAGATTTTATAAGCTGTAAAAATAAGTTCTAGCAGCTTATACTCTCCAAAAAAATAAGTTCCTCTACCCTAACTTATTTTCTCATTATCTTATTAATAAATCTCATTTTACCAAAATAATTTAAATATGATTTTTTTAGTTTCATTATATATAATTCTAATTTAATCTCTTTTCGATTTTCTCTCTCTAACTAAAATTTCTATCTCTAGCTTATAAGCTCAATTATCTAAACACTTTGACAACATATAAGCTCTTAAGAAACTACAACTTATAATCTCTTCAAATATCTTATAAGCTCCAAGAGCTTATGATCAGCTCTTTAAAATAAGCTTAGCCAAACACCCTCTTAGTGTATCCCATCGTGTATCACACATAATTTTTTTATTTTATAATTTTTTTATAAAAATAAAAAATATTACTCTCTCTGTCCCATCGAGCTTGAGTCGTATTCCTTTTCGGGCTGTCCCCCCGAGCTTGAGTCATTTCCTTTTTTGGCAAAAATTAAGTAATTCAAAACATTAATTAACAAAACTAATTGCATCCCTTATTAATATTTCTTTAATCATCCCAAATAACCCTCATTTGTTCCTTGGACACACCCACACACGCACAACTCACAAATGCAGACCCTTCTCTTTCTCAAACACTCACACACATCTTCCTCCTCTTTCTCCTAACTCGCTGCCACCCAAATTTTTGGTTGGTCGATACTCGCCTCCGCAACTTCTCTCTTCTCCGGCGACACGCCAGTCACCGTTCTAACACCCCTCTCTCTCTCTCACTGGAACACACACACAGACGCCTCGCCACAACTGCCTCGCTCGTTCTTCCCTCTCACTCGCTCCGATTGGATAGCAAAAGGACCACCGCTAGTCGAAACCCTAGATCCCCAAATTCTAGCCCCTACTCTGGCGACCACGCCCTAGCTTCAATTTCCGGCAGTGACAACCGTAGCCAACACCGACCGACGCTTAAATTCGCGGCCAGGTGATGATTGTCTTCGTTAGCAGAGATATGTTTTCGATTTTTTATTTTACTGTTATATATTTGGTGGCATTTGAAGGTTTCTGAAATCGGGGAAGGAAGACCGGCGATGGTCGTGGGGGAAGGAAGGCCAGCGGGCGGAGGGTTCTCTGGTGGTGGTAGGGATTGGTGGGGAGAGGGAGAGTGGAGAGAAGACAGATTTGCGGGGCGAGGGGATTCCTCTGGTTCTGGTGGTGGTAGGGATGGGGGGAGGGGGAAGACAGGTTGGGGGGTGAGGGTTGTTGGAATATAAGAATATATAATGGAGAATTTATTTAATTGGTAGGAGGAAATTTGGAGAAATTGGTTGTGGACGTGTGTGTGCTTAGGAATTTGAGTGGGAGGATTATTGTTAACTAACACAATTTTTCTTCAATTCACTTCATTCTAAACAATTGATACAACCTCCACATATATATAGTAGTCAAGTGAGAATTCTAGAATTCTCTTGATTTTTTTCTATCTAGATTTTTCTACTTAAAATATCTTGATTCTAGATATTTCTAATACAAATATCTTCACTTACTTTTTCTAGAATTCTCTATATTTTTCTTTTAAAATATCTTCACTCAAAAAATCAAGTTTATTTTTATATTCCAACACTCCCCCTTAAACTTGATTTTTCGTTCCAAGCAAACTTCTGAATTTGGCGAAATCCTTTCACGACGTGCCTTGCTTTATATCTTTCAACTTCACCTTTGGAATTCTTCTTAACCTTATGCACCCACTTGACTCCAATGGCCTTGTGCCTTTCCGGTAGTGTCACGAGCTCACACGTATCATTCTTGTTTATAGCTTTGATCTCTTCGTCCATTGCAACTCGCCAATTTTCACTATTTGCTGCTTGAGGTTCATAATCAGCAGATAGGCAAAACAAGGTGAGATCTTCTAACCTTTCAGTGTCTTCATATATCTCATCCAAATTCCTTGCTCGTGGTGTGGCTCTTTCATTTAAGAAAGATGGTGGCGAGTCTTCAGTAACTTGTATAGGTGAAGCTGGCGGAGTCACTACCTCTTGTTGGACTTCTCCAACTTGCTCGACTGTCCTTTCATCATCGAATTGTGGGATGAAGGTGAAGTCACCACTAGAATTAAAATCCCACACTCCTTCTTCGTCGAACTCCACATCTCGACTTATCACTGTTTTCTTGGTATTTGGATTATATAACTTATAGCCTTTAGAGTTAGAGTCGTACCCGATAAAGATGAATGCTTCACTTTTATCATCGAGCTTCTTCCTTCTCTCATCTGGTACATGCACGTAGGCTTTACTTCCAAATACCTTTAGGTGGGAAATTCCTGGCTTTCTCCCGCTCCAGGCTTCTTGTGGAGTCATTCCCCACACGCTCCTTGTCGGCGATCGGTTGGATAGGTACACCGCGCACGCCACTGCTTCGGCCCAAAACTCTTTAGGCAGATTCTTCGTCTTTAGCATGCTCCTCGCCATCTCCATGATTGTTCTGTTTTTTCTTTCCGCCACTCCGTTCTGTTGGGGGGATCTCGGAATAGTCAGGGGCCGTCGAATTCCATTTCCTTCGCAAAATTCTAGAAACTCCCTTGATGTGAATTCTCCACCTCGATCGGACCTCAGGGCCTTGATTTGTCGTCCGCTCTCCTTCTCGACGGCAACTTTGAATTTCTTGAATGCATCAAATACTTCTGACTTCTTCTTCAAGAAATATACCCACGTTTTTCTAGAAAAATCATCAATGAATAGCAGAAAATAATTATTTTTACCGAGGGAGCTTGAATTTATCGGCCCACACACGTCAGCATGAATCAACTCCAGTGGTTTTTTGTAATAGCCCGCTCTTTTAATTATGATTAAAACTAGTAAATGCAATTTTTATAAATGAATCCAGTTTATGGTCCTGATTTTTTTTTTTCAGAAACGGAGTTATTATTTTAGCTTTATACTTTTATAACGTATGAGAAAAACGCGACGAGGATTATTGAGCCATTCAATAATTATTATTTCCAAGTTGTAACTGACTTAGCAAAGTCATGTTATTTATTAATCGAGAAACAGAAGAAGTTATATTTATTAGTGCATTGAAGTCGATGAATTATTCCGACTGCAACGCATATTAAATCTATGGATTTAATTTAAGTTATATTACAGTTTATTAAGTTAGCAGGCAAGGAAAAAGATATCAAGCAGATACAGAAATGCGATGATTTAAAATCGAAGCCAGTATTTATTTACAGTTCACAGATTACAGTCTAGTTCCCAGCTTGGGGAAATCGTCTAGTATACCATAAAGGTTGTGGACTCTACGTGGCCACTTAATACCACTCACTAAAGTATTGACACAAAATCAAAAGAAAATATGCATAGTACACGCATATCAGCTCCTTTTCTTTAACTTTGCTAAAGCCATGCTTTTTCCCCTCAGCCCACCACCCTTTGCTCCCCACCTCTTCAAACCACCTCCACCATCTTCGATTCTTTAAGGCTATTATCAGCCCTTTCATTCATTCCTTAGTTCTTCAACAACCAAAGGAATGAGAGACTTCATTTACTGCTGCCAAACTTCGAACAGGTAAGCTTTGGATAAAGTTTTCCACCAGTCCATTCTTGATTCCCCTGCATATGTCAATAAACATCTGAAATTTTCAGCTATCTCCTCATTAAACTCAAACAGCGCAACAGGCAGCCAAAAGGACAAAACAATCAAGGTATTTACTATCTCATATGCCTTCTTTCATGATATGCATTTCACGCCCCAACACAACCGATGATCAGTTTTCTTATGAGATTCTGATAATACGCTTATGAACATAGCTAAACCATGAGTTTCTGTAATAGAGAATAATCCATGATATGTTGCAGATGAATAGCTCATTCAGTTTATACTTATAGACTTCACGCAAGAACTAGTGAAACAAAGACTATTACAGAACACCATAGTTTCACAATGAATTGAGTAAACAAGCATAATTTGAGATGTAAGCAAAACAAGAAGATTTCACCTTGCCTTGTCCGATTAAGAATCGATTAAATGGATTGAGAGGGAGTTACTTAGCTTTAAAGGAGGGAAGGGCCGGCTGCCCAAGGGGCAGCGAACCACCTACTGCCGAACGGGAAAAGAAGATGACGCCGACCAGAGATGAGAAGAGGCCGATCGATTTTGAAGGGAGAGGGAGGTACCGGCGGCGGTCAGCGAAGCTGCCGGCAGCGACTCGCCGGTTCCGCGGCGGCGACAGCAGATCGAAGCACAGGAGAGATTAGGGCTTTCGATCCCCTTCACGATAGGGACGAAGAGAGAGAGGGAGATGAACGGCGCCGCTCCCAGACGCCGACTGAGTCGTTGGATTCCAGACAGAGGTGCGGCCACGACGAGAATTTCCGATGTTAGGGCTTGATCTTGAACTCTGCGTGTAGATTGAGGGATAGAAGGCTGACGCCGGTGATAGCAGACGACGGCGGGACGGCCGGAGAAGGTGGAACCGAACGGATTTTGGAGAGCGCCGAGCGAACAGACCGGAGACGATGGTGGCTGAACGGCTGAGGAAGAGGAGAGTGAGACGGCAAGGTGTGCCGCCCTCGGCCAGGCACGGCCGCGCCGGCAGCGGCGGCGGCGCCCGCCTCGGCTGGAGACGGATCGAGAGAGAGAGAGAACTGAAGCGTGCGTCTGATTTGAGAGATTAGAGAGAGAGGCCGATTGCCTTGAGAGAGAAAAGAGAGATGACCGACAGTTTTTGAGAAGAGAGAGAGAGAGTGGGCTTGATCTATTTTTAATCTTTGGGCTTGATTTATTTTAATTGAGTTTGGGCTTGTCCACTTTTAATTTGTGTGGGCCGAATTATTTAAGAAAAGTTTGGGCTCGATTTAATTAAGGAGTTTGGCTAATGCATATTTTATGATGGGCTATTATTCTAGTCCCATTTATATTTCGTTGGGCCAGTTTAATTCATCATTTTGGCCGATTAAATTGCCTTTTTGGGCTAAGATTAATTCTTTTCAGTCCACATTAATTATTATTTGGACCCCTATTTTAATTGTTTTGGGTCGAAGACTTTTTAAGTTGGGCTTTAATTCTTTTAAAGCTTGAGCTGAAGTTACTCCTTTGAGCTAAGCCTAGCAGTATCAATTTTTGATGGAGCCCAATTATTTATCAGTAATGAGCCGCCCAGTTTATTAATTAATGTTTTTGGACTTCCGACTTTAAAGCAAGCCATTATTGTTTATTTCATTTAAGCCACTGGTTTATTTAATTAATTGGCTACTCTCTTTTGAGCCTATTAATTATTTGAGGTTACGCTAGTAATGATGCTTCTATCGAAAAGCCCGATAATTTCTACAAGGTCACACCTCGTTTAAAGCCGAGTTAGTCCTTTTTCAATCAAGTACAAATGCGAGGTTTATTTCACGACTAGAATATTCCGATGAGGAAGGAAGAATCACAGTTTTATTCGACCGCGCTAGACGAGAATTAGCTAAATCTATTAACGAGGATTAATAGTAGAATTCCCGATTATCGCTCAGAGTATTAGTTCATGCATACCAGATTCATGCATAGTTAAATTACGCTTTCTCATTAATTAAGAATTTTCCTCGAGGCAATGTCTTATTTTATATTCTCGTGATTAAGGTCAAGCGCGAGAGTAAGAACTACACAAGGAGTTAGAGTACCTTAGCAAAACTTTGCTATCAGGTGGGCAATTTCTTACGCGTAAATAAAATGCTATGCAAGTGTTATGCTTTAAAATGCAAATTTGGATCTTCAAGTGTGGTATGCTTTATTACGCTTATTTACGCTTGAATGCTTTACACTGATAAGTTTATGCTTATGTTTGATGCTTGTGTCTGTTGGGGGAGGCCTTCCTCAACAGTACGATGCCGTGTCCGCTGAGGAGGGCCTTCCTCACGGCACGATGCCCGTGTTCGCTGAGAGAGGCCTCTCTCGCGGCGCGATGCCAGTATGCCAGTGTTACAGCGTCTATTGGGGGAGGCCTCCCTCAATAGTACGATGCCGTGACCGCTGAGGGAGGCTCCCCTTCACGGTGCGATGCCCGTGTTCGTTGGGGAAGGCCTTCTCCACGACACGATGCTTGTTTATGATTGTTGATGATGAAGAATGCGCTCATGTTATTTATGAATTTGGAAATGAAAAATGAGCAAAGGATTTGAAAGAAACTTATGCCTCTTATGCGATGTTGTGTTTAGTTAATGATGTTATGTTATATGCTTGGCAACTGCCCACTAAGTACTCTTGTACTTAGCCCTTCGATGTTTATGTTTGTGCAGGTTGAGCTGTGATGGGCGATGAAGTGTTGTTGCTGAGTAGAGCTTTTGTCGAACTTAAAGTAGGCTCAGAAAGGATACATGTCTTCATACATGTATCTCAGTTATGCTTTCCGCTATAAATACTGATTATTTCAGTTACGCCTTCCGTTGCAAACTCTGATAATGTTTTAGCCAAGCCCCTAACGATGCCTTTTTCCTTTTTAAGGAATATTTCACACGTATTCAAGCTCTTTGAGTATTCTTTTATGCGCCCCTTTCTAAACCCGCTTCTTAATTTCCCTTCCCCAGTCATGATTTCCCGACTTAATTATCCTTAATTAAGGCCGGTCGTGACAGAGTGGTATCAGAGCAGTTCGTTTGCTCTGAGCCTAAGAGTTTATTTAAGCCAAACTTAGAATGGATCACTAAAGTGTCTAGAGTTCAATCGACAAAGCTCAGCACTTCATCGCGTCACACTCAACGAAGCAGAATGGTAAGCTCTTCCAAGTTTTGAGTTAATGTTTACAAAAAGTGAGAATTATCGTAATAGCAAAGTGAGTAACTGTTAATAGCTATGTTATGTTGTTATTGAATGAAATGATTTACGCAAGCGCGATTAAGTATGCCTATGGAATGAATCTCTATGAACATAGAGCTAATAAGATATGAGATCACCACTACTACAGAACATAGAAGAAAACATAGAAGAAATTAGAGTGTATCTTTTGGTGGCTATAGTGAAGGCAGCAAGATAAGTGATACGTATAGAATAATTCTTAAGCTCATGATTTTATAGCCGCTATAAATCTCCATGACTTATGCTTAAGTATCCAATTTAGATGATGAGATATTATATGCTTAAGAATTGATATGACTCATGGATTTGAGATGCTAAGGACCCTTAAAGCTTACTACATCAATGTTGTCATTAGAGTTATGACTTGTTTACAAGTTAGAATAAGTTAACCTGTACAAGAATTCTTTTGAGGTTTGTATTAGATTATGCTAGAGTGTACTAATTGACACATCCCTGCTATTAGAATGCCGCCTAAGAGAGGATGCCCTGTGAGAAACAATAACAATCGCAGAAACCATAACGATGTACCAGAAGAACCACAAGATGATCAAGGACATAACCTACCCCCTCCGCCCCCAACTAGGAGAGTCAAAGAACTCTTTTTAAGGCAAAACCCACCTATGTTTGACGGAACGAGTGAACCGGCTGAAGCTGAAATTTGGGTGCGTGCAATGGAACGCATTTTCAACTTCCTACGTTGTACTGATGAGGAGCGCCTATCTTGCGTCTCATTCCAGCTAACAGGATCGGCTGACTTCTGGTGGGAAGCACGACGAAAAATTCTGACACCGGAACAATGGGCAAGTTATACTTGGGAAGATTTTAAGATAGGATTATATGATAAATATATTCCGAAAAGCTATAGGAAGAAGAAAGAAACTGAGTTTTACGAGTTGAAGCAAGGAAAGAAATCGGTGGTTGAATACGACAAGGAATTCTGCAACCTGTCGAGGTTTGCTCCACAACAAGTGGACACAGAGGAGAAGATGGCAGAGATATGCAAATTTCGGGACGAAATTTTTGTTAAGAGGGGTAGTATGTAATAGCCCGCTCTTTTAATTATGATTAAAACTAGTAAATGCAATTTTTATAAATGAATCCAGTTTATGGTCCTGATTTTTTTTTATCAGAAACGGAGTTATTATTTTAGCTTTATACTTTTATAACGTATGAGAAAAACGCGACGAGGATTATTGAGCCATTCAATAATTATTATTTCCAAGTTGTAACTGACTTAGCAAAGTCATGTTATTTATTAATCGAGAAACAGAAGAAGTTATATTTATTAGTGCATTGAAGTCGATGAATTATTCCGACTGCAACGCAGATTAAATCTACGGATTTAATTTAAGTTATATTACAGTTTATTAAGTTAGCAGGCAAGGAAAAAGATATCAAGCAGATACAGAAATGCGATGATTTAAAATCGAAGCCAGTATTTATTTACAGTTCACAGATTACAGTCTAGTTCCCAGCTTGGGGAAATCGTCTAGTATACCATAAAGGTTGTGGACTCTACGTGGCCACTTAATACCACTCACTAAAGTATTGACACAAAATCAAAAGAAAACACTACTACAAAAGTTTACATACATAACAGTACATAGATAACGGTTTTTTTCAAAAACCGTTATGTATGAGCGCACTTTTAGGAATAGATAACGGTTTTTCGAAAATCCGTTATCTATGTAGTGTTGTCTAAATGCATAGATAACGGTTTGAACAAATGCGTTATGTTTTTTCGTTATCTATTAGTTGCATACATAACGGTATTACAAAACCGTTACGCCACCGTTATCTATGACCATCTTTTATAACACTTATTTATAACGCTAAAGAACCGTTATGTATAAGAGTCATTTACAACGGTTTTTGAACCGTTATGTATGAGCGTCTCTAAAAACTGTTATGTATAATTTTTTTAAATTTTTTTACAAATAATATTATATTATATTATATTAAAAAATAACAAATAAATTGTTTATCTTAAAATCTGAATTTATTCCTAGATATAGACTTTGAAAAAAAAAAAAAATCATAACATTTGGTTCCAAAATTTTGTTCCTAGATATAGACTTTAAATAAAATCTGAAAATATTATTAGAAACCTAAATACCCAAAATTGAATAATAAAAATGAAACAAAAGAAAAAAGAAAAAGATTTTCGTTCCTAAAATTTGAAAATCTTATCAGCTCCAACACTTCTCTCTCTCGTTCGCCGTTCGCCTCCCCCAAATCCCAATTTGTCGCGCCTTCCCCGAGTCCGCCGCGCCACCCGATCTACCGCGCCTTCATCCAGCTCCCCCAGTCCATCGCGCCCTCGGTCAGCCTCCGTCTGCCCTAAAATCAGCGTATAATTCCCCACCCAACCAAACCCTAACACTCTCTTTCTCTCTTGTCCGCCACACCAGTCTGTCGTGCCCTGGTCTTCTGCGCCTCCGTCTGCTTTCCCCAGGTCCGCCGCGCTTCCGGTCTGCCTCCGTCCACGCCTCCTTTGTGAGCCTCCGTATGTGCGCCTCTGTTCGCGCCTCCACCCTGCCAGCAAGCTCTGCCTCGCTCCACCTCGGTCGGCCTCGCTCTGACTTGCACCGCCCTGCTCCCGGAATATTGACGCCAAATCCCAGATTTGTGGCCATGGTTTCTATTGCTTGGCTTTTAATCCCGCTATGTCATTTCTCTTCTCTAATATTGTTCTTCTAATTTTTATATGTTATAAATTTGCAAATTTTGGATTTATTCATGGATTTTCATAGTTGGGATTTGTGGTGTATATTGTAATAGTTCTTGAGTATTTCGTTTAATTACTTGGCAGCTCCAATACACTTTATAATCAATGAGAAAAATTTTGGATCCCCCTTATTTCCCCTTTTCGGCGATCAGTTTGATCTTTGACTATTTAATTTATTTGTTTGTTTTGGCAGATGGATTTCAGATGGGTGGAGACCGTGGAGTAGTATCTACAATTCCGAGTGAGCAGCTCACCATTTATATTTTTTTGTATGCACTGAATTAGACAATGATGGGGGCATTGTGTAATAATTGGATAATTGATCTTATTTATTATATACTATATTATGGGAGAGAAGAAACTAAAGTTATTGTGATTTGACATTATTAATTTCTTTTTATTGCAGCATTTGTTTGTTTTTATAGGTATGGTTAGTTCTGCAAGCATTTATTAGATTTTATATCTTCTTATTTACATCACTCTGAAATACTGCCTCAGACAGTTATGTATATTGCTAGTTATTGTTAGATATGAACTCTTAAGCTTTGTTATCTGCAGGAGAATTCTCAGGTATATCTTGTGAAAATTTTGTGGAGGTCACGTGTTAATGGAGCTCAAGTAATACTATATATATCTTTTGTATGATTGAGCTATGTAAATTCTGCAAATTTATATTAGATTACCGCCTGTTCATTTACTTGTTCAGTCTTGATACGATTGGAAGTCTTGATACGATTGGAATTATCTACAGGAGAATTCTCAGGTATATCTTGTGAAAATTTTGTGGAGGTCACCTGTTAATGGAGCTCAATTGTTTGATTATGTTTTCTTGTTGCTTTGACTTGTGCTGGGCAATTACAACCGTGTCCAATGACTAGGGTTAATGTTATTGCCACTTCTTCTTTTGACGAGAAACCCATTACTATCAAGTTTACGAGGTTAGTCCCTTTGTTTTTCTTGTAAGTTAGTCTATAAATGAGAATTTCACATGTAACATGTAATTAAAATGAGGGATGTGTTGCTGCAATGTGTGTGGGTTCATTGTGGGTTGCTACAACTTTGACACACTAACACAAGATGGCTGCTTGATTATCCTCTGAATATTTATGTATTCTCATACCCTATATTTATCTATTAATTTTCAGGCGGGGGTATGAAGACTGTGGATATATAACAGAGTCGGAAAGGTGAGACTTAAGAATTTAAGAATTGTGACTTATTTTGGATTATTAGACTGTCATCTCAATTTAAGAATTGTGACTTATTTTGGACTGTGTTGAGGATTATAAACTCTGAGTGAATTATGTATAGAATGAAAACTGAAGTCGGTTAATGAGTGGATATGTTTGAATCACATTTTGCTTCGGTAGTTTTAGCCCATCTCTTGTTTTGAGCAATTGAATTTGTGCCTATAAGAGTAGTGATTGTTGTTGGCAAGTTAGTGGCTGTTGTTTTGATTTTATGATTCAATTTGATTTGCATTTAAACTAGTTTATTAATTATTATCTTAGTCTGGTAGTCTTATAGTCTTAGTTTGGTGTTATTGTGGCTGTCCCATGAATATGATTTCTGTATTATTTGTGAGATAAAGTTTGGTTTATGCTCATGTTGTGGTTGCTTAAGTTTCAGCTTAACTTTTATATTCGATCAACTTTTCTAACTTGTCTCTACTGTCAAATGTCAACTATAGTCTCATCAACTTTCTTCAATTTTGATTCACTGCCCCTCCCCTCATTGTTCATGGCATAATCTAATTACTATGCAGGCTAGTAGTGAGCACTCTGTGTGTTTTTTAGTACCGTAAAAGTTGTAGCTGCTGCTTTAGAGTCTAGATTTCGCCAGGCCTTGTATGCTGGCCGTTTATCTTAGCGCAATTAATGTGATGACTTAATTACTATGACTTGTATGTTTAAGGAGTTTTTATCTGTATTTTTTTTATAGATTATGACTTATCTTGGCGACGGATCTTTATCTCAAGATTTTTGGTTGGTTGGATCATCAAAATCTCGCAGCTGCTCTATGGGTCAGTAGAAAAGTTCCCTTCTTGATTGCTGAAATTCGAGATTTTTTTTATCTATTCTGGAAATTTTTATGTTTTGGAAGATGAATTGGGTTTGTTGAGATGTACGGTACTTAATTTTTTGGAGGAAAATTATTCTTAATTTAAATATACCCTATGTTTTCTGTATGTGAAGATGGTGAGCACTAAGATGGAATGAAAAGAAGATGTAACAATTTTGACTTCTGAATTTCCTTTGGCTGCACCAGTTAGCTACTTTTAGATGCTATATATCAATACTTTAAAACAAATTTGTGGATTATTGGTTGCAAAATTGAGATGATGGGTTGGATAATAATTTGTCCATAGCATAAGATGATATACAAAGGGCAATAATCATGCTTTGGTTTCATTATTATCTTGTGCATAATAATTTGTCCAGTAGCTTAGTGCAACTTAGACATTCCTGCTTTGGCTTCATTACTATCTTTCGCCATGTGCCGAGTGCAGGTTGACAGCATACTTGGCGCCCGTGGCGATGCTTTTGAGCATGAGGCAACTAGAAGAATGCGTAATGAATTTATGGTAGCTTGGGATGGCTTGAGGTCAAAAGACAACCAGAGAATCATAGCAGGTTGATTAACTAGTTCTTGATGACTTGGTGCTAGAAACATTGTATGATAGATTTTTGTTTTAGTTATAAGGTAATTGGTATTTTCAATTTTGAATCGGAATATGCAATGATGATGTATACTTGATATTTGGTTAATTTGGATGATAATGTATGAATATTTTGGATGATATATAATATTGTTATTGTTGATTTTATCATTTTGTCGTTTTATAAAAATTGCAAAATTTAAAAATATACTACAATTATATAAAGTGCAAAAAAATTGTTATAAAAGGTGTAAAAACCGTTATAAGAAGTAAAAAAAACTGTTAACTATGATGGAAAAAAACAAAAAAAAAATACAAAATAACGGACAAATTCTCATATATAACGGTAATAAACCGTTATGTATAAGCATTATAGATAACGGTTTCATACCGTTATGTATAGAAAAAAAACTGTTAACTATGATAGGAAAAAAACAAAAAAAATACAAAACATAACGGAAAAATCCTCATACATAACGGTATAAACCGTTATGTATAATCATTATAGATAACGGTTTCATACCGTTATGTATAGAAAAAAACTGTTAACTATGATAGGAAAAAAAAACAAAAAAAATACAAAACATAACGGAAAAATCCTCATACATAACGGTATAAACCGTTATGTATAATCATTATAGATAACGGTTTCATACCGTTATGTATGAGCGTCTCGTACCGTTATCTATTCTCACATACATAACGGTTTTTAAACCGTTGTCTATGATACGTATCATAGATAACACCACTATACACAACAGTTTTTTTGCTCATAGATAACGGATAAAATCCGTTATCTATGAGCGTTTTTCTAGTAGTGAAATATGCATAGTACACGCATATCAGCTCCTTTTCTTTAACTTTGCTAAAGCCATGCTTTTTCCCCTCAGCCCACCACCCTTTGCTCCCCACCTCTTCAAACCACCTCCACCATCTTCGATTCTTTAAGGCTATTATCAGCCCTTTCATTCATTCCTTAGTTCTTCAACAACCAAAGGAATGAGAGACTTCATTTACTGCTGCCAAACTTCGAACAGGTAAGCTTTGGATAAAGTTTTCCACCTGTCCATTCTTGATTCCCCTGCATATGTCAATAAACATCTGAAATTTTCAGCTATCTCCTCATTAAACTCAAACAGCGCAACAGGCAGCCAAAAGGACAAAACAATCAAGGTATTTACTATCTCATATGCCTTCTTTCATGATATGCATTTCACGCCCCAACACAACCGATGATCAGTTTTCTTATGAGATTCTGATAATACGCTTATGAACATAGCTAAACCATGAGTTTCTGTAATAGAGAATAATCCATGATATGTTGCAGATGAATAGCTCATTCAGTTTATACTTATAGACTTCACGCAAGAACTAGTGAAACAAAGACTATTACAGAACACCATAGTTTCACAATGAATTGAGTAAACGAGCATAATTTGAGATGTAAGCAAAACAAGAAGATTTCACCTTGCCTTGTCCGATTAAGAATCGATTAAATGGATTGAGAGGGAGTTACTTAGCTTTAAAGGAGGGAAGGGCCGGCTGCCCAAGGGGCAGCGAACCACCTACTGCCGAACGGGAAAAGAAGATGACGCCGACCAGAGATGAGAAGAGGCCGATCGATTTTGAAGGGAGAGGGAGGTACCGGCGGCGGTCAGCGAAGCTGCCGGCAGCGACTCGCCGGTTCCGCGGCGGCGACAGCAGATCGAAGCACAGGAGAGATTAGGGCTTTCGATCCCCTTCACGATAGGGACGAAGAGAGAGAGGGAGATGAACGGCGCCGCTCCCAGACGCCGACTGAGTCGTCGGATTCCAGACAGAGGTGCGGCCACGACGAGAATTTCCGATGTTAGGGCTTGATCTTGAACTCTGCGTGTAGATTGAGGGATAGAAGGCTGACGCCGGTGATAGCAGACGACGGCGGGACGGCCGGAGAAGGTGGAACCGAACGGATTTTGGAGAGCGCCGAGCGAACAGACTGGAGACGATGGTGGCTGAACGGCTGAGGAAGAGGAGAGTGAGACGGCAAGGTGTGCCGCCCTCGGCCAGGCACGGCCGCGCCGGCAGCGGCGGCGGCGCCCGCCTCGGCTGGAGACGGATCGAGAGAGAGAGAGAACTGAAGCGTGCGTCTGATTTGAGAGATTAGAGAGAGAGGCCGATTGCCTTGAGAGAGAAAAGAGAGATGACCGACAGTTTTTGAGAAGAGAGAGAGAGTGGGCTTGATCTATTTTTAATCTTTGGGCTTGATTTATTTTAATTGAGTTTGGGCTTGTCCACTTTTAATTTGTGTGGGCCGAATTATTTAAGAAAAGTTTGGGCTCGATTTAATTAAGGAGTTTGGCTAATGCATATTTTATGATGGGCTATTATTCTAGTCCCATTTATATTTCGTTGGGCCAGTTTAATTCATCATTTTGGCCGATTAAATTGCCTTTTTGGGCTAAGATTAATTCTTTTCAGTCCACATTAATTATTATTTGGACCCCTATTTTAATTGTTTTAGGTCGAAGACTTTTTAAGTTGGGCTTTAATTCTTTTAAAGCTTGAGCTGAAGTTACTCCTTTGAGCTAAGCCTAGCAGTATCAATTTTTGATGGAGCCCAATTATTTATCAGTAATGAGCCGCCCAGTTTATTAATTAATGTTTTTGGACTTCCGACTTTAAAGCAAGCCATTATTGTTTATTTCATTTAAGCCACTGGTTTATTTAATTAATTGGCTACTCTCTTTTGAGCCTATTAATTATTTGAGGTTACGCTAGTAATGATGCTTCTATCGAAAAGCCCGATAATTTCTACAAGGTCACACCTCGTTTAAAGCCGAGTTAGTCCTTTTTCAATCAAGTACAAATGCGAGGTTTATTTCACGACTAGAATATTCCGATGAGGAAGGAAGAATCACAGTTTTATTCGACCGCGCTAGACGAGAATTAGCTAAATCTATTAACGAGGATTAATAGTAGAATTCCCGATTATCGCTCAGAGTATTAGTTCATGCATACCAGATTCATGCATAGTTAAATTACGCTTTCTCATTAATTAAGAATTTTCCTCGAGGCAATGTCTCATTTTATATTCTCGTGATTAAGGTCAAGCGCGAGAGTAAGAACTACACAAGGAGTTAGAGTACCTTAGCAAAACTTTGCTATCAGGTGGGCAATTTCTTACGCGTAAATAAAATGCTATGCAAGTGTTATGCTTTAAAATGCAAATTTGGATCTTCAAGTGTGGTATGCTTTATTACGCTTATTTACGCTTGAATGCTTTACACTGATAAGTTTATGCTTATGTTTGATGCTTGTGTCTGTTGGGGGAGGCCTCCCTCAACAGTACGATGCCGTGTCCGCTGAGGAGGGCCTTCCTCACGGCACGATGCCCGTGTTCGCTGAGAGAGGCCTCTCTCGCGGCGCGATGCCAGTATGCCAGTGTTACAGCGTCTATTGGGGGAGGCCTCCCTCAATAGTACGATGCCGTGACCGCTGAGGGAGGCTCCCCTTCACGGTGCGATGCCCGTGTTCGTTGGGGAAGGCCTTCTCCACGACACGATGCTTGTTTATGATTGTTGATGATGAAGAATGCGCTCATGTTATTTATGAATTTGGAAATGAAAAATGAGCAAAGGATTTGAAAGAAACTTATGCCTCTTATGCGATGTTGTGTTTAGTTAATGATGTTATGTTATATGCTTGGCAACTGCCCACTAAGTACTCTTGTACTTAGCCCTTCGATGTTTATGTTTGTGCAGGTTGAGCTGTGATGGGCGATGAAGTGTTGTTGCTGAGTAGAGCTTTTGTCGAACTTAAAGTAGGCTCAGAAAGGATACATGTCTTCATACATGTATCTCAGTTATGCTTTCCGCTATAAATACTGATTATTTCAGTTACGCCTTCCGTTGCAAACTCTGATAATGTTTTAGCCAAGCCCCTAACGATGCCTTTTTCCTTTTTAAGGAATATTTCACACGTATTCAAGCTCTTTGAGTATTCTTTTATGCGCCCCTTTCTAAACCCGCTTCTTAATTTCCCTTCCCCAGTCATGATTTCCCGACTTAATTATCCTTAATTAAGGCCGGTCGTGACATTTTTGAGCTCTTGAGCTTGACTCCTTTGGGAATGGCTTTCTGAACTGCTTCCCGAGTAGACAACATTCGCAGAGTTGATCGGGATGCTTAATGGATGGTAAACCTCTTACCATCTCTTTCTTTGATAACAACTCCAACCCGCCAAAATTTAAGTGCCCAAACCGAAGATGCCACAACCAAGACTTATCTTGGTAACACGCTTGGAGGCATTTTGCCATGTCATTTCGAATATTCAATAAGAACATTCTATTTTTAGACATTGGCACCTTGGCAATAAGATTATTTTTGCCATCTCTTATTGAAAGGTTATAATCTCTCATGTGAATATCATAACCTTTCTCTAAGAGTTGTCCCAAACTCAATATATTATTTTTCATATTGGGCACGTAATAAACATTGGAAATAAATTCATGATTTCCATTCTTCAAGCGAATTAAAATTTTCCCTTTTCCTTTAACTGGAATTTTAGATTCATCACCAAAGGAGATGTTGCCACTTACCGACTCATCGAGCTCCACGAACATGTTTCTCTTCCCGCACATGTGATTGCTAGCACCAGTGTCGAGGTACCACGTGTCATCTTGTCTTCCGGCTTCTCCTTTATATGCCAGAAGCACACTACCAATATCTTGATTTGCATTTTCGGCATAATTGGCCTTCTCTTCGATCCTTAATTTTTCACTTCTGCACTCGGAAGCATAGTGCCCAAATTTATGGCAATTATAACACTTTATTGAAGATTTATCGTACCTCGACTGCGGGTTGCTCCTCCCCCGACCACTTGTAAACTCATTTCTTTCACCATTGTTGACGAAGCCTCCTCGTCCTCGACCACGTCCACGTGCTCGGCCTCTGCCTCGATCTTGACCTTGACCACGTCCTCCTTTGTATTGTCCGCGGCTGTTGCTCGAACTTTCTTCTTTATCTTTTGAGCTTACTTGCAACTTTAAAAGTTGCTCTGAAATTTCTTACTTCTTCTTTTGCTTCTCATCATATGCTTGCAGCGACCCCAACAAGAGATCGATCGTCATCTCCTCCAAATTTTTAGTTTCTTCAATTGTGATTACTATATGCTCAAATCTTGGAGTTAGTGAGCGTAATATTTTCTCCATAATTCTAACATCCTCCAATTTTTCACCATTTCTTTTCATTTGATTAGACACCGCCAAGACTCTTGAAAAATAATCCGAAATCGATTCGGACTCTTTCATATGCAAAGACTCAAACTCTCCTCTTAAAGTTTGAAGTCGTACCTTTTTTACTTGCTCCGCTCCTTTGCACGCGTTCTGGAGCTTCTCCCACGCTTCTTTGGCGGTGCTCGCGTTCGAGATTTTCTCGAAATCGTCGTCCCCCAGCGCTTGATAAATGAGACAGAGAGCCTTCTTGTCTCTCTTTCTCATGTCTCGCAATCTATCCTTTTGTTGTTGGGATAGTGCGGCCTCGTCCTGCGGCTCCTCGTAGCCGTTCTCCACGATCTCCCAAACGTCGTGGGCTCCCAATAGCGCCTTCATCTTGATGCTCCAATTGTCGAAGTTGCTTTTGTTGAGCATGGGGACTTGAAACGATTGTAAATTCGCCATACCACAAGTAGAATCTTGTGGCTCTGATACCACTTTGTTGGAATATAAGAATATATAATGGAGAATTTATTTAATTGGTAGGAGGAAATTTGGAGAAATTGGTTGTGGACGTGTGTGTGCTTAGGAATTTGAGTGGGAGGATTGTTGTTAACTAACACAATTTTTCTTCAATTCCACTTCATTCTACAATTGATACAACCTCCACATATATATAGTAGTCAAGTGAGAATTCTAGAATTCTCTTGATTTTTTTCTATCTAGATTTTTCTACTTAAAATATCTTGATTCTAGATATTTCTAATACAAATATCTTCACTTACTTTTTCTAGAATTCTCTATATTTTTCTTTTAAAATATCTTCACTCAAAAAATCAAGTTTATTTTTATATTCCAACAAGGGTGAGGGTGGGGTTGGGTAGTGGTGTGTTTTTGAATTACAAAAAAGATTTAATTAATTTAAATTTTATATTAAAAAATAATTCAAAATAATTAATGATATAAATAACCGCGTAACCACAAATTTACAAACATACTTAAATAACTAAACAATAGCTCCTTAATTTTCGTGCCTAAAAAACGCATCAAGCTCGGCCGGACGAAGGGAGTATTATATTATGAACTCTAATTAATATTTATCACTTTACATTTAAATCAATTTATTGAGACCATATATAGTTCCATATTATTAATAAAAATAAATATAATTATAAGGGTTAAGTATCAAATACCCCCTATCGATGGTGTCCCTATCGCGTACAGGACCCTATAGTCAGGGTAACCGTTGTTTACTACCTCAACGTGGCAAAATCGAACCAATTTCTCCCCCCCTTCCCCCGCGTTTTAACGGTGCTTAACACCGTTATTTATTTATTTATTTTTATTTAAGGTGATCCCCTATCTTGTGTTTTTCGGCGACAGTGAAAGAGGTCGTTGAGCCGCCGAGCCAGAATCTCACCATCGCTGGTATTCTTCCATCACCATTCCAGGCAACCAAATTCCATCATCATTTCATCGCCGGAATCTCACCAAATTCATCCATCACCATCAGCGAACAACAACATAAAAAACCTCAAATCTTTAGTGAAAAAGCAGATCTATTGAATAAAAATGAAAAAACCTCTCTTCCCCCTAAAATTCCAGGCCACCTTCGAAATCTCCTTCGAAATTTGGGGCACCGCCGCCGTCAATGGCGTCACCGCCTACCGCTCGGCTCTTGTGTGCAGATAGATTGCTAGAGCCCCAACCCGTAGCATAGATCTACCGGGGAGAAAATGATAGAGAGAGAGAGGGGGAATAAAGACATTGGGAAAAAATTGAAAAAGTGAATAGATATCGGCTATGGTGTTGGGCCGGCGGTGACATCGCCAGAAGTTGAAGGAGCAGGCGGCGATGTCATAGAAGTTGAAGGAGGAGCAGCGGCTATGGCTTCGATGAGTTGTAGAGAGAGAGCAGCGATGTCACAGTTTTGGGGATTCTTTTTTGTTTAAGTCGATGGAGGATTTGAAGGAGAAGAAGAGGGGGCGGGACGAGTTGGAGGAGGCGGAGGCTTCCGATGATGAGCTCGCCGATGGCGTCTTCCTCATCTTCTTCTGGGGAATTGGAGGGTGAGGCGTGACTGAGTTGGTCCAAGTTGAGTCCTACTCGTTAGAACTCGAGAGTGAGTTCTGACTCGGGGGAAGAAAGTTGGGGCCCACCTTAATTAAAATATTATATATATATATATATATATATATATATATATATATATATATATATATAGGGTGCGGTTATAGTGAGAACCACAATTATCGTGAGAACATAAGAACCAATAAAATTACTGCATCTGCTATACAAATTAATGCATCCGCTATTAAATTTAATGCATCCGAAAAAAATAATTTTTTTGCTCCCTTCAGGATTCGAACCCAGCACCTGCATCCATCCACCAAGATGATGCATCCACCGTAGATCTTGATGATCGAATGGCTTAAAATGGTTATCCGTTCTTATTTTATCAGTGGTTCTTATTTGAACCTCTCCCTATATATATATATATATATATATATATATATATATATATATATATATATATATATATATATATATATATATATATATATATATATATTCTAATGGTGTTAAGCACCGTTAAAACGCAGGGGGAAAATTGGTTCGATTTTGCCACGTTGAGGTAGTAAACAACACTTACCCTGACTATAGGGTCCTGTACGTGATAGGGACGCCATCGATAGGGGGTATTTGGTACTTAAGAAACAATGGTGTCAAATGGCCACATTGAAGATACAAACACAATATTTGACCACTAATTGAATAACACAAATTATGACAATTAATTAGGCAATATGCCTAATATACTCCTAAGTAAAAAAAAATATTTTTTTATTTTTTTAATTCTCTGTGCCATATCTACCCCTTGACCCCACCTCCCCCCCACCACCCACCCCCAAGCCAATTTTTTTTTACTACCCAGCCCCCAGACCCCCCAACCCCACCCACCCCCCCACCCAAGCCATTTTTTTTTTTACTTCCCCTGCCTTGTCTACCCCTCAAACCCCCGACCCCACCCACCCACCCCCAAGACAAACAAAAAAAAATTGTTTTACTTCCCCTGCCTTGTCTACCCCCCAAACCCCCGACCCCACCCACCCCCTCCCTCCCCCCACCACCCACCCGCAAGCCAAAAATTTTTTTTGTACTCCCACTGCCCTGCCTACCCCCCTAGACCCCCGACCCTACCCACCCCACCCCCACCCACCCCCAAGCCAAATTTTTTTTTACTCCCCCTAGATAAAAATAAATCAAATTTTACTTTTGTTATTTTATTTTATGGCACTATTAGCGCCATAAGTGCCAAAAGGACCTTTTAAAACACTTTTCCTAGGCTTTAGATATTCCATTTAGGGTTTTTAGATGTTCCATTTAGGGTTTAGATTATCAATTTAGGGTTTAGATGTTCTATTTAGGTTTTAGATTATCCATTTAGGGTTTAGATTATGTTGTTGTTTCTATATTTGTTCTGCATGTTTTGCACTTATGGCACTAATAGTGTCATAAATGCTAAAAAGACCATTTTACTTTATTTTATTTTGAATTTTCGTTGGCACTTATAAAATAAAATAACAAAAGTAAAATTTGATTTATTTTTATCTAGGGGGAGTAAAGAAAAAAAAATTGGCTTGGGGGTGGGTGGGGTCGGGGGTCTGGGGGGTAGACAGGGCAGGGGGAGTAAATTTTTTATTTTTTTTTGGCTTACGGGTGGGTGGGTGGGGTCGGGGGTCTGGGGGGTAGACAGGGCAGGGGGAGTAAAAAAAAAATTTCATAAGTGCCTAACCCGACCCGCATGCCTGATCCTACCCGGCACGCGACCCGCGTTCCTGACCCTACCCAGTCCACCCAATTAAGGGCAAAAACGTCCCAAAGCTATAAAAATGCCCAAAATTTATGTTTTTCAAAGAGTGGCCATAATTTGTGTTTTATGATTCATTTTGAGTATTTCAAAATTTTACTCTTATAATAATCACTTCGTATTTTTAAAACTTCAGATTTTCTTAATCTTATCCTAATTAGTATATTAACATAATTATGAACAATAGTCCATAATCATGTTAATTAAATAAAATCATATAAGAATTAAAACACCAATAAACACCTATTTAATTAATTGGAATGGGCTGCATTTTTATAGAGATGGGGCCCTGTTATTAATTTATTTATTTGGGCTGATTATTTAAGGTTTTGGGCTACTAATTTTTATTACATGGAGTATTAATTAATTTAATTAATTATTTTAAAGAATGATTGCATAATAATAATATTATTATTATGTGCATATATTAAGTGTAATTATTTATTAGATATATTTGATTAGTTTACATCAAAGATAGTTACATGTAACATTTGAATTTGTTGAGTATTTAAAGAGTCGAACTATAATAAGTAATTACTTAAAATATGCACATAATAATAATATTATAATATTATTATGCAAATTATCATTTAAAATAATTAATCAAACTATTTAATAGTCTAATTAAATAATTAAGTGCAGTCCATTTAATGGAAAAAAAGAAAAATCTGCACAGCCCAATGAGTAAAGCCTAGCTGTTTTAAAAGAAGAAGGCCCAACACGTAAGCCCAAAACCCATCCCCCTTCTCTGCTCTATTCTGTTCTGCTATGCTATGCTATGTTCTGCTCTGGTATGCTACGCTATGCTCTGCTCTGCTCTACTTTGCTATGCTATGCTATGCTCTGTTCTGGTATACTACGCTATGCTCTGCTCTGCTCTACTCTGCTATGCTATGCTCTGCTCTGGTATACTACGCTATGCTCTGCTGTGCTCTACTCTGCTCTACTCTTCTCTTCTCTACTTTCCTCTCCTCTTCTCTACTCTTCTCTGCTCTACTATCCTCTCCTCTACTCTGCTCTTCTCTTCTCTACTCTGCTCTCCCAGCTCTGCTTTCCCTCCCTGCTCTCCACTTCTCCTCCTTTCTCTCTCAAGACCACCGCCTCTCTTTCCCCTCCATAGCTTCCGCCGCCACCGCCTCCCGTCCGGCGACCCGACGGTCGGAAGGCTTGCTGCCCTCGTCTGCCTCTTTCTCTCCCAGCCCTCGACACTCGACACACTCACCAACAACAATAAGGAGAAACATAGCTTTGAAAGTTCTACTTCTTCTATTTTCTTCTTTTCAAAATAGGGTTCAAGACTCCATTTTTTTAAAAAATGCTTCAAATGTATATACATATAGACACAGATTTGTAATGCATACATACATATATATATATATATATATATATATATATATATGTGAATGTTATTTTGTTGGAATGTTCATATGCAAAATCTGTAAATGTTATGAACAAAACAGTAAACCTTTGAGATTATAGGTTAAAATGTCCGGCTGTTTCTGCAAAATTGATGGGGAATGTAGCTCGACGAGCTTTCTGTTATTTCTGGTCGTCTGCTGAAACTCTAAAGCTTGAGATCGGAAATTTATCACGATGATGACTTTGTGAAATGAGTGAAGGGGAGGCTTGATGAAGGTTTGAGAAATGTCAAAGTAAATTGGCTGCAATAATTTGTGGAGAAGTGGTGTGAGGTGAACGTAAGAAAATTTGGCTTGCTCTGACTGCCAAGTGATGGCAAAGAAAAACTGAATTGAAGTTGTTTGCTTATTGGCGTGAATGGGGTAGGTAGGGCGGCTGCTGGGTGGCTATTGGGCGGCTATATATTAGGTAGGTAGATGGGCTAGTAGATTGGGCAATTAAAATCCTTCAGGATAAAATTACCGAAACTGTAATAATCGTCAGGGTTCGCTAAATAAATAGCTCGTGTAAATGCTTGAATGCTTAATTAAATAAATACGCTGTGCATATAATTTAAATAAATAAATTTACAAATACTTCTTTTTGTAAATCACTTTGTTGGGATTAAAACAAATTTTATTTTTTTTATCTGGCGTGAATCATCTAAATTCTAAGTTCCAAAATTATTCTAAACTTAGCTGTAAGGAAACGGGGTATTACATTATCATTTTGTTGTTTTAAAGTTATTTATTTATTTTTGAGATAAATAACATAAAAATTGAAAAAAAAATATTAAATATGTTGAAAATATTTATAAATAACGGATATTAGTGTTATCTATAAGGATATATAGCCGTTATGTATAAAATAATAGATAACGGAGAAATATAAATTTAATTACAGTAAAAAACGTTATGTATAACACTTATACATAACGGATTATCAAACGTTATTAATATCAAAAAACCGTTATGTATAGGTGTATATACATAACAGTGAATATTAAACTTTCATGACGGTTCAAAACGTTATGTATAATACTATAGATAACGAATATAAAACGTTACTTATATATAAACAACCGTTATGTATATGTGAATACATAACGGTGAAGTTTAACTTCCGTGACGGGTTGGAACCGTTATGTATAATGATTTAGATAACGGATTATCAGGCGTTATTTATTTATAGATAACCGTTATGTATAATAATATAGATAACGTATAAATATCCGTTATGTATGCGCGTCACATACCACTATACTTAACGCAGGTTTTTTCGCATAGATAACGGATAAAATCCGTTATGTATGCGCGTTTTTGGCGTAGTGTATGGTCATATTAGTGTCATTAGTGCCATATACTCTTATGTAGTGCTGCACGAATGGTACTTATGGCCATATTAGTACCATTAATGCCATATATACTCTATCTTATGGTCACTAGTACCTTCGTGCATGACACTAAAAATACCAATTTAATTACTTAGATTTTTTTTTTCGGTTGGTACGTTTGGCACTAATAGTGTCATATATGCCTAACCCGCGCGCAAATTCGAATTTGGTCCACCCTAATTAAAGGCAAAACAGTCTTAAAGTGTAAAAAATGGTCAAATTTTGTATTTTTTTTTTAATTAATGGTCAAATATTATGTTTCCTTTGTCAAAATGACTATTTTAAAAGCACTCTTATAAAAAAATGTCTCCCTAGATCACAATTTTTATCTAAACATCCTAACAATTAATAATTAATTGTACTATATAGAATTTCATTCAAGAACGAATTAGAAACCGAAAAATTATATATGCAATAAAAACAAAATAGAATGTAAAATATACTTACAGAAACAATTTATTATTATTTTTTTTCTCCGAATGGACGTAAGTTTTGCTAGTGAAATTAAAAGTCTCCGGCAGCATAGAACAACACAAAAAAAATACAATATCCGACTAAGAAGAAGAAATACAAATAACAAAATCCGAGTTTATTAAAATGCGAGCATGTGGTCAAAAATAATAATAAATGCAGCATCAGTTGGTGTGTGTTTGAAGGAATTGGTTGAGTTTGGAAATCATGGCAGGTGTGATACGAGATGGACGTAGTCTCCCGTCTAGTAGCACTAATGTGGCCTTACCGCATGCAACAAGCTGTACAAAACTTCCATCAAACGGCGAACATAAATATAATTTAATTAATTTCAGTTCGTCATACCATGCTTCATTTGATACATAAATATATATAGAGAATGTTTCAAATAAAATCTTCTAATTATGAAAATTATAAAAATTCTAAAGACATGTTTGATAGTCTTATTGAAATAAGTTAAAATAGATAAAATTCAAGATATCTATCAGAGATATAGTGAGATTAGTATTATAACTTAGTATTTGATAGATAACATACGTACACAAGGTGATAAATCAACCGTAGATCTTGATGATCTAAGGGTTGAAAATGGTTCCTATTTTATATTTTAAGAAGTTTTTTTATTGCGCTCCAATGAGTACTCTTATTTTTCAGTGAATAAGACATATATATATACTGATGAATAACGAGATTTAAAAAATTGTTAATGAATAAGACATATATATTGCAGAACAATGCAGTATATACTGATGAATAACAAAATTTTAAATAATTCGTTCTCTCCGGGATTCGAACCCTGAGAAAAAAATTCGCCCTCTAGATACAATATCAGTCATAAAATTGATAAAATAAAAGCACGAGATCGTGTCTAAGATCTCACTAAAAATAGGCGATCTCATTGGAGTGCTCCCCTATGTGTGTGTATATATATATATATATATATATATATATATATATATATATATACTCACTTTGTCCCCCAAATAACTTTCTAAGAGAAAGGGACACGAGTTTTAAGACAAAGTTGTTGAGTGTATTGAAAGTGGTAAAAAAATATTATAAAGTTGTGAAAATATGTTATAATTAGTATTGAGAGTAGTGAAAAGGTGAAAAGTAAGAATAAATAAAGTGTTATTAGTGAAGGGCTAGTGTCCTAAAATGGATAGAAGTTACTTGAGGGACGACCCAAAAAGAAAAGATAAGAAGTTATTTGGGGATGAAGGACTCGTATAAAACTATTTATATCATAGAAATTTAGAACTAATTTAAATTGCTGATATTTGTTTGATTTATAATTGTCATGAAAATAAGCATCATCGTATTATATAAAAAATATTATTGTACTTCCTCCGTCAACCAAAAATAGTCTTAAAGGTGGACAACACGTGTTTTAATAAAAATGGTTATTGTATTGTGAGTGGAGAGGGAGTCTCATTTACAAAGTAATGTTTAATAATGATGTTAATTGTATTATGAGTGGAGAATAGAGCCCACCGTGATAGATAGTTTCCAAAAATGAAAAGGGACAAATTTTTATGGACATCCTAAAATGGCAAAAGGGGACTATTTTTTGTGGACAGAGGGAGTATAAAAATATTATTGTACATATAAATAAAATCTATATATTAAATTTTTTTGGTACTCCATAAATATGTATATGTGCTTTTGGCATGAGTTTTAATGAAAAGTTGTTTAGGGCCTGTTCGATTTGAAGGTTAGATATATGATTAAAGTAGATTAATCTTATGATATCTTGTTCGGTTGGGTGGATACGGCCTGATATTCAATCTTGGAGTAATGCTACATAAAAATAGTCTTGGATTACGAGTCTTGGCATACCCATATGACAAAATTAATCTTAGATCAACTTAATCTCGGGTAATTTCGTGCTAATTCAATCTCATCAACAGATTGCCCCTTTAGAGTATTGATAGTAGAGAAATTATCTCACATTAAGAGTATTGTTAAGTAGATTGATGGTAAATAAGTGTAAGTTACAAAAGTTAAATTATCCAAATTATTTGTGGGATAGTGTCTAAAAATAGGGTGTGCACAAATTTGAGAAGCGTACCAAAATTGAAAGGTATGCATAAATATGAGAGACATAGACAATATATAATACCCCCTCCGTCCCAAATGAAATGTCTTGTTTCTTTTCGACACGGTTATTTAGGAAAATGTTAATTATATTATTAAGTGGTGTAGTGTAGAGTTAAAAAAGGTGATGTGGGTCCTAAATATTCTATTTTTTTAGACTAATTTTTTTCATAAAAGGAAACAAGACATTTGAAGTGGGACAACCCAAAAAGGAAAACAAGACATTTTATTTGGGACTGAGGGAGTACTAGTTTACAACAGTAAAATTTTAGCACCAATTTTTTGATCACTTCTTCTTTTAAATTTCTCTCACTAGTTCTGCCAATTTTCTCTCTCTTCTCTTATTAAATTTCTCTCTCTTTTCTACCATTTTTTTTTCTGTATTCTCTTTTTTCTATTTTCATTATTTTCTAAAATTATCAAACTGATTCATAAAAAAATATTAATATGTATCTTAAATTGAAGATCGTTAAAGATACTCCCTCCATCCCAGCTTTTAATATTCATTTAAGAGTAACACGTACGGGTTTTAATAAAGTGGTGAAATGTATTGTGAGTGGAATAAGAGTCCCACTTTTTATGTGAGTGTTAACGTAATTAAAAGTAGAGTAAGAGTCTCACCTACTTTTATTAAAAAATAAAAATAGATACCAAAATGTAGGACCAACTAAAATGAAAATATGAATACTAAAAGTTGGAACGAAGCGAGTATTTAATTTAATATAAAAATCATAAATTAAAATTAAAAATAAATAAATTATAATAAATTAAAATTTTAAAATATATTTTTATTTCTCTCTCTCCTCATAAAAATTTCCAAGCAAACTTGTTTATCATGAGGATAGTTACTGCCAATAACACATAATAAAATCAAATCGCACAAATTAAGTATATATGTGTGACATTACCACTCTTAACTTCTATATCCTAAATCCAGAATCTCACTTAATTTTTCAAACTATTACGATCCAAAAATGTTAAAAATATATATATTTTTCACTAAGCCAATATTTTTTTTGCAGGTAATTATTTATTGGGGGTAAGAATAATAACTACAATTAACGATCCTAGAACTTTAAGTTCGCCTGTATTTAATCCTAGAATTAAGAGCAATAATAGTTATTAAGCAAATAAAAAAACTCGAACTTAATACACTAACTTCTTTAAAATTTTAAAATTCCAAGTAATGTTCAAATTAATTAAAGTGAGAAAGACAAAGAAGATGACTAACCTCGTGATCTGGTAGCTTGAGGACTTGGTCTTCAAAGAAGAATCGGGTAGTGGAATAGTCATATAACCTCAATTTTAGCACGTATCTATCTTTCCTCTTTTCAACCAAAAAGAAAAAGAGACAAACAGAACCACAAAAAAGGAATAAATTAATCAGAGAGAGATATATATAGCATACTCGTTGCATTAGATAATAAAATAAAAATACAACTCTATTGTTAAGATACTACCTCTCTGATCATTAAATTGAGGGTTCGAGTCACAATAGAGGAGGAGAAATAAGAAACTATTACTCATCATGTTTTAAAAGGTTTGTGTTGGATTTTACATATCAAAGTTCGTAAGAGTGTGTGTGTATATATATATATATATAGGGGAGGAGGAGAAATAAGAAACTATTACTCATCATGTTTTAAAAGGTTTGTGTTGGATTTTACATATCAAAGTTCGTAAGAGTGTGTGTATATATATATATATATATATAGGGGAGGGCTACCGTATAAATCCTTCTTAATTAATATGTATAAAATACAAACTAATTAAAATATATGAATTCTTTACATGTATGAATTCGCTGTGTAACTGTATGAATTACGAAAAATAAATTTTTTGCTACTTATAAGATTCGAACTCGGGACCACGAATTCATCCAACAAAAAGATGAATCAACCGTAAATCCTGATGATCTAATGACTGAAAATAGTTCATATTTTATATTCTAAAAGGTGTTTTACCCACCCACCCCCCCCCACACACACACACACACACATATATATATATATATATATAGGGGAGGGCTACGCTATAACACTTCTTAACATATAAAATACGAACTATCTAAAATGTACGAATTCTATGTAGACCACGTATGAATTTACTGTGTAAATGTTTGAATTGCGAAAGATAATTTTTTTTGCTACCTATGAGATTCGAACTCGAGACCATGAATTCATCCAACAAGGTGATAAATAAGCCGTAGATCTTGATGATCTAAGGGCTTAAAATAGTTCATATGTTATATTCTAAAATGTGTTTTTATTTTAGCTCATCTCTCTCTCTCTCTCTCTCTCTCTCTCTATATATATATATATATATATATATATATGGAAGGGCTACGGTAAAAATAACTCTTAAAATAAAAAATACGAACCATAAAAAATGTATGAATTTTATGTAGAACGCATATGAATTTGCTGCATAAAGGTATGAATTGCGAAAAATAATTTTTTTGCTACCTATGAAATTCGAATTCGGGATCATGAATTCATCCAACAAGGTGATGAATCAACCGTAGATTTTGATGATCTAACGGTTGAAAATAGTTCATAATTATAAAAGCAACAAACATTTTACAAAAATAAACATTTTAATAATTTATAAACTCTTGAGACATTAAACTCATAAGCTTGTGAAATAAGTCATTTATAAGACATTTCAAATGCTCAATTATTAGCCTAACACTCCCTTAATAATCTCGCGCGTTTTAAGTTATGCTAAGATTAAAAATTAATGAGCTTAGAGCATCCACAACAGATTTCTCAAAATTTTACTCCTAAAAATACTCCTAAAGTCTTCCCTAAATTATTTTTAACTCCTATTTTACAATTGCACGCAGCAACTCTCCTATTTTCATTATCTATTTTATAAATTTAGGATTAGATTTAAGGGGGTATAAATTTAGGATTACATTTGAGGGGGTGTAAATTTTTTTGTTTTCGCAACTTAATATAGGTGATCTGTTGGATGATCATTTTATCTCACTTCTTATTATTTTAGCTCAAATTTAAAGTTAGGATTACTTTTGAGAGATCTACTGTGAATGCTCTTAGAACTTAGTAATTTAACAGAAAAAGAGATTTTTCATATGGACGTCCATGCAGTGTAAACGCACACTTATCCTACTAGGGGGTATTTACATTAAAGGATTAGCGTTGATAGAAGAAAATAGTAAGATTAATCTATTGTTTATTTAGATGGATTGAAATTTTGGAATATTCTAAACCCGTTGATTATTTATATCATTTAAGATATTTTTACTTGATTCTTATCCCATAAAAAAGATGAAATTGAAGAAATCCTACTTTTAAAGATAAAATACTCAATCATACGTCTTATCAATTATATAAAATAAACGCTCCTTTATTGTTTATATGTGCATCTGTATCGTACGAACACACGTGGTAATGTGTGTGTTAACAAAAATGTGCGAAACATAAAAGCTAGGCGTAGTTACATACCTATGGCAACTTTTTTAACCCAAAAATTTAGAATATACTCCCTCCGTTCATGAAAGAACTTCTTAAAAAGGAGCGACACAATTTAAAAAAAAAAAGATTATTAAGTGTATTGAGAATGAAGAAAAAATTGTTGAGTGTAATGAGAGTGATGAAAAAATATTTTAATTAATATTGAGAGTGGTGAAAATGTGAAAAATAAAAGTAAATAAAGTATTATAAGTGGTGAGATATAGTATAAACATATAAGAAGTTTTTTTTGGACGTTTTTAAAATGGAAGATAGGAAGTTCTTTCATGAATGAAGGAGTACTTAATTTATCATCTCAGAGTTATTATATATATGTGGAGAGGATTATTTTTTTTTTCTTTTGTCTTTGTGTTAACTTTTTTTTTTTTTTTTGATCGGGCAAAGTCATGTTAAATGTTAGTAATTAGTTCCCCATCCACACCAAGAACCACCTTATCTCTCCATTCACCAAGATCCACCTTATATCTCCCATCTCCAATTCGCTCCCAAGAGGGATCGAACCCGGGTCACTTCACTTAAGTGAGGACCCGGTGGCCAGTGGGCTAAGCCCCCTGGTTTTTGTCTTTGTGTTAACTAAAACGTAGTTCTGATCATTTATCTTTATTGCATAAAATTTGCGTGCGATTGCCAGCAAATACGTGATCAGTCGCGTAGTGTCACTTTATAACGTTTATAAAATTAATCTTTATAAAATTATATAATAAAGATATTGTGGTATAATAGTTAAGGACTTTAAATTTAATAAAAATATGAATTTTACAATGTTTAAGAAAAATGTAAATTTTATTATAATAACTGAACGTTATAATTTTATTTCATTTATAGTTTTAACAATTAAATTAAATGTAATGTAATAAATTAAGTAATTTCAAAAGAAAAATATACACAACAGTCAAATTTAAAAATAAAAATAAAAATTGACGATTCGACCTTTGAACGAGCGATTTTGAATCAAATCCTTAACATTTGGTTCAAAGCCCGGCCCAAAACCACCCCTCTCCTTAGACGGGCCGGTTAGGTAAACTATCGGTTCAGGCTCAGAACTAACAATTAACAAATGCTTTGTGGCCAAACGAAAAAAGTGTTGATTATGGGCCTGGCTTTTTTCATGTTTTATTTTTATATTTTTTTCTAGTATAATTTATTATTTCACTATCTAAATTTTATCTACATTTTTATTTTTTCAAAAAAACTTATGTGGTGTGCCACATGTAAATAATAATTTTCATAAAATTATATATGACTTTTTAAAATATAAATAAGACTTTTTATTCATAAATGACACTTTGCTGTTTATCTATATTTTTATTTTTCGCAATAACTTGTGTGCGGCGCCGCCGCATCTAAATAATACTTCTCATAAAATCAAACAAGACTTTTTTTTTAAAAAAAAGTAAATAAAACTTTTTATTCATAAACAAAACTTTGCGTAACCACAAATAAGAGTTTTCATAAAATCAAATAAGACATTAATTTAGCTAGAGCAAATAAGATTTAAGACATTTTATTTGTAAATGAGATTTTATTTAAATATAAATAAGATTTTTTCTTAATAGCAAATAAGATTTTATTCAAAAATGAGATTTTTCATATATATAATCAAATAAAATTTTATAAATAAACTTATAATAACAGTCAACAAGGACTCTATGGCACAATGAATAAAATACTACTGATATCTGGAACTAGATATTTTGGTTTCGATCCCAACAGAGGCATTAATTAAAGAAGCATCAATGTAAGGATATATATAAAAAACATTAATGTATACATAAAAAAATATTATATATATAGGGATAGGTTCCATTGAGATTGCTATTACTCGTGAGATCGTGAGACTAATGAATAAGATATATATAGTGCTGAATAAGATAATATGCAGTGTTGAATAACAATATTAAAAAAATTAGTAAAATTTTTGCTCCCTTCTGGATTTGAAAATCCAGGTAAAAAATTTCCCCCTCCAAATAAATATCAGCTATAGGATAAATTAAATCAACACCTACAAAATAATCTAACATCTCACCATCTATAAGGGATTTCATTGGAACACTCCATATATATATATATATGTGTGTGTGTATAGAGAGATGTTAGACTATAAATCACTCTTAAAATATAAATAACAAACCAACAAAAATATTCTGAATTTGTTGTATACATATCTAAATTTTAAAAATTAAAATTTTCACTTTTTATATATGAAATTCGAACTCAAGACATTGAATTCATCCATCAAATTAATGAATCATGCAATCCTAATTTTTATTTATCTAAAGGCAAAAAAAATAATTCTTATTTTTTAAAATGAGTTTTCTTTAGACTGTCGTTATATATAATCAAATTATATACTTCATTCGTCCCAATAATAACGTCTCAAAAAATAGGACATGCCTAGAAGAAATGGGAAGCCCTAGAAGAAATATAAATGGGAAGCCCTAGAAGAAATGATGGTGTATTATTTCCATTCTAGCTTCTTTAGATTGTAACATTATAAATGGGAAGCCCTGGAAGAAATATAAAACTATACAGATGTGAATTAGAAAAAAGTTTCATACCTTTAGAGGTGAGATGTATTTGATTGTCACTTCAGACACTGCTAACTTTATATCAGCATCAAAACCGATCTCATCAAGAAGTTTGTACGTAGCTGTTCAGTCAAAATATGTCAATTGTCAAGTAAAGTAATTCAATAATAGACGTTTTTTATGTCCAAAAAAGTAAAATGATTTTAATTAATCTACTAGATCAAGCATTCTAGAAAAATTGTTGACTTAGATGATGCTTGTTACAAAATTACAGCCTGTCTATCAAATACTCGTATTTTGTTTTTGATAATTTAATAAAGAAATAACGAAAATTATTAAATGAGACAATAATAATGAGATAATCCATAATGATAAATGAGATAATAATAATGAGAAGAAAGAAATATTATATGATAAAAAAAAAACATAATTTATGAGTAAAAAATATAATCACGTTTGAGAATCTATCAATAGGTCCATCAATCAATATTTATGGATTAAGTTGATTGTTAGTTAACAAAAGGTGAAGTTAGATTATAAATTATTTTAAAATGTAAATTGTAAACTGTGAACAAATTGTGGATTCTTTATGTAAGTTAAAGAAGTCGCTGTAAAAAATGATGAAAAAGAAAGAAAGAAAGAAAGATGGATGGAGTTTCTACCTTTCATGAAATTAATTTAATAAAGTCATGAATACACCTTAAGTTGCAATTTAAGGATTGAAAGTTATTCTTCCATATTTTAAAATAAATTTTTATTTTATCCAACCTATATACATACCATCTTCACAAAGATTGGAATATACAGCATTATTCACAACTCCGAACTGATCCAATTCATACTCGCGAACTTCTTGTTCCACTTCATGAAACCAACTCATCCTGTCAATTCAAACGTTACCATAAATTCTATGTGCACACATTTAAATTCAAAATACAAAAGAAAAATAAAATAAAAAGCGCAATCCAAGGTAAATATCAAGTACCCTTTGCCACCTCCAATTTTGTTAATAAAAGCAACGGTTGCAGAGCTCCTCACCGGCGGCAGCGACCACTGCGAAAGCCGACCGCAGCTTCTAACAAGTGGCGGTGGCTGTTCTGCATGCTGCCGGAGAACGACGGGGAAGCTAACCGCCGTTTGTGGGGTGATGTGAGTTAAAGAATTATGCAGCATTATTTCAACTAGATAGAGATTGCGCCAAGGTTTAGCTCATTTGAACAAATATATATACATATATGCACACACCTAACTTTCCCTTTCGCATCCAGATATACCACATTTGATGTTTCACTTTGCGTCTCATTTTCAATTTATTTTATTTTTTTTATATTTCTTCTCAAATTTCAATTTTGTTTGCTTAATTTAATTTTATGATTATATTAATTAGGGTTAATTCCATCTAATTAGGTTATATAATTACTTTTAATCATTTAATTTCACTTTTATTAGCTAATAATAGGTTGATAAATTAGAAGTTATGGTATATAGTTTTTAAAAATTTTAATTTTCTGGAATGTTAAGAAACGAATAGTTTATTACAAAATAGGAGAGAGATTTTTTTCTTTTTTTTTGAGGATATATTTATACAAAAAGTAGAAAATATGACATATTGAATTGAGATAGATCGAGTACTAATAGTTATAAAAATGGGATATAGTGACACAGTGAATCTCATCCCTCTTTCTTATTCTAGATAAAAAAAATTAATCTACATTGTTGATGTTTGTGTATTCTACAATTGTGAGATAAAGAAGAATTATTCGTATAACAAGCATTATTATAAAAAAACATTATTACATTAGTTAAGAAAATATTATTTAGTGTGACCATCAATCTTGTCCATCCATTTAATAATTAAAATCTATGAATGAGAATAATAAAAATGATTTACAGAAAACCCATCCATCCCTATACAGCTAGGCATACGAATGCGAACAGATAGTGTTGTACATACGAAACCAATTACTGTCACAATCCATAAAAACTGCAGTCGGATTCAAACATAATGAAGTACACACCATCAAATATGAGTAATTGGATTCATATCCGAGGAAGGTGGCCCTCTTCTTGGCCGCTTTGCATGCAACGTGTTGCGGATCGCGCTCTTTGGTTGTTTGGGCTAAGAGTGATTGATTTTTTCAGATTTTTGGTGCACTAGAATTTGGTTTCGGATCGATCCGACTTTTTGGGTGCTTCTTAATTTCTTTCTTTGAGTTAGCTATTCTAGCAGTTGCTGTTTTTCCAGTGCATTGTTTTCGTTTTCTCGCTTATTGTAATAGGTGGATACTTTTTTTTTTTCATTTTTGAATAACTACCACACCACTAATAATACTTTATTTATTCTTATATTTCACTTTTCACCACTCTCAATACTAATCATAAGATATTTTCACAACTTTCAATAATAATTATAGTAACACTTTTTCTCCACTATTAATACACTTTACAACTTTTCCTTAAAACACGTGCTGTCACCAAAGAGGAAGCTATATCAGGGACAGATGGAGTATATATTAAGAGAATAGAGAATTCGTGAACAAAAATGAACAGATCTATAATTTTGATTAACAAATCAATATACCGCATGAACAACATTTTGCCTTGGGTTCGAATCATGATGGTGTCGAGTTTTTCTATATTTTTACTAAATATGTCTGTTCATTAATTATGTTGATCTGTTCGTAAAATGTATAGATTTGTTCATTCTCTCGAAAAAGATAATTTTCTATAGAACCCAACCCTATATATATATATATATATATATATATATATATATATATATATATTAGAGTTGGATTAAATAAAAACCTATTCTAACGTAAATACTACATACTTCTTATACCTAATTATGGAATAACCAACCCTATTATAATAAATTATCACCTAAAAATTGCAAATTAAATGTAAAGCCTAACTGGATTAATGAATGAATCCTATAATTAATTAGGATTATGGTCACAATTGCACCAAAGTTATGTTAGTAG
Source organism: Salvia miltiorrhiza (assembly GCF_028751815.1). Lineage (NCBI taxonomy): Eukaryota > Viridiplantae > Streptophyta > Magnoliopsida > Lamiales > Lamiaceae > Salvia > Salvia miltiorrhiza. The sequence goes on from NC_080391.1 coordinate 31,488,679, forward strand.
CTTTTTTTTTAATCATAACTACACATGAAACGATGACTAATTGCCACGAAATCAAAGCCTGATGTATTCTACGTACACTAAATGAGATTTTTAATATTAGGTAGCACATCATCATCAGACCACCGATGTAGCTGGAATCGCACCTGAAAGTTAGTGCAATGATGCCAACTTTTAGACGTGATTTCAACTGCACTGGTGGTCTAATGACGATGAGCTACTTATCGTTGAAAATCTCTTTTAGTGTAGAATACATCAGGCTCTGGTTTCATAAAAACAGTCATCGTTTTATGTATTATTAAATAGCGATTTTACTAAAAACGAAAACCTAAAAGAACTCTTAAAAGCACAAGAGAGCAGACTAAGGAAAAACGAGCTATTATAATTTCAATAAAAAAGAGCTATTGTTATAATTTTAGTGTAATTGTGGCTATAATTATAAAAATTCTCGTAGTTTCAGTAGGATTTGAACTAAATATCTGTCACTAAGGAAATATATTGAGAGCCTCAATCTTTTTTATAATAGGATTAAGCCTTAACCTATGTGGCATGATTAGAATTGTTCCATTTCAATAATTTACCATATATAATCTTCATCATTTATTAATTAGTTAACTATTACCTTCCATATAAAGATTCATTAATCTTAATAAATATACTTAATAATAAATGTATATATACTTTTTTATAATAGGATTAAGCCTTAACCTATGTGGCATGATTAGAATTGTTCCATTTCAATAATTTACCATATATAATCTTCATCATTTATTAATTAGTTAACTATTACCTTCCATATAAAGATTCATTAATCTTAATAAATATACTTAATAATATATATATATATATATATATATAATAATAATAATAATATTAACTTACATATCTAAATTAATAAATTTTTTTATTTATTTTATATCGATAAAAATTAGATTAACATGTCTGACAAGAAAAAAATTATAATTTATATATAATAAATGATTTTAATTGAATGTTAGTGATTAGATGTATATTTGTTATTAATTTTATATTTCTCAAAAGCGTATATATTATATGTATATGTTGCAATATATTATACTGTATGAATTTATGTATATATATATATATATATATATCTCCTTAATTTTCAATAAAATCAATTTTAAATTGAGTTTGAATTGAGACATGCACGTGTATGTAAATTATAAACGGGTTCGGTCATTGATTTACATGTTTGAATAATAAGGCACAAATTCTATAACCTGATTTAAAATATATTAGAAATCTTTAATTATGTATTAAATTTATAATAATCTCAATCGAGTGAAGAATTCATATAAATAACCCCATTTCACATTGATTGTTTTTTTTAAAATAAGGTTTCACTAAAATAAAACTTATACAAGAAGAAGCTTTTGCTCACCAAATTAAAAATCTATATTTAATTGGCGGAACGATTGAGACTAATACAATTTGAATTGCTCCAAGCGAGATCATTCTCGGAACCCAATTAAATGATGATACTCACAAGTTAAATTTGTTCTTTCAAACTCCAAACATTCTTGGAACCCAATTATAATATTTGAAGCTAATAATGCATAAAACTTTGTCAAGATTTTTTCAAGTTCCATACAAAATGGTGTTTACAAGTTAGTTATAATATTAGAAGCTCCAAATCTTACAATCTCACAAGTCAAATTTGATTTTTAAACCTCCAGATAGTGATGTTAAAAAAATTGACGCATAAAAGTTCATTTTTTGTATTTTAAGGTTTAGACGATATGATGCTCAAAAGTCTGGTGTTCAAACATTAGATGTCGTCTTCCGGACTTTAGATGATGATATAATCCTAAAGGGTGGTTCAGACGAGATGATGCTCAGATGAAATAAAATCTTCAATATTGACCTTTTTCCAAAATATTATTATATAAAAATTTATATAAAAAAATATTTATTATTCTAACAAATGTTAACATTTAATTGAGGAATATGATTCAGATTAATATAATTTCAACTATATTACCTTAAATTAAATAAATTTAAAAATAATTTATATATAAATAATATTTATACAAAAATAATACTCCCCCATCCCTCAAAATTATGCATGAATGTTTGTAGTAATGATAGTGGAGAAAGGGTCTCACGGTGAGGGTATTGTTAAATAGATTATGAGTAAATAATGTAAGTTAAAAGAGTAAAATTGTAAGTTTTATATGTATGGTAGTGTCTAAAAATAGGGTATGCATAATTTTGGGGACCGTACCAAAAAGGAAAGGTGTGCATAATTTTAAAGAATGAAGAGAATATCATATAATTTAAATAATAATTTAAAATAATTTCCCGTCGAATTTCGACTGGTTACACACTAGTTTTTATTAATTTGATTAGATCTCATTGGCGGAGAAAACAACTTTTGGTAGGATTTGAAGTAAAAATCCCTTAGTCTTTATTAATTTGATTAGATCTCATTAGCGGAGAAAACAACTTTTGGTAGGATTTGAAGTAATTATCCCTTAGTCTTTATTAATTTAATTAGATCTCATTAGCGGAGAAAACAACTTTTGGTAGGATTTGAACTAAATATCTCTCACTAAGGAAAGATTTTTAGAGCCTCAGTTTTATTAATTAGATTAGATCTCATTAGCCAAGAAAACAACTATAGGAGATTGATATTGTCATATACTCCCTCCGTCCCAAACGAAATGTCCTATTTCTTTTCGACACGGAGGTTAAGAAATGTGTATAAAATAGATAAAGTGAGTTGGTGGAAATTATTTAAATACTATTAAGTATAGAAAGAGAGTGTATTGCTAAAAAAGGAAACATGACATTTCGTTCGGGACAGCCCAAAAAGGAAAACATGACATTTCGTTTGGGACGGAGAGAATAATTAATTGATTGTAAGTAAGTAAGAGTAACATTAATTCCTAGATATTCAATTCGCGCATGATAGCACCATAAAGTATATATATAGCTCTTTTAGCTGCTTAGGGTTAGGGTTGGGAGAGTGGTGCTACAAGGCGGAAAGCATGTGTGAATGTGGTAAAAGAAGATATTCAACATTTTGGATTAATGAATTATGGATTCTAATATCGTTGGCCCATTAATATAAATATCAGCAGTGCTAAATGATCAGCTATTAGGAATTGTTTAGTCCCCAAGCACACTCGGAACTAATGCTATTAAGTTTTCTAAGTTTTTTTTTTCTTTTTTTTTTCTTTTTATATTTAATTAACTTGTAACCCATCGAAATTTAATGAAAAATCATTTTACATCGTAATTTATAATTTCTGTATATTATTTATAGTTAGAGAATATGAAATGGTTTTTATATAATTTTTTTTAATTAATTTTATTTGACCAGATTAAATTGATGGTGCAGTTCAAACTATAATAATCTCAACTATTTTTACAAGTTAAATGTTAATTTTTTTGTTGAAAGTTGCTGTAAGGAAAAAAAGTTGATGTGGGGCTAGGAATTTTAGAAAAATAAGAAGAAAAAAGTATATGTAAATTTGACATAGGATATGATGGATGATTTGATACATCGTATTTCTTGTTAATCGTATATAGAAAAAATATACTCCCTCTGTCCCACTATAAGTGAGTTGTATTCCATTTTGGGACGTCCCACTATATGTGGCATGTTTCCACAAACGAAAAATTTTAACTCTTAATCAGGTGTAGGTCATACCACTTTTAACCAATTTACACATTCTCCTTAATTCTCGTGCCGAAAAGTTTTGAGCCACTTATAGTGAGACAGAGTACTAATTTTATTGGAGTATATATTTTTTTTAAATTGACAGATAAAAAATAATTTAATACCACATCTTATATCTGAGTATCATCTTATCCGAATCTTACAAGACTTTTGAGAATTCTCTTGCCAGTAGCTCGAAATATCACATTTGACTTTTTTATGTCGAACTTCTAATTATCATCTTATCTGAAACTTGAAAAATGACATTTGACTTATGAGTATCACGATCCGGAGCTTGAAAGAATATAATTAATTTTTGTACATCATGTCATCTGCAATTTGAAAAGTTCATAATTGATTTGTGAGTAACATCTCATCAGGAGCTCGTAAAGACCATAACTTGTGAGCATCATCTTGTGCGGTTCTTGAAAGACCCTAATTGACTTGTGAGCATCATCTCGTCCATAGTTTAGACACGAGTTGAGTTATAAGCATAAGCTTAATACCGGAGCTGAGTGCTAAGCATCATATCATTTGGAGCTTAAAATGCCAAAATTAAGTTATGATAACATCATCTCATTTGGAACTTGACAATAAGTCATACTAAAGTTGGTTGATTTGATTATATAAGAAATATCAAAACAAAATTATTTGATCATTTTTAATTTTATAAAATAAAATATAACATAGAGTTAATCATAGAGTTAATTAATTACCTACTTCAAATAAATTAACAATGTGATATCCAATTAATCTAAAATTCCAATTGATGAAGTCTCATAAAAAAATTATTATGCAAGTCTAATTTTATTTTTAAAAAATGAAGCCAATATATATATATGTTTTTCTTTGAGGAAATATATAGTGTTAATAGGCAAAAATTCCCTATTCTTTAAGTTGTATGTTAAAAATGCCCTATTTTATAAACTTACGCATTTTGCCCAAATTAAGTGAAGAACCTATTTTACCCTTTGATGTTTATGGGTTTGCTTGGGTTTTTGTGAAAATCTTACACATTTAAACGATTTGACAGCTACTAGTCAACGATTTGATAGCTATAAGTCAATAGTACATTTGACCGGTGGGTAGCTAGATTATCTGATCGCCGGGTAGTCAGATCATTTCATCGGGCGATCACATGATTTTACTGGTCGGTCACATGATTTTATCGGCCGGATCATTTGACTGGCCGGTAAAATCATGTGACCGCCCGTTGAAATGATCTGACCGCTCGGACGATTAGATAATCTAGCCACCCACCGGTCACATGTATTCTTGACTGATAGCTGTCAAATCATTGACTTATAACTGTCAAATCGGTCAAATGTGTAAGGCTTTTACAAAAAATCAAGCAAACCCATCAACATCAAGGGTATTTAAAGAATAGAGCATAAGAAGCTTATGTTTTTAAAAGAGGGCATTTTTCATATATAACTTAAGGAATATGGCATTTTAAATTTTCATATATATATATATATATATATATATATATATAGGGATGGGATCCTGTAGATCCCACTTGCCTCATGGTATATAGGCCCAAATTTGGACCACACATTTTGTCTACGAGGCGCACTAAGTACGGCGTGCGCATCACGTAGCAAAGGCCTTTGAAGGCAAAATACATGTAAGGGTAAAATAGGAATAAATTTTTTGAAAAAAAAAATTATTTTTAATTGTTGATTTTTTTTGCATGGTCGCTACCATAATTATGCATATAGTTGAATACAAATATACATATGCATAAACACACATATGCATAACGTTACACATAAATATGCATATCATTATGCGACCCCTCAAGTACCTTTCGCTGTTACTCGCCGCCTCTGTCATAGTTAGTTGAACACAAATATACATTTACATAAATACATATATGCATAATGTTACACTGACGCGACCGTACTTCGGGTTATAAGCGAAGCTGTCATATTGGTCAACGTATAAATACATTTATAATCTTGCCCAAGACAGGCGTAGTGCCTAATGGTAAGCAAGGGTCGATCCCTCAGGGGGTTGGTACAGCTTGTCTCTTGTCACGAACAAACATAAGAAAATGGTGGGGGTGGACTATCGTCCTGGTCACGAGACACCTCTCGTGACTAAATTTAGCTTGACTCGAAGTAATGAAAATAAAATGAAAACACTAAACAGAAATATCAGTGATAAAAGACAATCTGGTCAAGACGTCGAATCTGTGGATAATCTCTTACACTCGCTCTTGGTCAAGATGTTCACTACAATATTATGTCTACCAGTTATAACTTACCAATGGCCTGTGCCCCCATTCTCACTTGTCACGTGCACTTCCATTGTCTAAGAAAATCTATCCTTAAGTGTGTTTAAGGCATGGGACACCCTATACCGTTGAACCATCTTGACCTAACCATGCAATAGGACACCTCAGAGCATGCAATTAACCAAGAAGCATTTAGCCCTAGATAGACCCGATATTGAACTTAGGCAGATAGTGGTCTACTTCAACCTCCCATGCCTGCAAATACTCTCAAGACGCACAATGATCGTACACATCCTATAATCTTGATTTATTGGTGATCTAAGTCTACTCAATTAATTTATGATTGTTAACTAATCAAGTCGATTTAGACACTTAGTTATAATGCCCAGCACTTTCAGAACACAACATGCAATTACTTAAGCACACAATTAGACCTAGCGAGTTTTATAAGTTCATATCCACATCATCTATGCCTTGCCGCCCATATTTATAAACTTAGCTAGAAATAATATAAATTGCGAAAACAAAATATAAACAAGACATGACAAGTAAATAAAATAAACTTACGATTAAAGAAAAATAGGGCAGGATGCTACACTGCCAGCAAAAAGCATAAACTATCGTCTTAACCAAATCGGGACTTAAACATAAAATGCAGAAAATGTAAAGATTGTTTTTGGCACTAGCCTCCCTATTTGCTTGCACTACAAAAACCCGACCCTTACAATGAGAAATGAACATGTATTTATAAGTTCCCAGGCATGGGCCAAAGGCCAACACGCAGCTAGGGTTTTGGTGAGTTCAACTCCAGTTGGAGCGTTTTTTTTTTGCCCAAGATAGAGTCCACAGGTGTAAGGACTCTACCTTTGATAAACTTCACTCTTTTGATCCGTGCATATCTTCAAGCTTTCATCCATATCCGCTCAGCGCATGGGAAAAGGAATATTCCCGCGCATCTTCTTCTGCACTGGATCTGCCACGTCAGCGTCTAGCCCTGAACGCTTGGTCATGATGAATTTCTTACCTGTTCACCATTCCTGTCTTCATTCTGCCCTTCCACGTGCCCTTGGTACCTCTCGTGGCGGATGTTGATTTTCGAGCGTAAGTCAGGCCAACCTCTTTGTCAGCGGCAAATAGCCTTGGTTGCAACACTTTCTCTCGGAAATGGCTCCAACTGCCCAGGGTCTTGCATTCTTCCTCCTTGGAGCGGTACTACCTGCTTGGTCAACATCATGCCCACGGCTTGGCAAATGTAACTCTCGTGCTTTGATTTGCATCCAGTGTTGCGTTAGACTTGATCGCTGAGGTGCCTTCCCAGATCTCTTCGGAGTACTCCAGAAATGCCCAATATCTCAAATTTGGTGGTCAACATTCGCATTTTTATTGTTCTAACACTTGCTGACCATTCACATTGTTCCTGCAAAATGAGCCAAGCATCTCAAGCTTCTGTGCAATTAGAGATCATACGAAAAGCAGGAACATCAACATAGATAAAAATAGCATTTAAGGCTCTGGAATTATGGTTAGAGATGAGTCTTTCATCAGCAGACCATCTACTTTTGGGTGTGAGTGATGTTACACCATTCTCATCAGTGGTACGCGGTGGAGTCCATCCATCCAACACAGCAACCCAGGCACGTTCATCAATGGATTTGATATAAATTTTCATCCTAGTTTTCTGCAAGTTGTAGTTCTTTCCATTACTATCAAGAGTAGGAGGCCGAACCGACACACTTGACAAATCCATTGGTGGTAATTTTACACACAGGAATCGATTCTTAGTACGTCAAGAACCTGCTCTTGATACCAATTGAAAGAGTTTAATGCCCCAAATTACCAACAAAGTAAAACTGTGTAAAGAAAAGAGTAATCTTGGGAAAAATCTTATCAACAGAATATTAATAACATTGAAGCCAACATGCAGCGGAAATGAATAACACACAAGAATATTTTTTCGCGGATTATATAAATAACCCGTGAGTGGCTCAAGGCAAAAATCACTATGATGAATCAACAAAGTAAAGTACAGATTTGAATCTCTTGGAGATCTATCTTTGCAGATTATCTGCCTAAGATAAATCAACCTATCTACTTTCTGCACTAGAATGTTGATACAACACAGAAACCAAATCAGTCGAATAACAAATGTTAGTCGGACAAAACAAATAACATACTACGCTCCAATGGTCTTGTACTTCAATTCTTGCTCTCGACCTTTCGTCGATACAAAATGAGACTTTACAGATTGGCTGTCTAAGTCTCCTTCGTCAAAATAATCCTTGAAGAACTGGTGTCACGTTTGCAGCAGGAAAATGACGAGTTGGTTGTGAGTGAATGTTAGGTTGCAGATTTTGCACTTCAAAACATGAGAATGAATGAAGCTTCTTGCTGCTTTTATAGGCCTTCATGTCATGGTTAGTTTCGTCCACTCTCCACTTCCAGAACGTTCCTATAACCGCTGCAATCCATCTTCAAACACTGCTAGTCGACCAGTCGGGAATGTTGGTTGAAAGATCATGGGTCCTTAAAAGTAGGAACTAACACCCCATTACTTTGGTCCATGAATAACCGTCTTTCCACATATTGAAAATGTGGTCAACAAGCATAAAACTTTTATTCCACAACCAAAGAATAATAAAACATGAAAGGAAGGTAAAGATAAAAAATATACAATTACCAATAGAGAGTCAAAGTATGGAGTCAAAGCAGACTCTGGAATGTTGGTTGAAGCCCGGAAATATTGACACCATGAATGTTATGAACATTCCACCCAACATTGAAAACACGGCTGTTATCAACATTGGTCCCAATATTGTCGGAGTCAACATTGACTCTAACAAGGGACATGATCACCTTACTAGTACAAAAAACACATCAATAGTACAAAACACTTAGGGCGCATTTGGTACTGGTTAATACACTGAATTAGCTAAATTAGTCGAGAGTAATCTGGTGTTTGGTACAAGATGCGCATCACGTTGGGCCCGGATGAAATAGTACCGATTACCCCGAGTAACGTATCCCACATCCCCCGTCCGATACGATTGCTACAATTGATCCTTGGAAATTAATTCACTTTTCTACCCTTTCAAACTTTGGAATTCAAAATACACAAATAAAAAAAATTGGCTGCTACTCCATTGGTATTTCGACCTTGGTCTTACGCTGTTGGAGACCTCAGGCGAAACCAGCCGACGCCATAAAAAACCAATGAAATTTGGGTCGACATTTTTGGGAACTAGGGTTTCGAAATATCAATGTGAATTTCGTGAGACGTCTACTCTGATTTTTCTTGTGATTCTGAAACTTTTAGCGTTCTTATCAATTGTGTTTTGGTTTGATTTGGGTATCTTCGAACTCACGCCCCCCACGAATCAAAAATGTGCAATTGCTAGTAATTTTTTCCTAAACATTAAAATCTATATTTCACGGATTCGTGTTGAAACAGATTTAGCTAATATTCTATGTCCCCTGGGTTGCGTCGGCCATCTCTCAGTATTTAACAAAGCCTGGACAATTGTTGTGTTGTAGAAATATCAATTCTATAAATTATTGAAAGATACACATAACCTGCATTTGCATGTTATTTGATTGAATTTTGGGTTTGTTGTATAAATTGTTTCTATGTATCTAATCGTTTATACCATTTCACTTTGCTCCAACACAAAACTAGGAAGAGTATATCGAGTAACTATCGCTAGTTCACGGTCACCGAAGAGCTTACACATAACCAAGGTGCGTACTCATTTTGGCATTATGATATCTACCAGATTGCCCAAGTTATTTTGCACTTGGTGTAAAGAATTTGCATAAATGTGAAAAAATAATTATGAAGGCTGGTAGTAGACGTGGTACGTTCTTAATCCTTTATGTGCAAATAATCTCCTCTGAAATTATTTCCTGTATATATTCAACTAGCTTTAATCATTTTGTATGATGTATGTGATATCACAGTAAATCAAACTCTACAAGAACCATAACAAATCATTTCATTTTCTCTATATTATAGACATAAACATTATTTATATGTAGAATAGGGTTATAGACACTGAGGTAGTCAACATGGGCATCACCAAAGTGATGACCCCTCTATCATTGTTGACGTCATTACCTCCACCATTGTTAATAGCATCATTCACTCGTTTTTTGCCAAACAAAAGCTGAAAAACCTTTACCAAGCCATTACTAATAAGCTGTACAAAAAATAATTTTCATAACATAAATAATCAAGTATAAAAATCTAAGAAAATTCGTGTTTACCAAAGTGTACAATACTGCTGTAGTAGCTTTCACCCAATCCTTCAACAAGTCACCAAAATTCACCATTGCTGAATTGACAGCAGCTAAGCAAGCCTCTAATTTCTCAAAGAGGCCCAACTGCTGATCTAAAAACTGAGTCAAAGGCACTACCAGAAATACTTGGCGAACACTAAAAACCTGTAAACATAACAAACAAAAATGACCAAGTGCACATAATCAAACAAGAACTGTTAAGTGCTAAAAATGAAAGTTACCACAGATGTTATCATCATCATTGTACGATCATCTGTTGGATTTCATTGATAAGAACAAATAACTTGTCACTTGATTTTTCAGTTTGTGAAACATAGCAAGCACACAAAGTGTTCATCTTTTGAGGCTGATAAACCTACAATATATAATCACTTGTACAACTTTATATAGAATAATCTTTAAATTGAAAATGCAAATTACCAACATTTAGGACAAATCAGATAGAAAATTTGATCTAGATCAAAATTACGTAAATCCTAACTATTAATAAGTTTCCGAAAACGCAGAATACCAAATCAGAGCATGTATTCACCACAACTAAATCAAAATCACAGTAAAATCACTTGATACCCAAAATGAGAATAGAACATTACACGAAAACTTAGGACACCTTAAGGCAAAGATCAAAAGGGGCAAACAATATATTATTTAAGATTGTGGAGTTCTATATAAGCCTAAAACCAATATATTATCTAAAATCAAAATACATTTCCTTTTTTCTGCCTTCCTTTTTGGCTCTTTTAATCTTTGCCTTAAGGTGCCCTGAGTTTTCGTGTAATGTTCTATTCTGATTTTGAGCATCAAGTGATTTTATTGTGATTTTAATTTAGCTGTGGTAAATACATACTCTGTTTTGGTATTCTATGTTTTTCAGAAACTTATTAATAGTTAGAATTTACGTAATTTTGATCTAGATCATATTTTCAATCTGATTTGTCCATCTGCATTTTCTATTTATAGATCATTCTATATAAAGCGGTACAAGTGATTATATAATGTAGGTTTATCAGCCTCAAAAGAACACTCTGCGTGCTTACTATGTTTCACAAACTGAAATATCAAGTGACAAGTCATTTGTTCTTGTCAATGAAAATCCAACAGATGACTGTAATGATGAGCCTCATACTTATGATAATATCTATGGTAACTTTTATTTTTAGCACATAATAGTTCTTGTTTGATTATGTGCACTTGGTCTTTTTTGTTTGTTCTGTTTACAAGTTTTTAGTATTCTCCAAGAAGAATTTTTGGTAGTGCCTTTGACTCAGCTTTTAGATCAGCAGTTGGACCTTTTTGAGAAATTAGAGGCTTGTTTAGCTGCTGGCAATTCAGCAATGGTGAATTCTGCTGACTTGTTGAAGGATTGGGTGAAAGATTTGCCAAAAGCTACAGCAGCTATATTGTACACTTTGGTAAGCACAAATTTTCTTGAATTTTTATACTTGATTATTTATGAATTTTATTTATGTTATGAAAATTATTTTTTATGCAGCTTATTAGTAATGACTTGGTAAAGGTTTTTCAGCTTTTGTTTAAGCAAAAAACGAGTGAATGGTGCTGCTAACAATGGTGGAGGTAATGATGTAACACCCCGATAATTTAGATTTATTTTATAAGTTTAATTAATAGTATTTTCTTGAATAGCTTATTTTTTTAAAAAATTACATGATACATATAGATATGCACCATTAATTTTATCTAGACTATTATTATTATTATTATTATTATTATTATTATTATTATTATTATTATTATTATTATTATTATTATTATTATTATTATTATTATTATTATTATTATTATTATTATTATTTTTGTTTCCTATTAGAACTAGAACTCTTTAAAAACTAGTATAAATATGGGATCTATTTTCAAACCCTAAAACAGACGGACACACTAATTAATTAGGGTTTTAGAGAGAGCAGAGAGAGCCAGAAACGTGTAGGCAGAAGATCTGAGCTGGAGTCAGATTTTCGCAGGAAATCAAGTTCTGGCAGTTTCGGGAGAACGGCCATAACTTCCTCCACAGAACTCCGATTGTAATACCCCGTTTCCTCGAGCTAAGTTTAGAATAATTTTGAACTTAGATTTAAGATGATTCACGCCGGAATAAGAAAAAGAATTTAATTTTAATTCCAACAAAAACGATTTACAAAAACATTTGTAAATTTAGTTATTGAATTTATATGCATTGCGTATTTATTTAATTTAGTATTCAAGCATTTTCACGTGCTTTTAATTAGCAAATCCTGAAGAATTATTACAGTTTCGACAATTTTATCCTGAAAGATTTTTACAGTATGAGATAGTTTTAATTGTCAAATCATCACTCACCTCACTTAGACTCCCATCAAGATCCATGCTCCTACATTTAGTTTTTTTTTTTAACTTTTAGCCACACTTGGCAGTTGGCAGCCACCAACTCCCCTCCAAACTGAACTACACGACAGCATTGCCAATTTCCATGCATTTATGGCAAATAATATCATTGTCAAAAGTTATGCCATTGTTTTCAACTAATACTGCCATTGTTTTCAACTATTACGGCTAAGTTTGCTTATAAATTGAGCAGCAACATTTCATTATTCACCACCTCTTCCACAATTTCACTCACCCCATTCTCGCAAGAAGTAGGAGGTTCACTCTTCATTTCATCAGCCAAAAGTCCTCCTTCCATCACACACTAATAACTATAGCTAGCAAGCAACTCAAAATGCAAGAGCTCTCAATTCACTGAGATTCAGCAACACAGCAGAATCCTTATAAAGGTTTCACTTCCAAATTCTACTCTATAAATTGTAATGTTTCCTTTCGTTCATTCACAGAGAAACACATATGCATACATTCATTTATATATATATACATACTCATATATGTGTTTAAGCAAACATATCAAATGACTTACAATGATGAAAATCGTAAATGAATAAAAAGAAGAAGAAAAATAGAGTCTTGAAGCTTTGTCTTGCTTTGATTTCGAACCTTGATGTGGTTGTTGGATGTATGAGTCGAGAGGAGGGATGCGATCGGCGGCGGTGGTTCTTCTACTGCTGTCGGCCGGAAGTTTCAGAGAGGGAGAGATGGGCTGGGTACATCTGAGGGTATCGGCGATGGTGGCTTGGCTGCTGTCGCCGGACTGATTTGAGAGAGAGTTGAGGGAGGTCGGCGGCGGCTCTTTCCTGTGAAGGGAGCGGTACTGCCGCTGTGTGTAGGTAGGTAGAGACTGAAGATGGGGATTAGAGGCGGTCGGCGATGGATGGTTGCTGTCGTCCGTCCGACACAGAGTGAGAGGAAGAGAGGCAGGGGCCGGGCACGCGGCGGTGGTTAGCTCCGCTAGCCACTGTGGCCGCCGGACTTCGGAGAGAGGCAACGGCGTCCTCAGTTTGTGGGAGGCGGCGTGCGCCGCTGCTCTGTGAAGTGTGAAAAGAGAGGACGGGGATGAGAGTCGAGGGTTCCGGAGGGGCTGCGCTCTCGCCGGTGACAGAGGCGGCGCTTCGCCGAAGAAGAAGGGAGTGACGCCTGTATCGGGCTTGTGTCTGTGTGCGTGTTTCATTTTGGGGAGGAAAGAGAGATCCGATTGAAAAAAAAAGGGGGAGGCGCGGCTGTTGAGGGAGAAAAAGGGGGGTGAAGTGTTAGGTTTGGGCTTGGGGTGTTGGGCCGAGAGTTGGGCTGGGTTATTTCTTTATGTTGGGCTGAATTTCTATTTTTAACTGGATGGGCTGATTTTTATTTAGTAACTTGGGCTCAGTTTATTTAATTAAAACAGCTGGGCCTTGTTACTTGGATTGTGCAGATTTTTTTTTATAAAATGGACTGCATTATTTTATTAAATGGACTATACTTATATTAATTAATTGAACTATTAAATAGTTTAATTTATTTATTTAAAGAGTAAATTGCATAATAATATTAAATTATTATTATGTGCATATTTTTAAGTAAATTACTTATTATATGCTAAGCATGACATGAAATTGCATTATATTTTGCAATAAAAGTATTTATGATTTAATTGGTTTTAATTATAATTCCAATTATTAAAGAAAATCGAGTAAGGATATTGTTGGTGTCCTTAACTCAAGAAGTTTAGTTTTCAATTATTTATTCATTAAATTTTTGAAAACCCGGCGTGAGGAATCATAGTAGTTAAGTGCACCCACTAAGACTTTAAGTTAGCTTCACGAGACCTATTAAGAATAAAATTTTTGTAGGCTTTGTGGACCAAGGGGATTAGCGCAGCTTTTCCAAGACAGGTTATGTAATTGTGATCGTCAGGCTTGCCTAATCAGGTGGGCATTATTTTTACTACGTATATAGAGATCCCCTGCGTATCGTAGGCCTCTTATACGAATGAATGCATGAGATGATTTAACTGTTAATTTCAGTTTTATATATCTATCAAACGAGTTTAATGCTACCTCTGAACAAGTTATTTCGTTACAAAATCTTTGAACTGAAAAAATATTACAACTGTTGTCTTGCCATAAAATGTTTAAATTTTAGTATGATATCTATCTGATGTGGCTTTGCCAGTTATGTAATCGAATTCGGGTCTTGAGCAGTTGATAGCTATCCTGCCAGGGCTAGTGTACACCAGTGACCGTGAGTCATCTAGCGGGTTGGCCGGTCAAGTGTTCGTGAGAGGTGGCCACCTCTCCGGCACAAAGTTCCAGATATGATAGATTACAAGAGAACTTAGTCTGCAGACGAACTTTATGAATCACAAATGAACTTAGTAAGCTTGGGCCTTTTTAGCGAAAAACTCCCTTGCTGTACTGTTTATGATGGCATGACAATTTACAGTTTTGAAGCATGTATTTTATACCTCGGCATACGTGCCCACTGAGTATTTTTATACTCAGCCCTGCATGTATTTATAAATGTGCAGGTTGAGCAGCTGATGGAATGGAATGATGTTGAGCGGGTGTTCCTTTGACATTTCAAGAAATGTAACCTTGAGTATACATCTTCATATGTATATCTCACACGTTTTCCGCTGCAAAACACTTTGATTAGGATAGCTCTATGTTATGAAGTTGTGATACATGTTATTGGGTAACCCACCTTAATCAGTTCTCATTTATGTGTATGTTTTATAAGTATCCAAATAATCATATATGATCCTAGCATTTTATCTATAAGTGACATTTCCATATACTTTAATGTTTAGTAATTGTCCAATTCCATTTCTTATTGTTCACCCCAAGTCATAACCCCGGTTAACCCGTCATTGGTATATTGGGCTGTGACAGAGTGGTATCAGAGCGGTTCGTTCGCTCTGGCCCTAGAAACCTTATTCTAAAGAGTCGAGTCTAGTTTGATTATTTAGACTTACATGGGTTTATACGGCACCGCTCAACACTCCATTGCATCGTGCTCGGTCAAGGAAAAAGGTAACTGCAGTTTCAATGTTTTAAAGATGTTAATATTCTAAAATGCTTCATGAATATGTTTATGTAAAGAGCATGCTATGATGAAATGTTGAATGTTTTGACTTTCATGGCATATTTTCGCAGTCTATGATGTTATGATAAGATGAATGATAGAAAAGTGACATATGTTTTCCCAGAGAACATAGATTGCTATAAGTTGCATGATCACAATTTCAAAAGAACATAGACTACTAGATTAGTAGGATATCTCTACAATCTAGATTTTTAAGGTGATGATTTAGAAGAATGAAAGAGAACTTAGAACGTCTCAGCTCCCTTAAGAAAATGATGGTTCCAAAGAGGAATGGAAAGATATGTACGAGGTAAAGAAAAAGCACAGAATGACGGTACGCGACGAATTCAAGGTAAACGTTGCATCAAAGGTTGAACCATAGTCTCTACGTTCGAATGTTCAAGTGCGACGGAATATCAAATCGACTTTTGCTACAGGATAGATTTTATGAATAGTATGTTTTGCCTGTGTACGTATGTCTGTGTGTATATATCTTAAGAGAGGTTTGGGGTTTGAGATCAATAGGATAGGGAACCTTAAGATAAGTTTAGTTGTCATAATGAGCTTATGTTTTGTTATGTATAGTATGTTCGTGGCTCTCCAAGTTCGGGACGATGTTTCCCGTTTGACTGGGAGGTGATGATGTTGGACCTGGCCAGTCCACATGATCCAAATCTCAGTAGACGTCTTTTGGGTTGAAAACCCATGTGTTTCAACTTTCGGTTGAAAAGCCAGATGGGTTCATACTCGAGGTCATTCTGTTCGACCTAGTAGTTAATCATTTCATACCCTCTGGTCATTCTTTGGATTCTCTTGAACAATTTCTACAACACCTTGTTTTGATGTTGTGTTGAGTTTAAGCCTTGCAACTCGTGAGTTGTCATAATAGATCCCCTTGTTTGATAAGACCAAGAAGTGTTAGTCTACCGATGCAGTATACTACCCAAACTATGGCTTCATATAATTGTGTCTCATTGTGATTAGTTGAGATTAGTCTTTGTCTTATTAAGTGATATCGACCACTCATTATGATAGAAATTCAGAGTTTAAGCTAAGACCGTAATATAGTGTTCGAGTACGAGGACTTAAGTTAATTGTTCTATGATAGTTTTAAGATAGATTCATAGGAAAGTGTTGTGCATGTGTAGGTAACAAGAAATGGGTTGATGACCATTTTGGTCTTTGGAAAATAGAATACCCCGTAGATGAGCCCTTGGAATGAGGTAGGAGCAATGAACCGCCGCAAAAGAACGAGGGAACTTATTCTCAAGTAAATCTTGTGTATATAAATTAGAATTGGGAATCCAATTGATATGAGGAGAGATCCGAATCTATTCTAGATCGGAAAGTTAAAGTACTAAGGAATAAGTCGATACCCTTAGTAATAGTTCTTTGGAAGCACCATGAAAAAAAAAAAAAAAGGGGGGCGATGTGGGAACTCGATTCTAGCATGAAGGAGAAGTACCCAGAATTATTTTCTGTGGTACAAAATTTCGTGACGAAATTTCTTTTAAAGTGGATAGTATGTCATACCCCGACTTTTAATCCCTGATTAAGGGCTTAACTATTAATAATTAGGGTTCGGCATCCATTAATAATAAAAACTGGTTTGATTTATCTGATGTGATTTAATCGTTATATATGTGTTTTAATGTGCTTAGTTAAAGGAAATTTTTATATATATATATATGTGGTGCATAAGTTATAATTGGTGAGTTAAGTGTATTTATATGAGCCACATGAATTTTAAATTATGCATGAAGTTGTGAATTTTATCTAAATTTGATAGTACATGTAACACCCCGTACTTTTCCCTATGTTGTGAGATAGTGTCTTAACACTATTAAGAGTACTGAGATGTCAGAGAGATTGACTGTCCTATTAAGAAAATAGGAATAATGAGTTGGAAATAGAGTCGGAAAAAAAAAGAGTGAAAAACCCTAAAAAAAAAAAAAAAAAAAAGTCGATCGGAGAGACGTCTAGTTTGTCTGTGTTTGCCGACTGCTTTGACGTGATATTATGTGAAATTACATGACTGATTGATTATGTGAGTTTTGTTACGTATGTCATTGTGAGCAAGTTATTATGATTTTTATTTGATGACTTTAGCACTTGGAATTTTAATTAAATTTTCAAAGCAAGTGCAG
The DNA here is from genome assembly GCF_028751815.1 of Salvia miltiorrhiza. NCBI lineage: Eukaryota > Viridiplantae > Streptophyta > Magnoliopsida > Lamiales > Lamiaceae > Salvia > Salvia miltiorrhiza. Next base: position 31,506,485 of record NC_080391.1, read on the forward strand.
TTTATTCTTACCAAGAAATCAAAGAATGCCGGTTTATGAAATTTTTCCAAACAAAATATTTTCAAATTATTTTTTCTATGATGAGGAATATTATAATTGAGTGAGTGCACTAATATTAGTACCATATTTATTTTAAATATTGGTCACAAGAGTTTTGTATTATAGCATTGCATTAATTAGTAATTAGTCTTTTATGATTTTATTAATGTAGCTTAACACATGATTTATTCTAGGCTACACAACCTTACACACACATGATTATTTTAATCTAATAAGCATGTGATTAATTTCCTTAGCCTTACTTGAAGTGAACGTGTGGTATGAAGATGAAGGGAAGGGTTTAGTGTGTAGGTTTAGGGGGGGGGGACAAGTATTAAAGGGTGAATAGTGTTTGGTCTCCAATCATCCTTCCTAAGCAAGACAAATTCACTTCATTTCCCTCATTTTCTTCACCATTCGGCCACTCTCAATTTCTCTCTCTCTTCCGATTTTGCTCCAAAAGATCACCATAGGTGAATCACCAAAGCTTCCAAGCTCACATCAAGATCAAATCCTCCACCAAATCAACATAAACACCATCCAATTCTTGAAAATTTCAAGAGGACCGTGGAGTTTGGTTTGAAGAGTGAGAAAGGAAAACTTTGATCTTTGTTTAATCTTGAGTAAGTGATTCTTATTTTTTGATGAGAGTATATGATCAAGATTGAGCAAGAAAATCACCCAACTTATTTCTATGAAATTTTCGAAAATTAGGGGCTTGAAACCCTACGAAATTTTGTTGTTTGTTTGCTCGAATTGGCTTGAGTTATATGATGATTGATGATTATTGAGTTAATATATATATGAATATCTTGATGATTAGCCATGAGATATAGATATTTCTATTAGGTTAGTTTACCTAAAATGGGGATGTTGAGATCCTATGGATCAATTGATGTATTGATGATGGATTGAGTTTATGAGATGATCTAGATGATTAATGATGGATGAGATTGAAGCTTGAGGTTGAGAAGTGAAAAATGAAAAGTGTTAGTTTGAGGAAGAAGATGACATACATGTGTATCTATATGTGATCTTGTTTTATGATGTTGATTTGTGCTAATTGGTAACCTAGGATGTTAGATCTATGATTTGATCAATAGGTTATACATGATTAGTGATATTTTCAAAAGAGTTCAGTTTAATAAAAATTAGGACTTTTTTGCCTATGTGTTATTTAAGTGATTTTGGCTTAAGATATATGTATTTGAGCATGATATTAGTGTATAATTATGTTTGAGTAAGTCTTTTGTTGGCTAAGAAATTTTTGACTTAGTTTAGTTTGTATGAGTTTTTTTTTGAGTTTTCATATTTTGAGAAGTCGATGATTGATAAAATGAGGTTTAATTGCTTTATGACCATTATGTGAAAGTTTGTCATGTTTTATTAAGAGTTCTATGATGATACATGAAGTTTCATTAGAGTTTAGTACATGATAAAAGGGAATCTATATGTGTATAATAATTTATATGATGAATGAGATCGTGTTTGAGTATTTAAGTAATTTTGAGCATGAAAATGAGAAGAGAATTTTAATGATGCTTTCATTGAAACGTTTTACTAGAGATTTGAGGTTATGATGTAAGAAGAGACTCAAGATTTGAGTATGATGAGCATTATAATGTGCTTGAATGTTTGTGAGTGTTATATGTGTTTAAAATGAGCATTTGATGAGTGTCCTTGAAGGAATGTTGAGTTGAGTATTTTAAGAGTTTGAGATGAAATTTTGGTGAATTTCGTAGGCCTACTGACCTACTGTGATCGACGGTTTTTCAATGTCAAAAAGCTCTGAAAATTTTATACCAAGTCTCTACATGAGTCTTGAGAACATCGGTAAAATTTGAAGTCATTTGGACTTCGTTTACTATTTTTATAAAATACAAAACCTAAACTGCACATTACTACCGAGAATTTCAGAGAACAAGGGAAAGAGTCATTCATTTCAGTATCTTCCTGTATGATCTAGATTGCCAAATTTTTATGGTATTAACCTTATTGTGTTAGCTAGATAGCCACCAAATTTGAGCCCAATTTGACAACGTTTACTATTTTTCAAGAATCCAAGTTTTCGATTGCTCAAAACTGCCGAATATGGTAGATCGTGGTAAAAACGTCATATCTCTCAAACCACTTGGAGTTTTCGACTCTACTTTTTATGTAAAACTAGACTCGAAGATCTTTCTTTCGGTATGAGTCTCGAGTCCAGGAGATGTCGGAGTCAGAACAGATTAAATTTGGAAGTTGAATCAGTGTAAAAACAGAGCAAGTTTTAATGATGTTTGATTGTGATTCTTATGTGCCTTATGTGATTGTGTTGTCTATGTGTTTGAATGAGATTAGACGAGCCTTATATGAGAGATAAATCGAGACTTAGTACCATGATTTTCTTGAAACCTATCCTTGAACTTAAGGATTTGAGATGAGTGGAGAGTTTATATAGAGTTGAGTAAAGAGATGGAATATGAGATAGAACATGAGTTAAGGCTTTATGAGTATGGATTTTAAAATGATTAAAATGTTTTAAATCAATTCCTTTTTAATGGAGTTTAAAATGCTTATTTAAGTCATTTATAAATGAATAATGAGAAATGCGTAAAGGAGTTCGTAAATGAATCGCGGCATGAGATTTTCAATTCCCCTGGTAAACTAGGGAGATATTATGAAGGAACAAGCAATGAACGAGACTCTCACCACCGAGTCACTACGACAATTGGAGAAGGAAAAAGTTCACGCACAAACAAGATATGTACACCACCTCAAGATGGAAGTAAAGAAAAAGAAAATGGAAGGAAAGCACTAGAACTAAACTTAAGGTATAACCCAACCCCAAGGCTAGTAGACTCAAGCTAAGAGAGTGAATGCTTTGGCTAAAGTGCCAGAAGCTATAGCAAGAATAAAGTTGGAACGCCACCACAATGGAAACTTAGAAACCCCCATTAAATAATCATTTGGAAATGAGAAAATGAGTTTACATGGCAGAAGGAGTGCCATTAATCTTTAAGTGAAAGTTACCAAGATGATGAGAAAATTTTGATGTTAGAATTCCCTAGTCAAATCTGAGAAGGTGACTTAGGACGAAAGAAACAATTAAGGTAGTTCACCACTTTACTAAGATGAAGTGGGTGAAAGAATGTTGTTAGGTCCTGAACTGGTCCAACAAGATGATTGAGAAAGTCGACCACATCAAGCAAAGAATCAAAGAAACTCAAGATAGACAAAAGTCTTACGCCGATAAACGCCGATCGGAATTAGAATTTAATGTTGGGGATCGAGTTTTCCTCAAAGTCTCTCCCTCAAAGGGAGTTATACGTTTCGGAAAGAGGGGCAAGTTACGACCCCGTTATATAGGACCTTTTGAGATCCTAGACAAGTTAGGCCTTTGTAGCCTATAAGTTGGCTCTGCCACCAAGCATTGTGGATGTATACAATACGTATAACACCTCGCAATTAAGAAAACATGTGATTAAGTAAGATAAAGTAGTCCTAGCCAGGACCTAAGTTGTGAAGAGAAATCAGTCCAGAGACTTGATAGCAAGATTCAAGTTTTACGAGGCAATAATATTGTTCTCGTCATGTAGTGGAACCATCACAGGATGGAAAAGGCCACAAAAGAGAAGGATGAAATGAAAGACTAGTATCCTCAGCTAGATTAGCAAGGTATGTAATTTCGAGGACGAATTTTTTTTAAGGAGGGAGGAATGTAATACCCCGTTTCCTCGAGCTAAGTTTAGAATAATTTTGAACTTAGATTTAAGATGATTCACGCCGGAATAAGAAAAAGAATTTAATTTTAATTCCAACAAAAACGATTTACAAAAACATTTGTAAATTTAGTTATTGAATTTATATGCATTGCGTATTTATTTAATTTAGTATTCAAGCATTTTCACGTGCTTTTAATTAGCAAATCCTGAAGAATTATTACAGTTTCGACAATTTTATCCTGAAAGATTTTTACAGTATGAGATAGTTTTAATTGTCAAATCATCACTCACCTCACTTAGACTCCCATCAAGATCCATGCTCCTACATTTAGTTTTTTTTTTTAACTTTTAGCCACACTTGGCAGTTGGCAGCCACCAACTCCCCTCCAAACTGAACTACACGACAGCATTGCCAATTTCCATGCATTTATGGCAAATAATATCATTGTCAAAAGTTATGCCATTGTTTTCAACTAATACTGCCATTGTTTTCAACTATTACGGCTAAGTTTGCTTATAAATTGAGCAGCAACATTTCATTATTCACCACCTCTTCCACAATTTCACTCACCCCATTCTCGCAAGAAGTAGGAGGTTCACTCTTCATTTCATCAGCCAAAAGTCCTCCTTCCATCACACACTAATAACTATAGCTAGCAAGCAACTCAAAATGCAAGAGCTCTCAATTCACTGAGATTCAGCAACACAGCAGAATCCTTATAAAGGTTTCACTTCCAAATTCTACTCTATAAATTGTAATGTTTCCTTTCGTTCATTCACAGAGAAACACATATGCATACATTCATTTATATATATATATACATACTCATATATGTGTTTAAGCAAATATATCAAATGACTTACAATGATGAAAATCGTAAATGAATAAAAAGAAGAAGAAAAATAGAGTCTTGAAGCTTTGTCTTGCTTTGATTTCGAACCTTGATGTGGTTGTTGGATGTATGAGTCGAGAGGAGGGATGCGATCGGCGGCGGTGGTTCTTCTACTGCTGTCGGCCGGAAGTTTCAGAGAGGGAGAGATGGGCTGGGTACAGCTGAGGGTATCGGCGATGGTGGCTTGGCTGCTGTCGCCGGACTGATTTGAGAGAGAGTTGAGGGAGGTCGGCGGCGGCTCTTTCCTGTGAAGGGAGCGGTACTGCCGCTGTGTGTAGGTAGGTAGAGACTGAAGATGGGGATTAGAGGCGGTCGGTGATGGATGGTTGCTGTCGTCCGTCCGACACAGAGTGAGAGGAAGAGAGGCAGGGGCCGGGCACGCGGCGGTGGTTAGCTCCGCTAGCTACTGTGGCCGCCGGACTTCGGAGAGAGGCAACGGCGTCCTCAGTTTGTGGGAGGCGGCGTGCGCCGCTGCTCTGTGAAGTGTGAAAAGAGAGGACGGGGATGAGAGTCGAGGGTTCCGGAGGGGCTGCGCTCTCGCCGGTGACAGAGGCGGCGCTTCGCCGAAGAAGAAGGGAGTGACGCCTGTATCGGGCTTGTGTCTGTGTGCGTGTTTCATTTTGGGGAGGAAAGAGAGATCCGATTGAAAAAAAAAGGGGGAGGCGCGGCTGTTGAGGGAGAAAAAGGGGGGTGAAGTGTTAGGTTTGGGCTTGGGGTGTTGGGCCGAGAGTTGGGCTAGGTTATTTCTTTATGTTGGGCTGAATTTCTATTTTTAACTGGATGGGCTGATTTTTATTTAGTAACTTGGGCTCAGTTTATTTAATTAAAACAGCTGGGCCTAGTTACTTGGATTGTGCAGATTTTTTTTATAAAATGGACTGCATTATTTTATTAAATGGACTATACTTATATTAATTAATTGAACTATTAAATAGTTTAATTTATTTATTTAAAGAGTAAATTGCATAATAATATTAAATTATTATTATGTGCATATTTTTAAGTAAATTACTTATTATATGCTAAGCATGACATGAAATTGCATTATATTTTGCAATAAAAGTATTTATGATTTAATTGGTTTTAATTATAATTCCAATTATTAAAGAAAATCGAGTAAGGATATTGTTGGTGTCCTTAACTCAAGAAGTTTAGTTTTCAATTATTTATTCATTAAATTTTTGAAAACCCGGCGTGAGGAATCATAGTAGTTAAGTGCACCCACTAAGACTTTAAGTTAGCTTCACGAGACCTATTAAGAATAAAATTTTTGTAGGCTTTGTGGACCAAGGGGATTAGCGCAGCTTTTCCAAGACAGGTTATGTAATTGTGATCGTCAGGCTTGCCTAATCAGGTGGGCATTATTTTTACTATACGTATATAGAGATCCCCTGCGTATCGTAGGCCTCTTATACGAATGAATGCATGAGATGATTTAACTGTTAATTTCAGTTTTATATATCTATCAAACGGGTTTAATGCTACCTCTGAACAAGTTATTTCGTTACAAAATCTTTGAACTGAAAAATATTACAACTGTTGTCTTGCCATAAAATGTTTAAATTTTAGTATGATATCTATCTGATGTGGCTTTGCCAGTTATGTAATCGAATTCGGGTCTTGAGCAGTTGATAGCTATCCTGCCAGGGCTAGTGTACACCAGTGACCGTGAGTCATCTAGCGGGTTGGCCGGTCAAGTGTTCGTGAGAGGTGGCCATCTCTCCGGCACAAAGTTCCAGATATGATAGATTACAAGAGAACTTAGTCTGCAGACGAACTTTATGAATCACAAATGAACTTAGTAAGCTTGGGCCTTTTTAGCGAAAAACTCCCTTGCTGTACTGTTTATGATGGCATGACAATTTACAGTTTTGAAGCATGTATTTTATACCTAGGCATACGTGCCCACTGAGTATTTTTATACTCAGCCCTGCATGTATTTATAAATGTGCAGGTTGAGCAGCTGATGGAATGGAATGATGTTGAGCGGGTGTTCCTTTGACATTTCAAGAAATGTAACCTTGAGTATACATCTTCATATGTATATCTCACACGTTTTCCGCTGCAAAACACTTTGATTAGGATAGCTCTATGTTATGAAGTTGTGATACATGTTATTGGGTAACCCACCTTAATCAGTTCTCATTTATGTGTATGTTTTATAAGTATCCAAATAATCATATATGATCCTAGCATTTTATCTATAAGTGACATTTCCATATACTTTAATGTTTAGTAATTGTCCAATTCCATTTCTTATTGTTCACCCCAAGTCATAACCCCGGTTAACCCATCATTGGTATATTGGGCTGTGACACCGATTCAAGCGAAACAGGCGGCCACGGAAAACTCTCTCGAAGACGAAGAAGTCATATTTCTGGGCAAAATACGATTTGAGTGTCACGACCGGACCTACTTAAGGATAATTAAGCCGGGAAAACCGTGACTAATGGAGGGAGATTAGAAGCGGGGTAGAAAGGGGAATAATCAAACAAGAAAGGATCGCATTTCATCATTGTTAACAACATGGATATTTATAATATAACGGAGTTTTAGTCGTATAGACTCAAATAACTAGTAAGTTCAGATAACTCTGACTTAGCCAAAATAACATAAAACTTCTGAGTACGCAGCGGAATAAGGTTCTGATTACATGTATGAAGACATGTAACCCTAGAGTTTTTCATAGCATATAATATTGCGACAAAAGAGGATTTCACTCGTCACTTCATCACCATCGTCTACTGCTCAACCTGCACATTTAGAAATACATGCAGGGCTGAGTACAAAGGTACTCAGTGGGCACATATGCCTACTATGAAATATAACATGCTTCGTAAAGTTGTAAATTGTCATGCCATCATAAACAGTACAGCAAGGGAGTTTTTCGCTAAAAAGGCCCAAGCTTACTAAATTCATTTGTGATTCTTAAAGTTCGTCTGCAGACTAAGTTCTCTTGTAATCTATCATATCTGGAACTGTGTGCCGGAGAGGTGGCCACCTCTCACGGACACTTGACCGGCCAACCCGCTAGATGACTCACGGTCACTGGTGTACACTAGCCCTGGCAGGATAGCTATCAACTGCTCAGGACCCGAATTCGATTTCATAATAACTGGCAAAGCCACATCAGATAGATATCATACCAAACATTGAAACATTTATGGCAAGACAACAGTTGAAATAATTTTCAGTTCAAAGATTTTGCAATGAAATAACTGTTCAAACATAACATTAAACTCATTTGATATATATGAAAGTAATGCCCACCTGATAGCAAAGCTTTGCTACAGATTAGTGACTCCTTGACGAGCTCTTATTCTTGCGCTCGACCTTTAATCCGAGAAAATAACGTAAGACTTTAAATCGAGGGAAAATTCTCAATTAAATGAGAATGCGTAATTTAACTATGCATGAATCTCGTATGCATGAACTATTATTCTGAGATAATAATCAGGGAATTTCTATTGTTAATCCAGGCTATCGGATTTAAACAAAAGCTAAGTCTCGTCTCATGAAGCCGGATAATTAACTAAAATTAATCTATTCTCTTCAGGATGTTATACTCCACTGATTAAATAATCCCGCTCTATGTGGTAGATAGAAAGGAACTAACTCGGCTTATTCATTACATAACCTCGTAGGAATTTATCGGGCTTATCAAATATGAATGGAAATAATAATATAATTTCAAATGATTAAAAGGCTCAACATAAGGCAGCCTAATAATTAATTAAATAGAAGTGAGCTTGAATAATTAACATGAGAGGCCCAATTGAAATAATTCATCGGCTCAAGTAATTAAATAAATCTTGGCCCAATAAATAAATAATTTGATTAGCTGGGCTCAATTAAATAAATCAAACGAGGCCCAACGAAGATAATATAACAGCCCAATAAAATAGATGGGCTTCAATTTAAATAAATTCGGCCCAAAGAAATAATGTAATAGAAGCCCATCTGAGTAAAATAAATAAATTCAGAGGCCCAATCAATAATTAAAATCGGCCCATATAAATAAAATCAGAAGCCCAATTCATAATTTAAAATCGGCCCAAAATTAATAAATAATCCAGCCCAACTCAAGCCCACTGAAAATAAATAACAAAGCCCAATAAAATAATAACTAGGAGGCCCAAATTTTTCGGCCCAACTCAATTAAATGGGAGCTCATCCACAAACTCACTCTCGGTTCTCTCTTTTACCTTACAATTCACACACACACACACAAATGAACGCACATCTCTCTCTCTCTCTCTCTCTCTCTCTCTCCCTTTCAACTCAATTCTCGTCTCTCACTCTCAAACTCTCGATTCATCTCCAGCCGAGGCGCCGCCGTCGCCGCTCCGAAATCCGGCGAGTCAGCTTCTGCTACGCCAAGGTCCGACACCTTCTTTCCCTAAAACCCCTCTTCTCCATTTTCAAAATCAGTCAAGGATTCCTCTTTCAAGAAATTCGACCTCTCTCGATTTGTCCTTCGTTGAGGAGCCCGCCGCCGCCGCTCTGGAATCCGGCGACCGTCACTGAGCAACCGGCGAATGGCTGGCAGCGTCGTCTCCTTCTCTCCTCCGATAGAGCCCACAATCGTGCCCTAGACTTCTGGAAATCGTCGCCGCGTTCTGGTCTCGGCCGCCTCCTCCGAGTCGTTCCGGTCCCGATTCAGTCGTCCTTTCATCTGTGGCAAAGCAGAGGCCTGCTCACGGTTGCCTATTGCTGCGTCGTCGGCTACCTTCTAGATTTCCGCCGCCTCCGTTGATTCTCTGAGCCCCGACGCCGCTGCTGCTATAACTTCTTCTCCGGCGAAGCAAACTCGCCGCCGTCGCAACATCTCTGGAGATCCGCGAGCACCCGCCGCTGTACTCAATTTCCGCCGAGCAGGGGTCCGCTGTTGCTGCTATCTCCGGAGTCGAAGGTTCGAGCCACGCCACCAACTACAGCTGCTGTTTCGCCGGGTCGCGGCCTGGAGTTCTATCGCCGGACGTCGCCGCTTGGGAGTGCCGCCGCCAGCCGCTGCTGTTAACAGCAAGAGTCCGGCAGCCTCCTTTCCCGGAGCCGCCGTCGCCGTGAGTCGCAGAGCTCCGACAGTCCACTACCACTCAATCTAAAGCTAAGTTCTCTAGTCTCGTTTGTTTTCGTTTACGCGATTGGTGTCGAGGAGTATGCATATTGATTCAGTTGAGTGAGAAAAGTCAGTGCTAACATTTAACAGTGTGAGGATGTCATAGCTAAAATTGTCCGATCACGAGCTAGGGTGTATCCTTTCTTATTAAACTGTGGAGCCTATTTTCATGTGTATACTGATCATACTTGGATGGAGAATATGCATTATAGGACATAGCATATTGAGCTCAGTAAATACCTCGAATGTGATCGAATTGATTGCTTGTTGTTGAATCGAATGAAGTGTGAAATAACTGAAATGAATTTGAAGGTGCTGTTGTTTTAATAAATGCAGGTGAATAAAGGAGGAATGGGAAAAATTTAGCCAAGACTTACCTCCTTTGAAGTTGGCAGCAGTTTTACAATTCTATCTCTTTCCTTCAAATTTTCTAGTTTCTGGTGTCAAAGGAAATGGGTGAAGGGAGTTTACTGACTGAAATGTTAAAGGACATGGAGGGAGTAAGTGGGAAGTTTGGTGGAGTGGAGAGCTAAGTGGAGGATGAAGGAATTATTGGCGTTGTAATGGTGGCAAAATGAAGTGGGGAGCAAAGGTGATGTAAAGAAAAAGAAAGAAGAAAAAAAAATGTTGTATAGGATTAATGATGTATTTTCTATGTCTCGGTGATTCTGTAACTGTAATAAAATACTGGCTTCGATTCTGCTTGATACTGTATATTTACATAAATCTCGATTTCGACATGTGATATCTCGCTAAAATCGATAAGTTATAAAATGAATCTAAATTAAATCCGTAGATTTAATTCGTTTGTTTTTCTAATATTTAAATTAAATCCGCAGATTTAATTAACTCACGAGTCAGAAATAATCCACGACTTGAATAAAAATAAAATCTAATTCCATCTCGCTTAAAAATAATAACGTGACTTTGCTAAGTCAGTTATAACTCTGAAATAATATCATTGACTGCTTTAATAATATGAATTCATATCAGGATATTAACCGTTTTCATTCACTGATGAACAAAAATAAACACTCATTACTGGATTTAAAATATATAAAAGAGCGGGTCACTACATACTACCCCTCTTAACAAAAATTTCGTCCCGAAATTTGCATATTTCTTCTAAAACAGTTCGGGGTATTTCTCCTTCATTTTGTCTTCAAGCTCCCACGTGGCTTCCTCGTGTCCGTGGTTTCTCCATAAGACTTTCACTGATGTGATTGCCTTATTCCTGAGTTGTTGTACTTTTCGATCTAGAATGGCCTCTGGTCTCTCTTCATAGCTCAAGTCTGGGCAAAGGATCATCTCTTCTTGGTGGATTATGTGCTTTGGATCGAAAACGTATTTTCTGAGTTGTGATACGTGGAAAACATTGTGAACGTTTCCAAAGCTTGGCGGTAACGCCAACCTATAGGCTACTGGGCCTATTCTCTCCAAAATCTCATAAGGTCCTACGAATCGGGGCCTAAGTTTTCCCTTGACACCAAACCTAGTTATCCCCTTGGTAGGAGATACATTTAGGAAGACCTTATCTCCTATTTCAAACTGTAATTCAGTTCGACGTGCATCAGCGTAAGATTTCTGTCTATCTTGTGCCTCCTTTATTCGCCCTCTGATCTGGCGGACTATCTCAACCATCTCATTGACTATGTCTGGTCCTAAAACTTTTCTCTCACCCACTTCATCCCAATAAAGCGGTGATCTACATTTTCTTCCATATAATGCCTCATATGGTGCCATATCGATAGTCGCCTGGTAACTGTTATTATAGGCAAATTCAATCAACGGCAGCACTGTTTCCCAACTTCCACCCCTGTCTAACACCACTGTTCTCAACATATCTTCGAGGGTCTGAATTGTCATTTCAGACTGCCCATCTGTCTGCGGGTGGAAGGCGGTGCTGAAATTTAGCCTCGTGCCTAACTCCTTTTGTAAGCTCATCCAAAATCTAGAAGTAAATTTTGAGTCTCGGTCTGAAGTGATTGACACGGGTACACCGTGTAAGCGTACAATCTCTCGAACATACAACTGAGCTAGTTTGTCTGACCCGTGTGTGATCGGTATTGGTATAAAATGAGCACATTTTGTGAGTCGATCCACTATTACCCAAATGGCAGTGTTTCCTCTCTTTGTTTTGGGCAAACTGGTCACAAAATCCATTGCAATGTGCTCCCACTTCCATTCTGGAATTTCCAACGGTTGTAGTTTTCCATATGGCCTTTGGTGTAAGGCCTTCACCTGTTGGCATGTCAGGCATTTCTCCACAAATGACGCTATGTCTCTCTTCATGACTTCCCACCAAAAGTGTTTCTTTAGGTCCTGATACATCTTAGTGCTCCCTGGGTGGGCAGTATAAGGGGTATCGTGAGCCTCACTCATGATTTTATCCTTAAGCTCATCATCGTGGGGGATGCATATTCTTCCCTCAAAGAGGATAGCATTATCTGCTGCTTCTTGATAATTCTTGACTCCTCCTTTCCTTACTGCTTCCCGTAGTTTCTCAATTTTCTCGTCTTTTCTTTGTGCTTCTACAATCATGTTTCTCAAGCTAGGTATTGTTGCAACAACGCTTGCTATCGTCCCTGGTGGTTTAACCACTTCTATACTCATTTTTCCAAACTCTTTGATGAGCTCATTCTCTTGGGTGACGAGACATCCCAACCTAGATTGAGTTTTACGGCTCAATGCATCAGCTACTACATTGGCCTTACCCGGGTGGTAGTTAATACCGCAATCATAATCCTTCACTAGTTCGAGCCATCTCCTTTGTCTCATATTAAGGTCCTTTTGCTCGAAAAAGTATTTCAGACTTTTGTGGTCTGTGAATATCTCACACCTAACTCCATATAGGTGGTGTCTCCAAATCTTCAGCGCATGCACCACTGCAGCTAACTCCAGATCATGAGTCGGGTAATTCAGTTCATGTGGCCTAAGCTGTCGTGACGCATATGCTATCACTCTTCCTTCTTGCATCAGCACACAACCAAGTCCATTTTTGGACGCGTCTGTGTAGATCACACGGCTAACACTAGTGCCGTAGTCAACTTTTCCTTGAGTTCTTGGAAGCTCTTCTCGCACTCCTCTGTCCAAGAAAATTTTATTCCCTTCCTGAGTAGTTGCGTCATTGGCCTTGCAATTTTGGAAAAATCCTTCCATAAACCTCCGATAGTAACCTGCCAATCCTAAGAAACTTCTTATCTCATTAGGGTTAGTAGGCGATCTCCATTCGCGCACCGCTTGCACTTTCTCAGGGTCCACTTTAATCCCTTCTGATGACACAATATGTCCTAAAAACGTGACTTCGCTGAGCCACAACTCGCACTTGCTGAATTTGGCATAAAGGCGCTCCGTCCTCAACGTTTCTAGGATAATTCTCAGATGTTCCTCATGGTCTTTCTCGTTCTTCGAGTAGATCAGAATGTCATCTATGAATACCAAGACAAATTTGTCTAAGTACGGATGGAATACTCGATTCATGAGGTCCATGAACACAGCTGGCGCATTGGTTAGCCCGAATGGCACAACTACAAATTCGTAGTGACCATACCTAGTTCGAAATGCTGTCTTAGGTACGTCTTCTGGTCGAATCTTCAGTTGGTGATAACCAGACCGCAAATCAATCTTCGAGAACACGCTTGCTCCCTTGAGCTGATCGAAAAGGTCATCTATCCTTGGTAAAGGATATTTGTTCTTCAGTGTCACTTTGTTCAGTTCCCTATAGTCTATGCACATTCGCAATGTGCCATTATTTTTCTTCACGAAAAGTACGGGTGCACCCCAAGGTGATACACTTGGTCTAATGAATTCAAGTTCCAAAAGTTCTTGCAGTTGTATCTTGAGTTCTTCCAACTCTTTAGGAGCCATCCGGTACGGTGCCTTCGAAATGGGAGCTGCCCCGGGCTCCAAATCAATGGTAAACTCAATTGGTCTGTCCGGCGGTGGCCCTGGCAGAATCTCTGGAAATACATCTGAAAAGTCCCGTACAATTGCTACATCTTCTATGCTCCTTTCAGTTCCCAGTTCTCCGTGCAAGTGTACGAGGTAAGCTGGGTATCCCTTATTCATCATTTTCGTTGCTTGGAGGGCGGAGATGATCATCTTTCTTCTTCCCATACTAATTCCGTGGAAATGTGACGGCTCCCTTCTTGGGGGTCGAAACAATATCCGTCTTTCGTTACAAAGGATGGTGGCATAGTTCTCGGCTAGCCAGTCCATTCCTAGGATTATGTCCACATCTCCCATCGGTATAACATACGAGCTGTTCACTATAATCTTGAGTGACCCTATGTTCAGTTCTAGGTTCAAGCACACATGATCTACTGTCGTCATCCCTCCTATAGGTGATGATATACTCAACTCCTGATCAGCTCTTTCCATTTTAAGTTTTAAGGTGTCGACACATGTACTTGAAATGAAAGTATGCGATGCGCCCGTATCAAATAGAAGTACAACAAGAGTATTGAGTAGCATGCCCATACCTGCCAGGTTTCCCTGGTTGTTCTCGGGCTGCTTCTGCCTCATAGCATAGGCTCTAGCATGACGAGGCTTTTCATGTTGTTTCTGTTGTCGCTGCTGTTGTTGGCGGGCCTGTTGCTGATACGGTTGTTGAGGTTGTGGTTGGTACAGTAGTTGTTGGTGCTGCTGTGGCTGCTGATACTGTGGTTGCTGCCTTGGGTATGGTTGGGGCAGAGCTTGGATTGCTCGCAGATGCAGAGCCTGGATAGGTGGGTTTGGCCTTGAACTCGTTCCATGTTGCTTATTCGGGCACCGGTTTGCATAGTGCCCCTTCTGGTTGCAAATATAGCAACTATCACTTCCGGCCTTACAGATTCCCACATGACTTTTGTTACATTTGGGGCAATGTGGGGCCCTCTGTTGGTTATTTCCCATCTGTTTCGGTGCACTCTGGCCTCCATAGCCCTGTGACTGGAAGACCCGTCCCTGCCATGGCCTATTCTCGCCTTGGTTCGGGTTACTGTTGTCCCATCTCCTTTTTCCTTTGAAATTCGGATTATAACTTTGATCATGTGGAGGTGCTGGCGCAGGTACAGTTGCAGGTCTTTCTCCAGGCATGGCTGCCTCAATGTCTAACGCTCGGCTGAGCAACTCAGTGTAAGACAATCCTCCGTGACTTGCCAAAGCCATCCTAATTTCGTGCCTCAGACCGGCACAAAACTTTTCAGCCATCTTCTCATCTGTGTCAACTTGTTCCGGCGCATATCTAGACATATCGCAGAACATCCTGTCGTATTGAGTTACCGACATCTTCCCTTGTTTCAGATTGTAAAATTCAGCCTCCTTTTTCTTGCGGTAGCTCTTGGGTATATACTTGTCATATATACCGGCTTTGAATTGTTCCCAAGTCAGGTTTTCTAACTGCTCTGCTGTCATCGTTTTCATCCTTGCTTCCCACCAGAAATCAGCTGACCCAGTCAACTGAAAGGACATACAAGTCAGACGTTCTTGGTTGGTGCAACGCAGGAAGTTGAAAATGCGTTCAATAACGCGAACCCAAGTTTCAGCTTCTGCCGGGTCTCCTGTCCCGTTGAAGGTAGGTGGGTTCTGTCGTAAGAATAATTCTTCAATCCATCGTTCTGGCTGAACAGATGGTTGAACTATTTCGGGTTCTGGTTCTGGCCCTGTTTCTGGGCCTCTTCTTTCATTTCGGGGAATCCTGCCCCCTCCTCTTGGTCGTCCTCGTTTTGGCGGCATTCTATTAGGTCAAAACACAAGTTCTCAGCGCATTAAAGCACAATAAGGACATACTATCATTTCTATAGTTACTCCTTAACTCATCGAGTTCTGCTCCTACTAAAACTTGAGCGAACATATAAATAAAACATAGCGGAACGACTTGCCGCGAAAAACCAATAAGGTCACCATATATAACATAGGGAAAATTGCCTCAATGAGGACTTTACATCATCATAAAAGTCTAGATTCAAAGACCTATCTAAGTACCACACATGATGAACTGGCTACCTAGCGAAGCCATCACAAAAAGTACTCAGTCACGGAACGCCCCAAGGTTTCGCGTCTCTGTACTAATACTAATCAAAATAACTAAGCCAACATATGGGCATACAAAAGCATCGAAATGATCGTTTTTGAAATACACAAATAACGTCCTACTAAATGCACAAGAGATTGTCTGTATGCATTACAGTGCTTGACCCTTGGGTTGAAGCATACGTGTTTGACTGATTTAATTTGTTGAGTATCTGTTTATCCTTGGTGACAGAAAATCTACCAACAGCTAGTAGATCGCAATGATTCAAATCACAAATGGCAATTAGGCAAAGTGTTTCAATAATTTGCCAAACAATTGAAAATGAATAACCATAGGGTAGAAATGAATTGACTGAAAGGTCGAAACGAAATGACCTAATAGTCTGAACCCGTTTGGCTTTTCAGATGAAGGTTTAAAATATATAGGTTTAAAGACCCATATATGACGACTACTGAGATTTTGGCCATGTGGACTGGCCAGGTCCGACACAACTACTTCTCAGTCATTCGGAAATACTTTTCCGAACTTGGCAACTCTTGTTCCTTGGCTGCAAAAGGTATATTTGGTCTAAAATCACCACTTTCTTCTTAATATCTTGAACATGTCCTTGAGAATATTCTAGAGCTTCTCAAACTTGGAGTCTGCCTCCTAGTTTAATGCAATCCTTAAACATCTTCTATAGGCGAAATAAAGTAGGCTCGACCTTACTCAACAATGTTCCTCTATATGATCTTAATGTAGTACTTCTAGTACTTAGTGTTCCTTCACATAGCGCTTGAAATGCAACCATATAATTTGAAGCACTCTTCCGTTTTATTGCAAAAGACCTTTTGAATCATCACGCATTCAATAAGGAAATAGCTTTTGTTCATCTGAGCACCTTTATAGGGCATGTGTCTCCATGTGTAATGCTAAGTCATAGAATGACCTTAGTCAATGCTCTCATTGCGGCTACCAGACTAAATGCATAATCCAAGACGTTCTAACTGAGGCGATGTCCTCGATAGGTTAAGGTATATATACTTATCTTGAGTATATCCTTAGGGTCTCATTAGAATCTTAATTCATTTGTTTCAGCATTGATCCATTGTCGGCGCTTCTAGCTATTATTAAACTCTAAACCATTTTCGAGAACTTCTCTCGTCTTACACACTTGCGTAAACTTTTATGATCAATCATAATGGTTGGTAACTGCTAGTACCCATATCACATCTCGTCTTTCCAATTCGTAGTAGGTGATCGTAATCAATAGGGATTCTCAGTCATGTCCTTATCTATTGCGATAGGTACTGTAAGTAGAATGGTTCTGAATATCTGAAACTATAAGCTGATAGCTTTAATCGTAATATTATAACATCATATACAAAGCATTTTGACCCCTCGTAAGTCTAACTCTGAAGTTCATACATGAATCATAAAGATTATCCTCAAGCCATAGCTAGTGATAATCGAGGCTAGAAGCGAGTCTCAGCTTATTAAGGATTAGCTAACTGATTACATCAGTCGCACTCATCACTTATAAGCAATATTGTACTTAAACTATCATCGAAGGCAATAGTCGATTAGGTGCTCCGTCTCGCGTGAACAACCTGAATGAAGAACTATGCCTGCTTCAGTGATTCTTGCGTGGCACTCTGCTTGCACTGCTTTCATTGGATTCTCTTCCTCTTTCTTAGCTCTTCACCATGGCTATAGTGAAATATAACTGAGTTTCTAGCTTCTATTGTTCTTCTCGTAACAGTGATCATGCATTCTTAACGCATCTAAGTTCATTGAGATATCTAATCAATCAATAACGCATAAAACTTGAATGTAAGCATCAGTACATTCATATAGAACGTGAACTTCTCAATGTTTTAAAATCATTACCACCTTCTTTCTTGCTGAGCATGACGATGTGATGAAGTGATGAGCTTTGGTCGACTGACTCTTTCATAGCAGTGATCATACTAGAAAAATTGGTTAACTCTAGGGTTCAGAGCAAATAAACTGCTCTGATACCACTCTGTCACGACCGGACCTAATTAAGGATAATTAAGCCGGGAAAACCGTGACTAATGGAGGGAGATTAGAAGCGGGGTAGAAAGGGGAATAATCAAACAAGAAAGGATCGCATTTCATCATTGTTAACAACATGGATATTTATAATATAACGGAGTTTTAGTCGTATAGACTCAAATAACTAGTAAGTTCAGATAACTCTGACTTAGCCAAAATAACATAAAACTTCTGAGTACGCAGCGGAATAAGGTTCTGATTACATGTATGAAGACATGTAACCCTAGAGTTTTTCATAGCATATAATATTGCGACAAAAGAGGATTTCACTCGTCACTTCATCACCATCGTCTACTGCTCAACCTGCACATTTAGAAATACATGCAGGGCTGAGTACAAAGGTACTCAGTGGGCACATATGCCTACTATGAAATATAACATGCTTCGTAAAGTTGTAAATTGTCATGCCATCATAAACAGTACAGCAAGGGAGTTTTTCGCTAAAAAGGCCCAAGCTTACTAAATTCATTTGTGATTCTTAAAGTTCGTCTGCAGACTAAGTTCTCTTGTAATCTATCATATCTGGAACTGTGTGCCGGAGAGGTGGCCACCTCTCACGGACACTTGACCGGCCAACCCGCTAGATGACTCACGGTCACTGGTGTACACTAGCCCTGGCAGGATAGCTATCAACTGCTCAGGACCCGAATTCGATTTCATAATAACTGGCAAAGCCACATCAGATAGATATCATACCAAACATTGAAACATTTATGGCAAGACAACAGTTGAAATAATTTTCCAGTTCAAAGATTTTGCAATGAAATAACTGTTCAAACATAACATTAAACTCATTTGATATATATGAAAGTAATGCCCACCTGATAGCAAAGCTTTGCTACAGATTAGTGACTCCTTGACGAGCTCTTATTCTTGCGCTCGACCTTTAATCCGAGAAAATAACGTAAGACTTTAAATCGAGGGAAAATTCTCAATTAAATGAGAATGCGTAATTTAACTATGCATGAATCTCGTATGCATGAACTATTATTCTGAGATAATAATCAGGGAATTTCTATTGTTAATCCAGGCTATCGGATTTAAACAAAAGCTAAGTCTCGTCTCATGAAGCCGGATAATTAACTAAAATTAATCTATTCTCTTCAGGATGTTATACTCCACTGATTAAATAATCCCGCTCTATGTGGTAGATAGAAAGGAACTAACTCGGCTTATTCATTACATAACCTCGTAGGAATTTATCGGGCTTATCAAATATGAATGGAAATAATAATATAATTTCAAATGATTAAAAGGCTCAACATAAGGCAGCCTAATAATTAATTAAATAGAAGTGAGCTTGAATAATTAACATGAGAGGCCCAATTGAAATAATTCATCGGCTCAAGTAATTAAATAAATCTTGGCCCAATAAATAAATAATTTGATTAGCTGGGCTCAATTAAATAAATCAAACGAGGCCCAACGAAGATAATATAACAGCCCAATAAAATAGATGGGCTTCAATTTAAATAAATTCGGCCCAAAGAAATAATGTAATAGAAGCCCATCTGAGTAAAATAAATAAATTCAGAGGCCCAATCAATAATTAAAATCGGCCCATATAAATAAAATCAGAAGCCCAATTCATAATTTAAAATCGGCCCAAAATTAATAAATAATCCAGCCCAACTCAAGCCCACTGAAAATAAATAACAAAGCCCAATAAAATAATAACTAGGAGGCCCAAATTTTTCGGCCCAACTCAATTAAATGGGAGCTCATCCACAAACTCACTCTCGGTTCTCTCTTTTACCTTACAATTCACACACACACACACAAATGAACGCACATCTCTCTCTCTCTCTCTCTCTCTCTCTCTCTCTCTCTCCCTTTCAACTCAATTCTCGTCTCTCACTCTCAAACTCTCGATTCATCTCCAGCCGAGGCGCCGCCGTCGCCGCTCCGAAATCCGGCGAGTCAGCTTCTGCTACGCCAAGGTCCGACACCTCCTTTCCCTAAAACCCCTCTTCTCCATTTTCAAAATCAGTCAAGGATTCCTCTTTCAAGAAATTCGACCTCTCTCGATTTGTCCTTCGTTGAGGAGCCCGCCGCCGCCGCTCTGGAATCCGGCGACCGTCACTGAGCAACCGGCGAATGGCTGGCAGCGTCGTCCTTCTCTCCTCCGACAGAGCCCACAATCGTGCCCTAGACTTCTGGAAATCGTCGCCGCGTTCTGGTCTCGGCCGCCTCCTCCGAGTCGTTCCGGTCCCGATTCAGTCGTCCTTTCATCTGTGGCAAAGCAGAGGCCTGCTCACGGTTGCCTATTGCTGCGTCGTCGGCTACCTTCTAGATTTCCGCCGCCTCCGTTGATTCTCTGAGCCCCGACGCCGCTGCTGCTATAACTTCTTCTCCGGCGAAGCAAACTCGCCTGCCGTCGCAACATCTCTGGAGATCCGCGAGCACCCGCCGCTGTACTCAATTTCCGCCGAGCAGGGGTCCGCTGTTGCTGCTATCTCCGGAGTCGAAGGTTCGAGCCACGCCACCAACTACAGCTGCTGTTTCGCCGGGTCGCGGCCTGGAGTTCTATCGCCGGACGTCACCGCTTGGGAGTGCCGCCGCCAGCCGCTGCTGTTAACAGCAAGAGTCCGGCAGCCTCCTTTCCCGGAGCCGCCGTCGCCGTGAGTCGCAGAGCTCCGACAGTCCACTACCACTCAATCTAAAGCTAAGTTCTCTAGTCTCGTTTGTTTTCGTTTACGCGATTGGTGTCGAGGAGTATGCATATTGATTCAGTTGAGTGAGAAAAGTCAGTGCTAACATTTAACAGTGTGAGGATGTCATAGCTAAAATTGTCCGATCACGAGCTAGGGTGTATCCTTTCTTATTAAACTGTGGAGCCTATTTTCATGTGTATACTGATCATACTTGGATGGAGAATATGCATTATAGGACATAGCATATTGAGCTCAGTAAATACCTCGAATGTGATCGAATTGATTGCTTGTTGTTGAATCGAATGAAGTGTGAAATAACTGAAATGAATTTGAAGGTGCTGTTGTTTTAATAAATGCAGGTGAATAAAGGAGGAATGGGAAAAATTTAGCCAAGACTTACCTCCTTTGAAGTTGGCAGCAGTTTTACAATTCTATCTCTTTCCTTCAAATTTTCTAGTTTCTGGTGTCAAAGGAAATGGGTGAAGGGAGTTTACTGACTGAAATGTTAAAGGACATGGAGGGAGTAAGTGGGAAGTTTGGTGGAGTGGAGAGCTAAGTGGAGGATGAAGGAATTATTGGCGTTGTAATGGTGGCAAAATGAAGTGGGGGAGCAAATGTGATGTAAAGAAAAAGAAAGAAGAAAAAAAAATGTAGTATAGGATTAATGATGTATTTTCTATGTCTCGGTGATTCTGTAACTGTAATAAAATACTGGCTTCGATTCTGCTTGATACTGTATATTTACATAAATCTCGATTTCGACATGTGATATCTCGCTAAAATCGATAAGTTATAAAATGAATCTAAATTAAATCCGTAGATTTAATTCGTTTGTTTTTCTAATATTTAAATTAAATCCTCAGATTTAATTAACTCACGAGTCAGAAATAATCCACGACTTGAATAAAAATAAAATCTAATTCCATCTCGCTTAAAAATAATAACGTGACTTTGCTAAGTCAGTTATAACTCTGAAATAATATCATTGACTGCTTTAATAATATGAATTCAGGATCATAAGCTGAATTCATATCAGGATATTAACCGTTTTCATTCACTGATGAACAAAAATAAACACTCATTACTGGATTTAAAATATATAAAAGAGCGGGTCACTACAAATTCATAATTTAAAAGAGAAAGGCCCAATTACAATAAAGAAAGCCCAATTAAAATAAAAGAGCCCAAATGAAAATAAATAACAAAGCCCAAATCTATCAAAGAGAAGCCCAAGTCCTCCTTATCTCTCCCACTCGGTTCACTCTCTCTCTGAATTCTCGTTTCTCACTTTTCTCTCTCTGGAAGAGCCGACCCTTTCTTCTCTCTCTCTCTCGATCTGTTCGTCTCTCTCTCTCTCCCGAAGTCACCGCCTTCGTCAGTCGCTCCTCCCGTCGACTCTCTCTTCTCCCTCATCTATTGCTCCGATTCTGGTCGACGAAGAGGCGCCGCGAATCGGAGCCCTAGCTCCCCAACTCGCGCCGTCACTCTAACTCCCGGCGAAATGGCAGCGACAAGCCACCACTCCGTCTCACAGCTCTCGCTGCTCCCTCACCGGCGACGTCCGCATCGCCTCCTCCTTGGCAACGGCGGCCTCCGTGATCTCCGTGGCCTCCCTCGATTTCTGGCCATGGCGGAGCCGCCGCTGGCAGCAACAACCACAGCCTCCCCCCTTTTCTCATCCTTCGCCCTTGGCCGGACAGCAGCAGCAAAGCCGCCACCGTGCCCTGACCTCCGTCCACCCACTGCTCTCTCTTGATCGACGGGCAGCAGGAGCACCAGGCCACCGCCGCCGTCGATTTCCCGAGCCCCGACGTCGCTGCTGTCACCTGATTTCCGCCGAGCCCCGACGCCGCTGCTGCTACTGGAATCTTCGGCTTCGCCGTGTCGCTGTACTCCAGAATCGGTGAGCACCACCGCTGCTGCGATGCGATTTCCGGCGAGCAGGGGAGAGTCCGCCGTTGCTGCTTTCTCCGAGAAGCTCGCGAATGGCCGCCCAGACGTCGTCTCTCAACTGGACTAAGCAGGGCAGTAGCTCTCTTTTCTAAAAGCTAAGTTCTTAATCTCCATTTTCTTTTCGTTGTTTATTAGAAATCAATATGCATAGAGACTCCTTCAGGAGAAAATCTGAACTCAATTATCTAATAGTGAGCGTGCTATGGATATATTCGTTCATCTATTAGTGACAATGGTGAGCTAAAGTGGTTCCTTTCTATTTGTTTGTGGAATCAGATTACAAATGTATAAATTGATCATGATCATGCTTTGATATGAATGCTCACTTGTATGAATAATAGGATAACATGATTACCTCGAAGGTTTTTTTTTGAACTGATTGCTTGCTATTGGTGTTGAAAGAAATGTGTAATAACTTGAAGTATAACTGTTGCTTGGCTGTTGTGTTGCTATTGTAATCAGTGGGAAGAACTGAAATGAAAACTGGTTATTTGTTTTTCCTCAGTGAATGCAGGAGGAAACGGGAGAGGTATTGGAAGAATCGAAATTAAAGTCTTACCTTGAATGTTGGTAGGAGCAGTGAAGAAAGATCTCTGTTCTTCTGAAATTGCTAAGTGAAGGATGAAGAATATGGTGTTCTTGGATGGAGTCGACTAAGTGGAGTATGAAGAATATGTATTGCTGCTGAATTATTAAAGGAGAATTTGGTTTACGTGAGTTGATGTAGGCTAAGTGGAAGAATTATTGTGGTTGCTTGACAAATATAATGCTTACAAAATGTAATGGTGACAAATAAGTGCTTGACAAATTTTAGTGGTGTAAATAAGTGGGAAACAAAGGTTTATGGAAAGAAAAAGAAATAATAAAAAAATGTAAAGAAGAATTAATGATGTATTTTCTATGTCTCGGTGATTCTGTAACTGTGATAAAATACTGGTTTCGATTCTGCTTGATACTATATTTTTACATAAATATCGATTTCGACATGTGATATCTCTCTAAAATCGATAAATTATAAAATGAATCTAAATTAAATCCGTAGATTTAATTCGTTGTTGTTCTAATATTTAAATTAAATCCGCAGATTTAATTAACTTCCTGAGTCGGAAATAATTCACGACCTGAATAAAAATAAATTCTAATTCCATCTGCTTAAATAAATAACGTGACTTTGCTAAGTCAGTTGAAATTCTGAAATAATATCATTGACTGCTTTAATAATATGAATTCAGGATCATAAGCTGAATTCATATCAGGATAATAACCGTTTTCATTCACTGATGAACAAAATAAACACTCATTACTGGATTTAAAATATATAAAAGAGCGGGTCACTACATACTACCCCTCTTAACAAAATTTCGTCCCGAAATTTGCATATTTCTTCTAAAACAGTTCGAGGTATTTCTTCCTTCATTTTGTCTTTAAGCTCCCACGTGGCTTCCTCTTGTCCGTGGTGTCTCCATAAGACTTTCACTGATGTGATTGTCTTATTCCTGAGTTGTTGTACTTTTCGATCTAGAATGACCTCTGGTCTCTCTTCATAGCTCAAATCTGGGCAAAGGATCATCTCTTCTTGGTGGATTATGTGCTTTGGATCGAAAACGTATTTTCTGAGTTGTGATACGTGGAAACATTGTGAACGTTTCCAAAACTTGGCGGTAACGCCAACCTATAGGCTACTGGGCCTATTCTCTCCAAAATATCATAAGGTCCTACGAATCGGGGCTAAGTTTTCCCTTGACACCAAACCTAGTTATCCCCTTGGTAGGAGATACCTTTAGGAAGACCTTGTCTCCTATTTCAAAACATAACTCAGTTCGACGTGCATCAGCGTAAGATTTCTGTCTATCTTGTGCCTCTTTTATTCGCCCTTTGATCTGGCGGACTATCTCAACCATCTCATTGACCATGTCTGGTCCTAAAACTTTCTCTCACCCACTTCATCCCAATAAAGCGGTGATCTACATTTTCTTCCATATAATGCCTCATATGGTGCCATATCGATAGTTGCCTGGTAACTGTTATTATAGGCAAATTCAATCAACGGCAGTACTACTTCCCAACTTCCACCCCTGTCTAACACCACTGTTCTCAACATATCTTCGAGGGTCTGAATTGTCCTTTCAGACTGCCCATCTGTCTGCGGGTGGAAGGCGGTGCTGAAATTTAGCCTCGTGCCTAACTCCTTTTGTAAGCTCATCCAAAATCTAGAAGTAAATTTGAGTCTCGTTCTGAAGTGATTGACACGGGTACACCGTGTAAGCGTACAATCTCTCGAACATACAACTGAGCTAGCTTGTCTGACCCGTGTGTGATCGGTATTGGTATAAAATGAGCACATTTTGTGAGTCGATCCACTATTACCCAAATGGCAGTGTTTCCTCTCTTTGTTTTGGGCAAACTGGTCACAAAATCCATTGCAATGTGCTCCCACTTCCATTCTGGAATTTCCAACGGTTGTAGTTTTCCATATGGCCTTTGGTGTAAGGCCTTCACCTGTTGGCATGTCAGGCATTCTCCACAAATGACGCTATGTCTCTCTTCATGCCTTCCCACCAAAAGTGTTCTTTAGGTCCTGATACATCTTAGTGCTCCCTGGGTGGGCAGTATAAGGGGTATCGTGAGCCTCACTCATGATTTTATCCTTAAGCCTCATCATCGTGGGGGATGCATATTCTTCCCTCAAAGAGGATAGCATTATCTGATGCTTCTTGATAATTCTTGACTCCTCCTTCTCCTTACTGCTTCCCGTAGTTTCTCCATTTTCTCGTCTTTTCTTTGTGCTTCTACAATCATCTTTCTCAAGCTAGGTATTGTTGCAACAACGCTTGCTATCGTCCCTGGTGGTTTAACCACTCCTATGCTCATTTTTCCAAACTCTTTGATGAGCTCATTCTCTTGGGTGACGAGACATCCCAACCTAGATTGAGTTTTACGGCTCAATTGCATCAGCTACTACATTGGCCTTACCCCGGGTGGTAGTTAATACCGCAATCATAATCCTTCACTAGTTCGAGCATCTCCTTTGTCTCATATTAAGGTCCTTTTGCTCGAAAAAGTATTCAGGCTTTTGTGGTCTGTGAATATCTCACACCTAACTCCATATAGGTGGTGTCTCCAAATCTTCAGCGCATGCACCACTGCAGCTAACTCCAGATCATGAGTCGGGTAATTCAGTTCATGTGGCCTAAGCTGTCGTGACGCATATGCTATCACTCTTCCTTCTTGCATTAGCACGCAGCCAAGTCCATTTTTGGACGCGTCTGTGTAGATCACGTATTCCTTGTCAGCTGTTGGGACGGCTAACACTGGTGCCGTAGTCAACTTTTCCTTAAGTTCTTGGAAGTTCTTCTCGCACTCCTCTGTCCAAGAAAATTTTATTCCCTTCCTGAGTAGTTGCGTCATTGGCCTTGCAATTTTGGAAAATCCTTCCATAAAACCTCCGATAGTAACCTGTCAATCCTAAGAAACTTCTTATCTCATTAGGGTTAGTAGGTGATCTCCATTCGCGCACCGCTTGCACTTTTTTCAGGGTCCACTTTAATCCCTTCTGATGATACAATATATCCTAAAAACGTGACTTCGCTGAGCCAAAACTCGCACTTGCTGAATTTGGCATAAAGGCGCTCCGTCCTCAACGTTTCTAGGACAATTCTCAGATGTTCCTCATGGTCTTTCTCGTTCTTCGAGTAGATCAGAATGTCATCTATGAATACCAGACAAATTTGTCTAAGTACGGATGGAATACTCGATTCATGAGGTCCATGAACACAGCTGGCGCATTGGTTAGCCCGAATGGCACAACTACAAATTCGTAGTGGCCATATACCTAGTTCGAAATGCTGTCTTAGGTACGTCTTCTGGTCGAATCTTCAGCTGGTGATAACCAGACCGCAAATCAATCTTTGAGAACACGCTTGCTCCCTTGAGCTGGTCGAAGAGGTCATCTATCCTTGGTAAAGGATATTTGTTCTTCAGTGTCACTTTGTTCAGTTCCCTATAGTCTATGCACATTCGCAATGTGCCATCATTTTTCTTCACGAAAAGTACGGGTGCACCCCAAGGTGATACACTTGGCCTAATGAATCCAAGTTCCAAAAGTTCTTGCAGTTGTATCTTGAGTTCTTCCAACTCTTTAGGAGCCATTCGGTATGGTGCCTTCGAAATGGGAGCTGCCCCGGGCTCCAAATCAATGGTAAACTCAATTGGTCTGTCCGGTGGTGGCCCTGGCAGAATCTCTGGAAATACATCTGAAAAGTCCCGTACAATTGCTACATCTTCTATACTCTTTTCAGTACCCAGTTCTCCGTGCAAGTATACGAGGTAAGCTGAGTATCCCTTCTTCATCATTTTCGTTGCTTGCAGGGTGGAGATGAACATCTTTCTTCTTCCCATACTAATTCCGTGGAAATGTGACGGCTCCCTTCCTGGGGGTCGAAATGATATCCGTCTTTCGTTTACAAATGATGGTGGCATAGTTCTCGGCTAGCCAGTCCATTCCTAGGATTATGTCCACATCTCCCATCGGTATAACATACGAGTTGTTCACTACAATCTTTGAGTGACCCTATGTTCAGTTCTAGGTTCAAGCACACATGATCTACTGTCGTCATCCCTCCTATAAGTGATGATATACTCAACTCCTGGTCAGCTCTTTCCATTTTAAGTTTTAATGTATCAACACATGTACTTGAAATGAAAGTATGCGATGCGCCCGTATCAAATAGAAGTACAACAGGAGTATTGAGTAGCATGCCCATACCTGCCAGGTTTCCCCTGTTGTTCTCGGGCTGCTTCTGCCTCATAGCATAAGCTCTAGCATGACGAGGGCTTTTCATGTTGTTTCTGTTGTCCGCTGCTGTTGTTGGCGGGCCTGTTGCTAATATGGGTTGTTGAGGTTGTGGTTGGTACAGTAGCTGTTGGTGCTGCTGTGGCTGCTGATACTGTGGTTGCTGCCTTGGGTATGGTTGGGGCAAAGCTTGAATTGCTCGCAGATGCGGAGCCTGGATAGGTGGGTTTGGCCTTGAACCTCGTTCCATGTTGCTTATTCGGGCCACCGGTTTGCATAGTGCCCCTTCTGGTTACAGATATAGCAACTATCACTGCCGGGCCTTACAGATTCCCACATGATTTTTTGTTACATTTGGGGCAATGTGGGGCCCTCTGTTGGTTATTTCCCATCTGTTTCGGTGCACTCTGACCTCCATAGCCCTGTGACTGGAAGACCCGTCCCTGCCATGGGGCCTCTTCTCGCCTTTGGTTCGGGTTACTGTTGTCCCATCTTCCTCTTCCTTTGAAATTCTGATTATGATTTTGATCATGTAGAGGTGCTGGAGCAGGTACAAGTTGCAAGTCTTTCTCCTGGCATGGCTGCCTCAATGTCTAACGCTCGGCTGAGCGACTCAGTGTAAGACAATCCTCCATGGTTGCCCAAGGCCATCCTAATCCTCGTGCCCCAGACCGCACAAAACTTTTCAGCCATCTTTTCATCTGTGTCAACTTGTTCCGGCGCATATCTAGACATAATCGCAGAACATCCTGTCGTATTGAGTTACCGACATCTTCCCTTGTTTAGATTGTAAAATTCAGCTTCCTTCTTCTTGCGGTAGCTCTTGGGTATATACTTGTCATATATACCGGCTTTGAATTGTTCCCAAGTCAGGTTTTCTAACTGCTCTGCTGTCATCGTTTTCATCCGTGCTTCCCACCAGAAATCAGCTGACCCGTCAACTGAAAGGACATACAAGTCAGGCGCTCTTGGTCGGTGCAACGCAGGAAGTTGAAAATGCGCTCAATAGCGCGAACCCAAGTTTCAGCTTCTGCCGGGTCTCCTGTCCCGTTGAAGGTAGGTGGGTTCTGTCGTAAGAATAATTCTTCAATCCGTCGTTCTTGGCTGAACAGGTGGTTGAACTATTTCGGGTTTCTGGTTGCCTGTTTATTGGGCCTCTTCCTTCATTTCGGGGAATCCTGCCCCCTCCCTCTTGGTCGTCCTCGTTTTGACGGCATTCTATTAGGTCAAAACACAAGTTGTTAATGCAACATCACAAGGCATACTATTGTTCTATCCAACTTCTCTCGGACGCCTTTGCTTTGTTGGCATTCCGATGAGTCGACATATAGTCACCAATGTAATACACAGATGCATATCATCGATTCTGTAAATTGTTTTCTTGATTCTCAAATCTCGCTCATACTCTTCCTCATGAAAGTATATAAATAACATAGCGGAAGTAACTTGCCGCAAAAGACTGATAGGGTCGCTACATAGACATGGGAAATTAGTATCAAAGAGTACTATTTCATCAACAATTGAATATAGATCTGGTGATCTATCCAAGCATTATACACGATGAACTAGCTATCTAGCAAGTCATCATGAAAGAGCTCAGTTCCGAAATGCCCTTATTAACCAGCAGTTTCCGTACTAATACTAATCAAATAACTAGCCAACATAGGGGCATACAAAGCATCGAATGATCATCGTTTTTGCAAATACACAAATAACGTCCTACTAAATGCAAAAGAGAATGTCTGTATGCATTACGTGCTTGACCCTTGGATTGAAGCATACATGTTTGACTGATTTAATCTGATGAGTATCTGCTTGTTCCTTGGGTCACAGAAAATCTACCAATAGCTAGTATATTCGCAATGATTCAAATCACAAATGGCAATTAGGCAAGTGTTTCAATAATTTGCCAAATAATTGAAAATGAATAACCATAGGGTAGAAATGAATTGACTGAAAGGTCGAAACGAAATGAACCTAATAGTCTGAACCCGTTTGGCTTTTCAGATGAAGGTTAAAATATATAGGTTTAAAGACCCATATATGACGACTACTGAGATTTTGGCCATGTGGACTGGCCAGGTCGACATAACTACTTCTCTGTCACTCGGAAATACTTTTCCGAACTTGGAAACTCTTATTCCTTGGCTGCAAAAGGTATATTTGGTCTAAAATCACTACTTTCTTCTTAATATCTTGAACATGTCCTTGAGAATATTCTAGAGCTTCTCAAACTTGGAGTCTGCCTCCTAGTTTAATGCAATCCTTAAACATCTTCTATAGGTGAAATAAGGTAGGCTCGACCTTACTCAACAATGTTCCTCTATATGATCTTACTGTAGTACTTCTAGTACTTAGTGTTCCTTCACATAGCTCTTGAAATGCAACCATATAATTTGAAGCACTCTTCCGTGTTATTGCAAAAGACCTTCTGAATCATCACGCATTCAATAAGGAAATAGCTTTTGCTCATCTGAGTACCTTTATAGGGTATGTGTCCATGTGTAATGCTAAGTCATAAAATGACCTTAGTCAATGCTCTCATTGCGGCTACCAGACTAAATGCATAATCCAAGACGTTCTAACTGAGGCGATGTCCTCGATAGGTTAAGGTATATATTTATCTTGAGTATATCCTTAGGGTCTCATTAGAATCTTAATTCTTTTGTTTCAGCATTGATCCACTGTCGGCGCTTCTAGCTATTATTAAACTCTAAACCATCTTCGAGAACTTCTCTCGTCTTACACACTTGCGTAAACTTTTATGATCAATCATAATGGTTGGTAACTTCTAGTTACCCATGGCACCTATCCTCCTTTCGATTTGTAGCAGGTGATCGTAATCAATAGGGATTCTCATCATGCTCACAATAATAGGTTGTAATCATAAAGGTTCGAATATCTGAAACTGTAAGCTGATAGCTTTAATCGCGATGCTATAACATCATACACAAAGTGTTATAACTGTATGAGTCGACTCTGAAGTTCATAAATCATGAAGGTTCTCTCATGCCATAACTGGTGATAATCGAGAGTTAGTAATGAGTCTTAGCTCATTATGCGATAGCTACTGATTACATAAGTCCACTATCGCTACGAGCAATATGTACTTATCATCAAATAAGGCAATAGTCGATTCGGTGTTCGTCTCGCGTGAACAACCTGAATGAAGAACTATGCCTGCTTCAGTGATTCGTGCGTGGCACTCCGCTTGCACTGCTTTCATGGGATTCTCTTTTTCTTTCTTAGCTCTTCACCATGGCTATAGGTGAAATATAACTGAGTTTATAGCTTCTATTGTTCTTCTCGTAACAGTGATCATGCATTCTTAACGCATCTAAGTTCATTGAGATAATCTAATCAATCAATAAAGCATAAAACTTGAATGTAAGCATCAGTACATTCATATAAAACGTGAACTTCTCAATGTTTTAAAATCATTACCACCATTCTTTCTTGCTGAGCATGCCGATGTGATGAAGTGCTGAGCTTTTGCGACTGACTCTTTCATACTAGTGATCATACTAGAAAATTTGTTAACTCTAGGGTTCAAGCAAATGAACTGCTCTGATTACCACTCTGTCACGACCGGACATAAATTAAGGATAATTAAGCCGGGGAAACCGTGACTAATGGAGGGAGATTAGAAGCGTGGGTAGAAAGGGGGAATAAATCAAAAACAAGAAAGGATCGCAGTATCATTGTTAACAACAGGGATATTTATAATATACGGAGTTTTAGTCGTATAGACTCAAATAAACTAGTAAGTTCGGATAACTCCGACTTATCCAAAATAACATAAAACTTCTGAGTACGCAGCGGAATAAGGTTCTGATTACATGTATGAAGACATGTAACCCTAGAGTTCATTAATACATAATAAGACAAAAGAGTCCGCTCGTCACTTCATCACCATTCGGCAGCTGCTCAACCTGCACATTTAGAAATATATGCAGGGCTGAGTACAAAAGTACTCAGTGGGCACATATGCCTACTATGAAATATAACATGCTTCGTAAGTTGTAAATTGTCATGCCATCATAAACAGTACAGCAAGGGAGTTTTTCGCTAAAAAGGCCCAAGCTTACTAAATTCATTTGTGATTCTTAAAGTTCGTCTGCAGACTAAGTTCTCTTGTAATCTATCATATCTGAAACTGTGTGCCGGAGAGGTGGCCACCTCTCACGGACACTTGACCGGCCAACCCGCTAGATGACTCACGGTCACTGGTGTACACTAGCCCTGGCAGGATAGCTATCAACTGCTCAGGACCCGAATTCGATTTCATAATAACTGGCAAAGCCACATCAGATAGATATCATACCAACATTGAAACATTTATGGCAAGACAACAGTTGAAATAATTTTCAGTTCAAAGATTTTTCAATGAAATAACTGTTCAAACATAACATTAAACTCATTTGATATATATGAAAGTAACCCACCTGATAGCAAAGCTTTGCTACAGATTAATGACTCCTTGACGAGCTCTTATTCTTGCGCTCGACCTTTAATCCGAGAAAATAACGTAAGACTTAAATCGAGGGAAAATTCTCAAATTAAATGAGAATGCGAAATTTAACTATGCATGAATCTCGTATGCATGAACTATTATTCTGAGATAATAATCAGGGAATTTCTATTGTTAATCCAGATTATCGGATTTAACAAAAGCTAAGTCTCGTCTCATGAAGCCCGGATAATTAACAAAAATTAATCCGTTCTCTTCGGGGTGTTCTAATCCGTCAATTAAATAAACCCCGTTCCTCGTAGTCAATAGAAAATAAATACTTCAACCTATTCGCTTTATAACCTCATAATTAATCGGGCTTAATAAATAGGAACAAGTAATGTTATAAGATAAATAATTAAAAGGCTCAACATAAGGCAGCCTAATAATTAATTAAATAGAAGTGGGCTTGAATAATTAACATGAGAGGCCCAATTGAAATAATTCATCGGCTCAAGTAATTAAATAAATCTTGGCCCAACAAATAAATAATTTGATTAGCTGGGCTCAATTAAATAAATCAAACGAGGCCCAACGAAGATAATATAACAGCCCAATAAAATAGATGGGCTTCAATTTAAATAATTTCGGCCCAATGAAATAATGTAATAGAGGCCCATCTGAGTAAAATAAATAAGGCCCAACTGAAATAAATTAACCAAGGCCCAACTGAAATAAATTAATCAAAGGCTCTATAAATAAATTCAGAGGCCCAATCAGTAATTAAAAATCGGCCCATATAAATAAAATCAGAGGCCCAATTCATAATTTAAAATCGGCCCATATAAATAAAATCAGAGGCCCAATTCATAATTAAAAGAGAAAGGCCCCAATTACAATAAAGAAAGCCCAATTACAATAAAGAAAGCCCAATTAAAATAAAAGAGGCCCAAATGAAAATAAATAACAAAGCCCAAATCTATCAAAGAGAAGCCCAAGTCCTCCTTATCTCTCCCACTCGCTGTTCACTCTCTCTCTGAATTCTCGTTTTCTCACTTTTCTCTCTCTGGAAGAGCCGACCCTTTTCTTCTCTCTCTCTCTCTCGATCTGGTCGTCTCTCTCTCTCTCTCCCGAAGTCACCGCCTTCGTCAGTCGCTCCTCCCGTCGACTCTCTCTTCTCCTCTCATCTATTGCTCCGATTCTGGTCGACGAAGAGGCGCCGCGAATCGGAGCCCTAGCTCCCCAACTCGCGCCGTCACTCTAACTCCCGGCGAAATGGCAGCGACAAGCCACCACTCCGTCTCACAGCTCTCGCTGCTCCCCTCACCGGCGACGTCCGCATCGCCTCCTCCTTGGCAACGGCGGCCTCCGTGATCTCCGTGGCCTCCCTCGATTTCTGGCCATGGCGGAGCCGCCGCTGGCAGCAACAACCACAGCCTCCCCCCTTCTCTCATCCTTCGCCCTTGGCCGGACAGCAGCAGCAAAGCCGCCACCGTGCCCTGGCCTCCGTCCACCCACTGCTCTCTCTTGATCGACGGGCAGCAGGAGCACCAGGCCACCGCCGCCGTCGATTTCCCGAGCCCCGACGTCGCTGCTGTCACCTGATTTCCGCCGAGCCCCGACGCCGCTTCTGCTACTGGAATCTTCGGCTTCGCCGTGTCGCTGCACTCCAGAATCGGTGAGCACCACCGCTGCTGCGATGCGATTTCCGGCGAGCAGGGGAGAGTCCGCCGTTGCTGCTTTCTCCGAGAAGCTCGCGAATGGCCGCCCAGACGTCGTCTCTCAACTGGACTAAGCAGGGCAGAG
This sequence comes from Salvia miltiorrhiza, assembly GCF_028751815.1. Taxonomy (NCBI): domain Eukaryota; kingdom Viridiplantae; phylum Streptophyta; class Magnoliopsida; order Lamiales; family Lamiaceae; genus Salvia; species Salvia miltiorrhiza. Next base: position 31,539,966 of record NC_080391.1, read on the forward strand.
TAGCTCTCTTTTCTAAAAGCTAAGTTCTTAATCTCCATTTTCTTTTCGTTGTTTATTAGAAATCAATATGCATAGAGACTCCTTCAGGAGAAAATCTGAACTCAATTATCTAATAGTGAGCGTGCTATGGATATATTCGTTCATCTATTAGTGACAATGGTGAGCTAAAGTGGTTCCTTTCTATTTGTTTGTGGAATCAGATTACAAATGTATAAATTGATCATGATCATGCTTTGATATGAATGCTCACTTGTATGAATAATAGGATAACATGATTACCTCGAAGGTTTTTTTGAACTGATTGCTTGTTATTGGTGTTGAAAGAAATGTGTAATAACTTGAAGTATAACTGTTGGTTGGCTGTTGTGTTGCTATTGTAATCAGTGGGAAGAACTGAAATGAAAACTGGTTATTTGTTTTTCCTCAATGAATGCAGGAGGAAACGGGAGAGGTATTGGAAAAATCGAAATTAAAGTCTTACCTTGAATGTTGGTAGGAGCAGTGAAGAAAGATCTCTGTTCTTCTGAAATTGCTAAGTGAAGGATGAAGAATATGGTGTTCTTGGATGGAGTCGACTAAGTGGAGTATGAAGAATATGTATTGCTGCTGAATTATTAAAGGAGAATTTGGTTTACGTGAGTTGATGTAGGCTAAGTGGAAGAATTATTGTGGTTGCTTGACAAATATAATGCTTACAAAATGTAATGGTGACAAAATAAGTGCTTGACAAATTTTAGTGGTGTAAATAAGTGGGAAACAAAGGTTTATGGAAAGAAAAAGAAATAATAAAAAAAATGTAAAGAAGAATTAATGATGTATTTTCTATGTCTCGGTGATTCTGTAACTGTGATAAAATATTGGTTTCGATTCTGCTTGATACTGTATTTTTACATAAATATCGATTTCGACATGTGATATCTCTCTAAAATCGATAAATTATAAAATGAATCTAAATTAAATCCGTAGATTTAATTCGTTTGTTGTTCTAATATTTAAATTAAATCCGCAGATTTAATTAACTCACGAGTCAGAAATAATCCACGACTTGAGTAAAAATAAAATCTAATTCCATCTCGCTTAAAAATAATAACGTGACTTTGCTAAGTCAGTTATAACTCTGAAATAATATCATTGACTGCTTTAATAATATGAATTCAGGATCATAAGCTGAATTCATATCAGGATAATAACCGTTTTCATTCACTGATGAACAAAAATAAACACTCATTACTTGGATTTAAAATATATAAAAGAGCGGGTCACTACACTATGAGCCTTGCAACTGATCAAACTACCCTTCTTTTCACTCAAACAACACATCACCTCCGACCCTTCTCTTTTACTCCCAACTAATTGGACCAACTCGAGCTCCGTCTGCAGCTGGATTGGCGTGTAATACCCCGTTTCCTCGAGCTAAGTTTAGAATAAATTTTGAACTTAGATTTAAGATGATTCACGCCGGATTGAGAAAAAAAGAATTTATTTAATTCCAACAAAAATGATTTACGAAAGCATTTATAAATTTTCAAGTTATTTAAATTTTTGTTTTGTGCTTTGTATTTTTTTAATACGAGTGATTCCTCTGTCGGGTGATTCCTCTGTCGAGCGAACCCTCTGCCGAGCGAACCCTCTGGCGAGCGAACCCTCTGGCGAGCGAACCCTCTGCCGAGCGAACCCTCTGGCGAGCGAACCCTCTGGCGAGCGAACCCTCTGGCGAGCGAACCCTCTGGCGAGCGAACCCTCTGCCGAGCGAACCCTCTGCCGAGCGAACCCTCTGCCGAGCGAACCCTCTGCCGAGTGAACCCTCTGGCGAGCGAACCCTCTGCCAAGCAAACCCTCTGGCGAGTGAACCCTCTGGCGAACTTTCCTCTGCACTGGCGAGCATTTCTCTGCTCTGGTGCCGAACTAACTTTAGAGAGAGAGGAGTCAAAGCAAGTGGATAAACATTGTTAACGGATAAGATATTTTATGCAAGTGGATAATTAAGCATGTGTTAATTATCCAATACTTGATGGCTAAGTAATTGGGGTTATATATAACACCTTTCTCTTTCATCCCCCATAACAGACGTCTCTTTCTTCTCTCTTTTCTCTCTTTTCTCTCTCTCCTCTCTCGACTGTCATCACCCAACACCATTGATAAGTTTACTCCACCCTTCTCGGCACATTCGTTATCCCTTCAGTAAGAAGTTGAACCATCAACTCCTCATTCAAGCAACAACAGAACGATTCTCAACCGAAACCTCTTAAGGTTCCCTCTTGAGCCCTTATCTCATTTACTCAACTGTAAATTCAAGTATATCAGTGGTGTCATTCCAGTAAACCACCGTACCAGTATAAGTTTTTGCAAGTGCATACACTCTGTTCGTATGTAATTTTACAAGCATGACACGAAATTGCATTTTTATTTTGCAATAAAAGTATTTATGATTTAATTGGTTTTAATTATAATTCCAATTACTAAAGAAAGTCGAGTAAGAATAATGTTGGTGTTCTTAACTCAAGAGAAATGTTTTCAATTATTTATTTCTTAATTTTTGAAAACCCGGTTAAGTGAATCATAGAATATTAAGCACTTCACCGTGACTTAAGATTAGATTCAAGGAGACCTTTTGAGAATAGATTTCTTGTAGGCTTTGAGCAACAGGGGGATTAGCACCGTTATTCCGATTCAGAGATAACGTTAACGACAGGCTTTGCCTATACAGGTGGGCTTATTTTCCAAATGTATGATTGAGCTAGTGAGCTTAAATGTTTCATGAAATACAAACTGTTTATCCAATAAATATTTTTGTGCACTCTACCATGTTTAAGGCTCGCACAGTTAATCAATTGAGGTTCTCTTATGACCTAATACGTTGTTTGAGAATTGTGTACACTTGTTAGTTGACTCGGTGGGTTGATCTCCATCGGGCTCTAACCAGAGGCGTTATAAGGGTGCTCGGCTGGATGTGTTCCGGAGCATGAGAAATATGAGACCTGCCTGGGTAGCATCCCGAGGTCAAAGTAAACTTGGCTGGGTTACGCCCTCAGTCCAAGTCAGTGGGAGACAGAGATCCGTCGGTGGCTAAAAGGTCCGGGATCACAGCGAGTAACAGAATAGAGTGTAACAACTGCGCGCAAATCAAATATATATATATATATATATGAAATGTTTTATCATGCATAGAAGTTATTTCTCTTTAAAACCTTCTATGTCATGACAGTAAGATTGGATAAACTGCTCTTATAGATGGTGAAATGTTTTAAAAGTTGAAGCCCACTAAGTACATTAGTACTTAGCCCAAAAATACTTTCAAATATTTTCAGGTTAATGACAGGTGATGACGGGGCAGAGCTGAGGCTAGAGTTCAACTCCTTATTTCGATTTCTGCTGCAGAACTAGCCAGTATCTGTCTTTTGTTCCTTAACTTAAGACCTATTATGTTGTAACTCTAAACAATATCTTTTGTTGAGCCTAGACTTTTGACTCACAAGTTTTTCGATCAGTGAATATTGGTTATCTGAAGCATGACACTAAACTTGTGATCCTGAAGTTGTTATGTTTGTTGATTGATTCGTGTCGCTTGAATACTTGTCTTTCTTCATCCAAAAGGGCTAAGCCCGATTATGATCCCTTTTATTCGGATTTCGCAAGGATTCTCCCTTGTTCATTTAGATGATTAGTCGTTCCCCGATTATAGTTATTGTTTTAAGTAATTGGGGTGTGACATGGCGTCACTTGCAGCTTGCGCCACCATAGAGTAGCTGCCTTGAATCTCTCCAACATGGCTCTCTCCGGCACCATTCCACCGCAGCTCGGACACCTCTCCTTCCTCGTCTCCCTCGACCTCTCCTACAACCTTTTCTATGGAGATTTGCCACACCAACTGTCTCTCATTCGCCGTTTGAAGTTCATATCTTTTGAACTCAACAACTTCACCGGAGAAATCCCTCCGATGTTGGGTCAGTTACCAAAATTAGAGTACTTGTCTTTAAGCAACAACAGCTTCATAGGTTCCATCCCAAAATCGCTCTCAAACCTCACAAACCTACAATTTCTTGACTTATCTTCCAATTCTCTAAGTGGAGAAATTCCAAAAGAGTTTGGGAGACTTCAAAGTCTACAAACTCTATCTGTTCGATTCAATCATCTATCCGGTGCTATACCATCAGCCATATTCAACATCTCGACCCTTGTAGTTATAGCATTGAGAGACAATGAACTGAGTGGAAATCTTCCAACAGACATGTGCCGTAATCTTCCATTTCTTACTGAGCTTGGTCTTTCTTTCAATCTGCTGAGTGGCGTGATTCCCACAAATCTATCCCAGTGTTCACGGCTTGAGGCGTTGAGCCTCTCTTACAACTCTTTTAGTGGGGAGATACCTTCAGAGATTGGCTACTTAACATCTCTTCAGTTTTTAGCTCTTGATGGTAACAATTTGAATGGTATGGTTCAAGTTCTTATCACATAAATTTGTGTAAATGAGATTTTATTAGTTTCATGACACTTTTTTTGCCAGGAATACTACCACATGAGATTGGCCATCTTCAAAGTCTGGTTACTTTTGGTGCTGAACATAATGAGATTGTGGGCTCAATTGATTTCAATATTTTCACGAATATGTCTTCTGTGCAAAACATATATCTAGGGCGCAACAAATTCACGGGGAACCTTTCAAAGGATGTTGGGAATATTACCATGCTAACAAATTTATACCTCTCGGAAAACCATTTTACAGGTACAACAGAGTAATTTTCATGTAAATATATTGTCTGTTTAGCTACAATGTGTTTTTAGCTACAGTTTAGAAATCTCATGTTTTGCAGGGCTTATTCCCACTGAATTTGGCCAACTTTACCATTTGGAGACATTCGTACTACACTTGAACAGCTTCACTGGTTCGATTCCACATGAGCTCTTTAACATTTCAACTCTTCGGATTCTTTCACTTGCAGGCAATGCTCTGTTGGGGGTTCTTCCAACCCATTTATGCCATGTCTCTCCCTTTCTTGAAGGATTGTATCTTGGCGTAAATTCTATCACCGGAGCAATACCCAACTCCATCTCTAACTGTTCTCGACTCACAATTCTCTCACTTCCTGAAAACAAATTCAATGGTTATATACCTACTCATCTCGGCAACCTAGGACTTCTTCAAAGTCTTTCTCTGGCCAGAAACAATCTTACCCAGGCACCATATTCTTCCTTCATTACTTCATTGACAAATTGCAGATCTCTAACTAGTTTGTCAATTGATGATAATCCTCTAAATGGTGTCATTCCAGCTTCTGTCGGGAACTTATCTTCCTCGCTTTCAACAATCTATGCCGAGAACTGCAAATTCAAGGGCAGCATTCCTGTTGAAATTGGCAATCTAAGCAATATGATGGTACTGGATTTATCTGAGAATGAGTTATCTGGTAATATTCCACTAACTATAAGCCATTTGCATGAACTTCAAGGATTAAATCTGTCTCATAACAAGTTGGGAGGCTCAATACCACATGCTATATGTGATCTATTCAGCCTCAATACTTTAGTTATGAGCAAGAATCAATTTTCAGGCCCAATTCCTAAATGTCTGGGAAATGTCTCTTCTTTAAGAAATCTTCATCTAGGCTCCAACATTTTGAATTCTAGCATACCATCAAGCTTATGGGGCCTAAAAGATTTGATCATTCTAGACTTATCCTCAAATTCATTAAATGGGTCACTACCTCTAGAGATGAGTAACTTAGGAGCAGCTATCTATATAAATGTAGCAATGAATCAGTTGTCAGGGTCAATTCCGAGGAATATCGGAAAGTTGCAGAATTTGGTTTACCTGTCTTTGGCATATAATAGACTAGAAGGTTCTATTGCTGTGTCTATGGGAAGCATGATCAGTTTGGTAAATCTCGACTTGTCGTACAACAACCTCTCTGGTTCAATTCCAAATTTACCACATTTATATTCATTAAAACTCTCTTCCGACAAATTAAATGGTGAGCTTCCATTCTCCATCTGCAACTCGACATCCCTTGGTATTCTTCTACTCTCAAATAACAGTTTGGAAGGGTCAATTCTGCAATGCTTTCGAAACTTGAGCAAATCTTTGGTCATATTTCATTTAAATTCAAATCACTTTAGTGGCCCCATTCCATCAATATTTATGAGAGGGTGTATTCTTGAGTCCATCAATTTGAGTGGTAATAAATTGCAAGGAAATTTGCCTAAATCCTTAATCAATTGCAAAAGTCTTAAGGGCCTTGATGTTGGAAATAATAGAATACAAGACAAATTTCCATTTTGGATGGAAGCTCTTCCTCAGCTTCGAGTGCTCGTCTTGAAGTCTAACAAGTTTGATGGTAACATGTCGCTGCCTTCAGGAAGCAACCTTCCATTTCCTAAGTTGCAAGTTTTAGATATATCAGAGAACGAATTTGTGGGGTCTCTACCTCAAAAATATTTCAAGAATTTCAGAGCAATGATAGATGTGAAAGAAAATCAAACAAATCCAACACCAAGTGATGATGATGATCGCGCACTTCTATATTATTTGGAGATGGGAAAAACAAATCTAACACCAAGTGGTTGATCGCACCTTTCTATATTATTTGGAGATGAGAATCACCTTGAAAGGTGTGAATCAATTATTGAAGAGACTGTTGAAAACCTTTACAACCATTGACTTTTCCTCCAATAAATTCTCTGGGAGTATTCCAGTAATCTGAATTCTCTGAGATACTTGAATTTGTCCCATAATAATCTCATGGGACACATACCTGCATCTCTTGGAAATATAAGTGTGCTTGAATCATTGGACTTGTCATCGAACAAATTGGATGGAGGAATTCCAAGTGAATTGACGAGGTTGACATTTCTCGAGAAATTAAACCTTTCAATGAATGATCTCGTGGGGCAAATACCACAATCTAATCAGTTTTCCACATTTGAGAATGATTCATTCATCGGAAACTTGAGATTGTGTGGAGTTCCGTTGACGAGAAAATGCAATGAGGAGAATGGGCAACAGATGCAGCCAGAAGAAGAAGAAGATGATCGAGTATGGATTTATAGATGGATTTGGTTGGAGAAGTGTGGTGATGGGATATGGAAATGGACTCATAGTTGGAATTGGAATTGGTTGTTGCATTATTCGATTTGGAAGGCCAAGATGGTTGGTGGAATTCTTTTTTGGCGTTGGATATACATACAAGAAGAACAAGAAGAAGAAGAAGAAGAAGACAAGGAAGAGAGCTACTCCAACACAGAGGAGAAGTTGATTCAAGACAAACATTATCAACTTTTCTTTTGTGGACTTCAGATTGTTTTTTTATACTCGTGAGTTTTTGATTTAGAGTTTATAAAATGTTTATGTTAAATCTTTGTATTTACGAAAATACACTCATCTAAAATTCAACACCTAACATGTATTTAAATCCCCAAAAGTCATCACACGAAGAAAACGACAGTGATTTTGCTGATTTTCTTACATTTTTCTTCATTCTTCGTTGTGGGTTTTCTTTGAAAAGTGAATGTGATTGTGATGGAGTCCCGGTATGATAAAAGCAGTTATTTTCTTGTGGGCTTTTTGATGAACATTTGGCGGACTTCTTTTCGCCATTCTTTAGGGAATCTTAATTCCCTTAGATACTTGAATCTGTTTCATCAAACAGATTGGGAGGCTTCAAAGTCTACAAACTCTATCTGTTCAATTCAATCATCTATCCGGTGCTATACCATCAGCCATATTCAACATCTCGACTCTTGTAGTTATAGCATTATCATTCAATGAATTGAGGGGAAGTCTTCCAGCAGACATGTGCTGTAATCTTCCATTTCTTACTCGGACTTATCTTTCTTTCAATTAGCTGAGTGGTGTCGGGAATATTACCATGCTAGCAAATTTATACCTCCATGAAAACCATTTTACAGGTACGACAGAATAATTTTCATGTAAATTGGTCTGTTTAGTACTACACTTGGACAGCTTAAGTGGTCCGATTCCACATGAGCTCCATAACATTTCAACTCTTCGGATTCTTGGACTTGTCAGCAATGCTCTGTCAGGGGTTCTTCCAACCCATTTATGCCATGGTTCTCCCTTAAACAACTTTATCTTGGCGTAAATTCTATCATCGGAGCAATACCCAACTCTATCTCTAACTATTCTCAACTCACAATTCTCTCACTTCCTGAAAACAAATTGATTTGCTTATAGCGTCACCCACTGAAGATGCTCTACATAAATTAATTTGTTTTACGTAAAATTGATGTGAGATTCCTAATAGAATGACAAAAATTGATGTGAGATTCAGGTTGTATCATTTTATTTAGATTTTTAATTTGTGAAGTCTAATAAAAAAATTGATGTATAATTTAGAATGTGGCTAGAAGATTAATTACAAATATATTATTCAATATAGATTTTTAATTTGTAAATCTTTATGAAAAAATTATTTGGGATTCAATATTTGCTTAATAAAAATTGCATAAAATATATACGTTTGTTTAGATTAGAACTGAAAAAGTGTCATAAAAATCAATATGAGATTTAAATTGCATCATTTTATTTTTACAAATCCGTTTTTATATAGAATTTACAATTGCTAAAATTTAATAAAAAAGTGTCATACAAATCAATATGAGATTCAAATTGCATCATTTTCTTTTTATAAATACAGTATGTTTTTATATAAATTTTACATTTGCTAAAATATCATAAAGCTAAATGTTGAATTATATATTTATTAAAATGTAAATAACATAAGAAAAATTAAATTTATTAATTTATTATTTTAATATATGGACTCATATTATTGAATAAGTTTAATTATTGGTCAAAGTATATTAGATAAATTAAATTATTTTTAATAAAAAAAATATAACTATTTATTTGCCCAACTAAAAGTTAATTGACCAAATTAAATTGATGGTGCAAATATATGGAGGATGAGATATTACACAAGCATTTATATGGTTTTTAGTCAAGATGAAGGAGAATAGAGACACAGAGGACGAGACTCAATTAACTTCTCAAAATTTTGATGTGTGTGAACAGTGAGATCCCGGGTTCAAACCCCAACTCCCCCAAGTCAAAAAAAATTTTCGATGCTACACAGATTTCGTAAACATATATTATCAAGCATTTCTGGTCTCGCATTTTAGCAAATTTCTAAGAATACATACTGCATAAATTCGACCTCACACAATTTTTATAAAATACTCACATCACAAATGAATTCTGCATTATTAAATTATTAATCGATATAATATTATTTCAAGCTGCCTATTCATAAATAACCATTTAATAATTATTTTTAACACGTCCGGTAAAAAATTAAGATTCTGACATTCACATATTATTTCTTCTATAAGGGTTCAAATTTGTACTAAATAAAAAAACGTCACAGTTTCATTATTTCCGACTATCCTTAATAATATAACATAAAAAATAAAGAGAAAAATTTTGAGATAGCCAAAATGAATCATAGAAATCAATTTATGATCACTTTTTGAAAAAACTTAAATTTTGGCCATATTTTACAAATTCGGACGTTTTTACCTTTAATGAGGCGGACTGGGTAGGATCAGACACACGGGTCGCGTGTCGGGTCGGGTTAGGCACTTATGGCACTATTAGTACCATAAGTGCCAAGATTTTACTTTGTTTTATTTTGAATTTTCGTTGGCACTTATGGCACTATTTATTTTGAATTTTCGTTGGCACTTATGGCACTAATAGTGTCATAAGTGCCAACGAAAATTCAAAATAAAACAAAGTAAAATGGTCTTTTTTGGCACTTATGGCACTATTTAGTGCCACAAGTGCCAACGAAAATTCAAAATAAAACTAAGTAAAATGGTCATTTGTGTCATATAGTGTCATAAGTGTCATATGTGCAGCACAAATACAGAAACAACAAAATCATTTAAACCCTAAATGGATAATCTAAACCCTAAATGGAACATCTAAACCCTAAATGGATAATCTAAATCTTAAATCCCCGGCAACGGCGCCAATTTGCTGGTCGTCGTATACCACCAAATAATTCCTGCAATAGCTAAGAATTAGTATAGTTAGTAGCAAGCAGGGTCGAACCACAGAGAACGGGTAATTGCAATCAATTTCCTAAAGATCTAAAATTGGTGTAGCCACCACGCCTTAAATTGAGAGAAATATTAATTAACTAAGAAAGTAAATTAAATCAAATAAAATAACACTAGAAAATAATCAAAGAAAAGTAACTCGGCTCGAATAAATCCATACCAATTTAACAAATCCGATCATCGATGCAATGATAAATTAATCCCTATCAACCAACTAGTTATAGGATACCGTGATACGTATTGACATACCCCAATTCCTACTTACTATGTCAATAGACGGCTAGATACGTCAGTCCTGCCTATTTCCCTTATTAAAATATAACCTAGCTGGATACGCCAGTCATAGATTTAATATTCTAATAGCATTAAGAGGAAGGAACCCAGTTTAGACCAATTATCCTAGACACGCTAGTAATAATTAATCCACCAATTTATTCCTACTACGAACATGGTAGCTTTATCACTAATTAGCCATATTCCAACAATTACGGATTGGAGGTGCTAATTGACTGTAATCCCATTAAACCTAAGTTGGCCAAACTTAAATAAAATCAGAATTATCGTTAAACCCTAGGAATAAATCGAAATCAATAGGAATCAATTATATGAACAATTAGGTCTCACAGATTATTAAATCAATACTTCATTATTCTCACCGAATTAAAGATTTAGCTACTCATAATTAAAACTAGAACAATCAAATAAATAAAATCAAACATGAAATAATCAAACATAAATAAACGAATTCTGGCAATTAAAGAACTAATGAAAATTAAACTAAGAAATCGAACTGAAATTAAAATAAATGCAAAGTAAAACAAGTCTCCTGCCACCAATCTTTGAAGTTAGCCGCCACCCTCTAAAAAATCAAGAATAAAACAAAGGGCAAATTGCACGAAAATACCCCACTTTATACCAAATTCCGGTTTTTTGACAAACTTTTTAATTATAGCAAGAAATTGAACGACCTTTCAATTTATTGCAATTGGCATCCCCGGTATTTTTCCGGCCAAGTGAATGCTAAGTTGGCAGCCGGAATGCCAACGTGGCATCAGAAATGCTAAATCACCCCCCCTTCCCCACCCACGTCACCCCTCTCTCTCTCTCTCTCTCTTCCCCCTCTTCCTCTCCCAAATGAACGACCGCCGGCTGTCCAGGGCCGCCGGCTGTCCTCCAGCCCTGCCAACAACGCCATCAGCTTCGTCCTCCCCGAGCAGCCGAGTTATCTCAATTGGCCAAAGCCTTCAATCCAGCGGCCGAGAATAATATTCCAGCCACCGAGTTCTTCCTCAAGCAGGCGAGTTTTAATTTCCAGCGCTGATTTCTCTTCTAATCGGCAAGTGCTGTGGCCTTCCTCCAACCATCTCGCAATCGAGGCACGATCATACGTTTGCCCGGTGGAGACGATGACCGGATTATGCATCAACTCCAATGAAATAGGGCAACAGAAATCCTTAGGGGTTGTGAGAAATGTGTCTGCAATCTCTCGAGAGATCAACCCTTTGGTTTTGGGCCTGCGTTTCCACTTGCCTAAATCAACATTCCCATCCTCAAATCGAAACAGCAAGAATCTGACGTAACGCATCAAAGCCACGAATCCATTGAGAACTAAGGCGTTGGGCTCGAGATCGCCGTCGTGATTCACAATCTGCTCCTCCAAGAACTCAATCTCACTTCTACAGCTCTTGACATTGCAAATCCTTAACTTTTCCACAAAGAATATGTAGAGCTCATTCATTTCGGGATCCTACCCTTCTCAAATTCATTTAAGAAATGGTAAAGCTTCAATCTTAGGGATTCGTCATGCTTATCGATTAATAATCTCGATTTCAAACACCCCGTCTGGATTCGCAGCCAGAATTTTAGGCGACGGCGACGGTAAATGAGAGAGAGATGAGGGAGGTTGTAGGCGGCGGCTTCGCCGCTGTAAATCGAAGCAGAGGGCGGCGGTTGGCGCACAACATTTGGGAAGGTAAGGGAGGGTGATTTGGAGGGGAAGAGGGGGAAGAGAGAGAGAGAGAGAGAGAGAGAGGTGACGTGGGTGGGGAAGGGGGGGTGATTTGGCATTTCTGATGCCACGTTGGCATTCCGGCTGCCAACTAGGCATTCACTTGGCCGGAAAAATACCGGGGATGCCAATTGCAATAAATTGAAAGGTCGTTCAATTTCTTGCTACAATTAAAAAGTTTGTCAAAAAACCGAAATTTGGTATAAAGTGGGGTATTTTCGTGCAATTTGCTTTATAACCGGGTACACGATCGAGATATTACAAAATATTTATTTTGAGAAATTACGACTCAAAATAATTGAAAATATTACAAAGTAAATAATTTGAGAAATTACAACTCAAATAATTTGATACAACTGAAATACACTGTATAAATAAATTATACGTATAAACAAAGTCGAGTCGAGATGAATCTCTTCCCGCAAGAAGATTATCGCCCCGGTAGTGCTCTTCGGTTTGGCGTATCTTCCCCAAAGGTAAAACGACTTCGTCTCGTCGGATGTAGCACCACAATCCGGCGAGCTCCGGCGAACTGAATAGGATCAAGAACTGAGCTCAAGTGTTGTGCAGAGGGTGTGTGTGTAGAATTGGCAGAATGCAGTATTTCTTGGTGTTCTTTGTTATTTCTGCATGCTCTCCACAAGTCTATTTATAGACATGTGGTAAGTATGAATTCAATACCTTGAATTCTACTCCGACGGCTGGAAGCCGTAAAGGTTGAAGAGTTGGCCGGTGGGCGCAGTCATTGAAGAAACTTAGTTGCAAAAATGAAGACGCCATGCAGAAGTCGTACTGGCGTGCTTCTGCTACCTGCTTCTGCTGCTGCTGCTGACAACTGTTGCTGCTGGGCTTGGGAATAAAAAACAATCATTGGGCCAAGAATAATTCTGTTGGGCCAATAAATAAAAAGCCCAGTGGAGTTGGTCCAAAAAATAGTTTGGGCCCCAAACACCACCCCAAAGCACCAATTGCCAAGATCCAAGTCCTTGGCCGCGGCCCGTACCCGACCCGCCCGTCCGGCGGCGACGTCGTCGTCCGTCCGTCCGTCCGATCGATCGATCGTCGTCGTCGGCGGCGCGCGTGTGTGTGTGCGCGCGAGGCTAGTACTTAGATCAAGCCCACTAGCAAGCCCACAAGTCAATTTATCAACTCCATGTGCTTTGCTATTCTTATACATGAAAAACATCTCTATGTTTTCCAATGTGGGATAACATAACAAATGTTATTTTCCCTCTTCAACATCCAAACTTTGACATACAATATCTCACTCATCGGAAATCGGTTTTGAGACTTCAAGTATATCACGTTGATCTACTCGAGATGTAGATTAACATACAATCATTATTTTAATTAAATAATAAATATTTAATTAAATAATAATTTCCAGATATGGCATTAAAACCATATTTCCAACAAACTAGGCATTCACTTGGCCGGAAAAATACCGGGGATGCCAATTGCAATAAATTGAAAGGTCGTTCAATTTCTTGCTACAATTAAAAAGTTTGTCAAAAAACCGAAATTTGGTATAAAGTGGGGTATTTTCGTGCAATTTGCCCTAAAACAAAAACAAACTCTTAATTAGTCTAGGGAATTCAAAAGTGTGTTGCAAGGGAATTAGATTCCTAATATATATAGCTACTAATGCGGCTATTTAAACAAAACTAGGGATTAAGAAACCCACATAGCCGTCCCCTTAGCCACAAACATGGGCTTTCGGCCCCTATTACAAAATAAGCCCTAAAGATAATTAAAACCTATTACAAAATAACTTCAAAAGATAATTAAAATAAGAGTTTTGAGCTTAATTAAATTTAGAATAATTAACTCCAGGCTCAATCTCTAAATCTCTTTCAAATCAACGCCATTCTTGAGCTTTCTTCATCCGTGAGTCTCCAACTCCGATCCATGCAATTCATGCGCCAAAACACCACAAACTTGGATAATATAAAATAAAAACACACGATAAATAACTTGAATCTAGACAACTAAATCACACACATCAATAATCTAAACCCTAAATGGATAATCTAAATCCTAAATGGAACATCTAAACCCCAAATGGATAATCTAAACCCTAAATGAAATATCTAAACCCTAGGGGGAAGTGTTTAAAATGGTCTTTTTGGCACTTATGGCACTAATAGTGCCATAAGTGCCATACGTGCAGCACAAATACAGATCAGATCAGATCTACCGATGGCTGAAATCGAAGGAAGTGACGGCTACTGTTGTAGCGTAGATCAGATATGCCGATGGAGGAGGCAGCGCAACGATGTCCGTCGCGATGACGATCTGGAGCCCGGATCCTCCGCCGCCGCGTTTAGACCGAGGACGAAGGGTAGGAAGAGGGAGATGGCCACCACCTGACCAGTCCCTCCTCCACGCCGTCAATTTCAGAGGACCGGATCTCCTCCACCGCCGCCGCCTCATCCTCCGCTCCGACGACTTCTACCCAAGCCGCGAGATCTACGTGCTCGGCGTCGCTGCCGCGCAGCCACTGGAAAGAGATAGAGCTCCGGTGACTTCTGCTCGGCGCCGCTGCCGCGCAGCCGCTGGAGAGAGAGAGAGGGAGATGAGAAAGAGAGAGGAGAGAGAGAAGGGTAGAATAGTCATGACATACAAAAAATGGCCAAAATTTATCTCTTTTCAAATGGTAACAAAATTTGATGTTGTATGTTGAATAGGGTCATTCGGCCCTATTGTTTCAAAAATAAACTACAATGGCCAGACAACAAAAGTCATTTCCATAGACATCATTTCCATAACAGCTAACCTTAAAGAAGGAATCATCTACACACAAAAATGTACCAAGGAAATTCAAATCCAAAACAACTAAAGAAAATAGGAAGCCAATGAACCTGTTGTATTACCAAAACTGCCTGGGTTTGCGAAATTTTAAAATAGATATTCCCTCCACGAAATTTATACCATATTGTTTTTGGCACGAATTTTAATAAAATGTGAATGAAGTTGACAGTGGAGTAAGGGTCCAACCAGGAGCGGTTCTGGGCCCGGCGCGGGGTGGTCGACTGCACTGGGCCCCGAAAAAATAGGGGCCCCAAAATTTATATGTTCATATAGATACTATATATAAGCATTGAAACCCTTAAAAGAATTGAAATCTTTAATATAGCTTTTTGTATAAGTTCTTCTTCAAGTTTTACTTGACCCAGGTTCGAAGCCCTCGCATGAACTTTTTTGTTTATGTTGCGAAAATTGTGTAGGCCCAGCACGTTTCTTCTTTATTTTTATTTATATTGTGTAAACTTTTTCTTTATTTTGCACTAGCATGTGCCCGCTCGTGCGATGCACGACCATCATCGAAATTGAACAATAATTTAAATAAATAAATATAAATATTAAATATAATATAATATATATATATATATATATATATAAGTAAATATAAACATATATGATCTCAATAAAAAAATAAATTATCCACAATATAATCTCAATAAAAATATCAATCTGAAAACATTCGAATTTTCAATTTTTGAAATAGCAATTAATTGATTTAATTGATAATGTGTATCAATATATAAATTATGAAATATCAAAAGCAAGTAAAGATGACAATGAGTATCATTATGGATCATATAATATTCTAAGGTGTACAAAACTATTTATTTACATATAGTATAACTATATATTAATATAGTTTTCGAATACATATTTAAATCATATTTATGTGGTCATTTTGTTTATGCTCAAATTTAAAAATAAAGTTACTATCAACGTATACAAATTTTCTTTTTCAAAAATAAAATGTATACAATTTCAGTAAATTTAAATAAATGTGCTACTACAAAATTAAACTCTTCAATTTACTTTTATGTTTATTTTTAAAGAAAATCGATAATAGTTCTCCAATTAATAATTTTCCAACGAGTCATTTTGAAGCTTAAAAATTCATTTTTTAAGATATATATATATATATATATATATATATATATTAATTATTTATCTACAAATTTATATTAATATAAATTTGACGTTTAAAAATATATTTTTAAGCTAAAGATTTCTAAAATAAACAAATATAAGTTTCATCATTGTAGTTGCATTAAACTGATATAATAAAAATAAAAATAGTAAAATATAAAAAGGGGGATTTGCAAAAGTACCCAACTTTGCAAAAGCATCTACAACTTTTAACCACTTTTTCTATCATCTATAAATTTTAACCATTTGTATTTTTTACTATATATTTCACTGCAAATCTTCACGCGTGTTGTTTGGTGTCAAATACTTTCAATTATTGAAAGTTGAAACAATTGATTAAGTTGTACTTTGATTCTCCCCTTTTTTTCTTATTATGTTTTATCATTTTTTGTGCCTAACATTTATATGTTTCAATAATTTATGTGCACATATCTAATATCACACGCAAAAGATTCTTTATACCACCGGAAAAATAGAAAATACCGTCAGAAAAACTTAAAATACCGTCAGAAAAAATGAGAATACCGTTGGTCGATATTCTCAAATATTCAGACGGTACAGTGATTATGACTGGCAAATGGTCGGGAGCCTTGATTCGGTTCAAGGCTTGATTGTCGGGCCGTCGAAGCTTTATGAAATGGAAAGCCTCATGGTTGCCCTTTCCTGCAGGCTCTGGCGCTGCACTGAAGAAATAAAGTTCCAAGACATCCCCTCGTTTGAGGGACTCGTTGTTTGCCCAGGCGTCGTAGACTGTTTCTTGGATCCACCTTGGTAGACCCTTGATTTCATTAAACGCTGGGGAAATAGTATAAACCGAGGCTAGTGCCCCAAATTCATACCATTCCTTGACATCTTGTGGATTGGCTCCGGTAGTCATCCACACTCGAGGATATTTTCCCCGACATCAACCCGGCTGTTTTCCGGATTAATGCCCCTTCTTGTGTTAAGTTTCTCCCATCTAGACTGGTAAACCTGCCAACTTGGAGATACTTCCAAAAGATCAGTATCAACCTTAGATTTTCCAGTCATTGGCTTAAGGTTAATCTCTTCCTCTTTAACCCCAGAGGTGCCGGGTTGATATGATGGTTCAGGGTGTGAACCCTCAACATCATTTTTCTCTTGAGTCTTTGGCTTAGAAGCCATAACCTTAGAGCTTGTGCTAGGGGTACTTGAATCCTCTGCTACAGGTAATCCGTCCTGTACGGTAATACCTTCTTTAATTAGAGGTTCTCTGATTGCGCGAAGGAGCGGTTCTTGGGTTGCTTTATGAAGATTTATCATCTTCTTAAAGCATTCTCGTATGCGGTCAGTCACTTTGGCTTCATCAGCCGACTGTATCCTTCCAGCTTGTTTGACATGGAGTACACACTCTTGCCATTCTTGTTGTAGCATCTCCATGTTTTCT